>NW_024609857.1:89578562-90060228 GCF_016920785.2 Ixodes scapularis
AACAAGAAACTGGGACGAAAGGATAAAAGTTTCGTCCTGAGTAAGAATAAACGCGAATCCTCTAAAACCTTTTTTTTTTTACAAGGCGTTGCTCACTCGGCCCTGCGCGCGTCATTATCCCCCCCCCCTCTCCCCCCCCCCCCCGTTCTAAAGCAGACAGTCTCGATACAACGCGAAAGGAAAACAAAAATGCCTGCATAAATATGGTGAGTGGAAATAAACATGCAGCGCCACAACCTAACACGCGTAGAACAGCCTGAGACGAACCACGTGGACCACTTTGGGTCGTGGCTGGTGGCGTCCTGATGGTCAGATTCCGTCGCGGAGCACCTCGTAGTTCAACTCCCTAAGGCGGCGTATTTACTTGTAGGGTCCAAAGTAACAGGGTCATTTGCTCTGCTGGTTGGTTGAGCGACATTAAAAAGCAGCGCAAACAGGACGGGACAAAAAGTACGACAGAGGACATACGGTGAATAACAACCAAAGATTCACTAGAACTTCCACGCGCACACAGTGGCACAAGAAAGGACATGCTTTTCTTTTTCTTTCGACACAGATAAATGCTTTACCGTTTTAACTGTTTCTCGCTGAGGCAGCGGTGGCGAATGGGCGTCTATACTCATACTCTGTCTCCGGGCTGGAACTCCACGTCGCGGCGGCGAAAGCTGTACCGGGCAACGTCCACACGTTGTTGATCCTTTATCCCAAGGCGGGTTAGCTGACGTACCTCTTCGGTTCTTTGGGTGACGACCTGGACGTCGTCGGTTCCGTCGTCCGTCGGGTAGTGAGGCAGCTTGGCGTCGAGCATCGTCGCAATCTTTCTGCCGCGCACAAGGAGAAATGGTGTAATCCCAGTGGTCTCCTGAATCGCCGTGTTGTACGCAAACGTAACGAAAGGCAGCATCTCATACCACGTCTTTTGCTCCACTTCCACGTAGATCGAGATAATGTCGGCAATAATCGTGTTTCATCGCTCTGTAAACTCGTTCGCCTGCGGGTGGTATGCCGTTGTTCGACAGTGGCTTGTGTAGCCGAGCCGGAGGACCTCCTGAGTTAGCTGTGCCATAAGCGAGCAGTCTCGGTCCGTAACCAGGACTTGGGGAGCGCCTTCTCGGAGGACGATAGACTCAACGAAGTAATTGGCTACTTCCACAGATATACCCGACAGGAGTGCTTTTGTCTCGGCCTGCAGGGTAAGATAATGGGAAGGACGATCCGCAGGCCCGGACATGAACTCGAACTGCGAGCTCTGAACTATGGCCGCCAACCAGGATTGGCGGGTCTCCATTGTCGGCGCTCGAGGACGAGCAACCGGGAAGTACAGTAATCACATTCGCTGTCTTCTTGTTGTGTTGTGTCACTCCCTGGGAGACGAGCGAAGCACACACTTATTGGGCGGCGATTATTATAGAGCGACATTACCACAGAGAATACCACAAAATATGGGCGAAATTTCGTGATTGCAGAGACGAAGGCAAGGCATCCCTTCTTGGTCGTCGAGGAATTTTGTTCCGTTTTCTACAGCGTGCAACTACGCGTAGGCGTTTGCTTTCTTGTACCCTCTTGTTGTTAGACTAGTACCGTGCAGAGTCCTGTATTGCTGGCGTCCGTGTAAACTTCTGTTCTGCTGACTGGTCGAAGTGGCCAAAATGGGTTGCGACTGGAGTCGCTGCTTCAGCTTGTCGAATGTCTGTTGGTGTTCTTCTCCCCACTTCGAAGTTCACGGTGTCTTTCGTAAGGTGCATGAGCAGCGCAGAAAACTTGGTGAAATTCCGAACAAACTGCCTGTAGAACGCACAGAGTTCCAGGAATCTTCAGACGGCTTTCTTATCGGTGGGCGGTGTAGAGGCCGGGACCAGACAATCTCAGCTGGGCCGAATGGGAGAATACCCGCGGTAGTCTTTATTCATTACCTATATACAAAACGTAACAATGAGTCGGCGCCCTCTATGATAGTGTGTTAGAATCATATTAGCATTGTTAAGGGAGACACCTGCCGTGAACAAACGGAAGGTGGTAGAAGTGTCGCCACAGCGCGAATCTTCTCAGCCTCAAGACGAACACCTTCGTTGCTTACAAGGTGGCCTACGAACTGCAGTTCGCATAGGCGAACCGGCACTTCGACGGCTTGAGCGTCAGTCTAGCGGTCCTGATGGCTTGAAGAATGGCTTGAAGCCGTCGCAAGTGCTTGTCGAAGTTGGCCGAAAATACCACGACGTCGTCGAGACAAACGAGAGAGTTCAATCGCCCCCCTTCTGGGGGCATACCCTGCACCGTTTCTCGCTTCCCGACAACCACCCACACGCCTGCTGGCTTTGCCAGGTCCGGATCGTCCACCAGGAGACGCATGAGGCCAGCCGCCGACACAGCGACCTCTTGAAGAAGATGGGCCATCCCGCCTGCGTGGCAACGGCAATACAACTGCTTCGCCGGGATCAGCCAGACCTCCTGACTCCAGCAGCTCTCAGCATTAGCCAAGCCGCGGGAAGCCGGAGTCCTGCCCCTGACCAACTGCTCGTCGTCGGAGCCGTCACCGAAGACCCGCCACTCGGCCAATCCCCCGAACACATACCGGTCCCACCGATGTTGGCCCCCCGTTCGTCAACTGCGGCCCCACCCGCGTCCACCACCACCAGCGAAGCGGAGATGAGCAGCTGGAGGAGTACTTCACCAACAACACAGTGACTCCGAATGCTGCGGACCTCCCCGAAGTTCGCGACTTGAGGAGATGGGAGTGTGGGGGACAAGGTTCCACACGGGACGTGGAGAGACGGCGCCGCTTGTGGGAAGACGAGAAGGAAGAGGTAGATCGGAAGAAAAGGCTCGTGGCGGAACGAAGCGCTTGGCGGAACGAGACGAGGAGCCAAGCCGAAAGGTCGAAGACATCGAGCCCACAGAAATGAGCCGCGCCACTGCCAGCCTCGGCCTACCCCCTAGCACTCATCGACACATGGGTATATTTTAAACCTTTCTGGGATGATAGCGCTTCCCAGTTTGACTTCCACAAAGGGAATGGAACACGGCCTGATTGGGCGATATTAACTGATGACCCACAATCTTGAAGCAGTCTTTTTTGCGACACATCAGCCATGGAGCCATGAATGTCGAATAAATGAACGTGACGGCAACGACAGTGTTGCAGACAGAAGCCGGATTTCTCCAAACATGCTATATGTTTATATATTAAATATGACATTTGAGAGCATCATTGGAACATAGATTTTGCATCACTGGTACAAAACACGAACATATTTCGCCAAGAGCAAGGGGTACGCGCCTTGTACTATTAAATTCTTTGATGAACTGTTTTTACGATTCGTAAAAATCATTGTCAGGGCATGTGTCAAAGCCCCCTAGTCTTCCGCTGCGGTTCAACACAATACAAAACAAAGTATACCATTGACCATGACGCGCGTTCTCCCTCTGTCGCCATGGCTACCGCGCCTTCGCGGTCTCGCGCCGTCTGCAACGGCTGCTTGCTCCCTTTGCTTTGCCAACTCCTCTTTGCTTTTCGCCATCTTACGATCGTTTACAACGTTTTGTTTCGGTAGCATCGCATACTCTCCTCGCGGACTTCGTAACCGCACGTGAAATGTGGAATAAAATAAGAGACGGTTTACGGATTCGAAGCACGGACGCGGTTCATACCAGTTTATTCGCATCGCAACCATCTGAAGCAACATCTGCGGCCCGCCTCTGCGCGGCGGGCCACCGCTGCTCTTTGAGTCGCTGCTTGCGATGGTGAGTCTTCTATGTCATTATCCGTCGACATCAAACAGACAGAAGAGCGAAAGGCGTATAAAGTTCGCAAGGAGACTTCCAGCTGCTTCGTAGGATAAAGCCGTTTCACGCGGCGCAATCCAGCTCGCAATTTCCCTGATTTTCGGTTGCAACATTTCTTGCTCGAGAGAGAACAGATAAGTAATTGTTGTACTTCTGCATGCGTGTTGTGCCGACAGAATTCTTGCAGCACGAGAATAAAAATCTATCCAGAATGTCCCAATTTAGAACGGGCTCAATGCTCAAATTGGATGTCCAGCATTAAACTTCCTCTTTCTCAAACTAGATGTTTTCGGATGTTATTGGCCATCGTGCCAGCTATATTTCGGGAACTGTTTAATGGATTCGCATGGATATGTTTTATCAGAGTCCTAACGGACCTTCTGTGGGCTTGACAATCGTCTTTCTTTTTTTGTGTGTGTTACAAACTTAGAATGCACACATTCGGAGGTTTTAACATGCCTTTGCTATGAATTCGATTGCATATTGGGAATGGGTATACAACAAAGTTCACATTCGTACTATCTCTAGGACGAAGACAAAAACAAATATTATGAAAAAAATTAAAATTAGCAGCCGCATCTTAATGAAACTGAGTGCGTAGTTTTATATATGTGCTTCTGATGTGCTTCTGTTTCCTACATATAGCTCTAAAAATAAATAAAAAAAACTTTAAGTTCGATGCCGATTCGCATCTTAACAAAAGGGGGAACAAAATTAAAAAAAAACGAAAACGCACGCGTGCAGGCAAGCACGCACTCAGGCACGAGCACAAAGAAACACTCGCGCACAGGCAGACACACACAAACACAGTTGCGTGCGCGTACACGGACGCACGGCAGCACACCCACAAGCACACACAAGAATTGCGTTTGCAGGCTTCCGTAAACGATATTGAAGCTACCACATGTAGTTGCGGTTTGGGTTGCTTTTCTTGGGCAGCAACTTCGTGCCGAAACCTGTCTTCAGTAATGAATGCGAAGCACATTCACTCCATCCTTCAGACAAATGGTTCTGCATCGTACGGTTGGAATCAGTGGCCGGGGACGTTGAGATCTTATCTGCAACATGTTTCTAGAAAAAATAGTCGCAGTGCGGGCGAGCTGTTGTAAGTTGAACATGATTGTAAACCTGAGACTGGGGCAGAAAGAGAACACAACAGAAGGTAGTAAAAGAGGAGGCAACGTCTCCTCTTTTATTACCTTCTGTTGTGTTCTCTTTCTGCCCCAGTCTCAGGTTTACAATCCTGTTTTTAGACCTTGATCTATTTATCCGAGGATTTGATAAGTGCATATCGATCTCTCTAACACCTCTCCAGTTTGGTTATTGCTGAAATTTGATAATAGAGGCCACATTTAACTGACTGCCTCTTTCGTTTGCGGTTTTAAACGGTTTCATAAATCCCGACCAGGGGTTTATCCAGAATTTTGAACCTGGGGTGGTGTCACACATTTTGGGGCGGTTGTATGGAGTGTGGTGAAGGGAGATGTCGCTTTGCATGTGCTTTGCTCGGAAACTTCTGGGGGGAGGGGGGGGGGGGGGGGGCGTCAGGCTTAAACTATGGGGATGCTGGGGTGGTCAGTATAAATCACTGGATCCCACACTGCTTTGACGCGGCGGTTGCGATATGAACTTGTTCGTTGTCACAACGGCGCCAGGGTTTGCTATTTTGCTACCGCTGCGAGCTGTCAGAGCTGAACAGGCAGAAAACTGGAGCGCTTTATTGCTGTAACGTTTTACTTTTAGTAGGCCGCATTCTAGACCTAAGCTTTGCTAGCGGGTACTCGTGCCGTCAGTTTGAAGCATGGATTGAGCACGCGCCCCCTGGGCTCGCTCTCTGCAGCCTAGGGTCTACTAAAACTCCCCATCATTTGTGTTTGTACGCTTCTCCTAAAGGTGTTTCGGACGGACTCGGGCGATTTTCCCCAAAGGTATGTCGGACGGAGATATCTATCAGGTACGTTGGACGGGTATGGCATAGATTTCATGTATAAAGACGGCGCCCGGTGCGCTCTGAGGGCTAAGGATTTAATGAGGACCCTGATGGCCATGCTTTGTAGCCACAGCGCAAGCTTGCAGTAGCAGTGGTGATCCGCACGGTCACGGCAACCTTAGACGGACTAGCCGTGAGTATTCATCCCCCCATCAGCTGTGTTCGCGAGTTTAGATTTGGAATACCGTAAAGACAATAGAACAAGGCAAAAACACCAGTGCACCGCAAAAACAAAACACGTATTTTTTAATATTGGTGGGATCTAGGAAAACAACAAAATAAAAAGAGGCAGAAAA
This sequence comes from Ixodes scapularis, assembly GCF_016920785.2. NCBI lineage: Eukaryota > Metazoa > Arthropoda > Arachnida > Ixodida > Ixodidae > Ixodes > Ixodes scapularis. The sequence goes on from NW_024609857.1 coordinate 89,584,632, forward strand.
AGGTTAAACAAATAGAAAACATGAGACGAGACCTCTCTTCTAGTCGAAGTCTAGCGCCTGTTTTCTTACTATCTAAAGCTAAAATGACCAGCGCCGGCTTGCCAGAACAGCGCCCCGGCATGGGGGGAAAAAAAAACTGCAAAGACTCGGGCGCTCGAGCGCCCTAAGACGCGGTTTCAGTCCCGGTCGGCTCGTGCGCTGGATTTGGGAGCGCTTTCTTTCACCCAGTCTCAGCTGAGGCGTTGTTTGTAGGAAGCGGGCCCAGATACCAACCTTGCATGTGATTTAGCAGCTTCACGCTTATTGAAGCCTCCCCAATGAGCTGGGGAGGCCACGGGAGCCTTAGGATTGGATGCCTGCCTCTATGTGCCGCCGTTATCAGGCGGCCAAAATGCATGTGAACGAGGCAGATGTTTTCAAATCAAAATAAAATGCATGTTCATTTGACATCACCAAGTACAAAGTAGTACAAAATGATGTGTGGAGCACAGACAAAAAGCCACAAGAGTGTGCTTAACTGGGTCTGAGCCCTTTTTACATATATCTGGTCGCATGCAATGTAAAAAAAAAAACAAGCAAAAGAGATTTGACCACAGCACTCGTAAAAATATTCAATAAGAAGCACGTAACGCAACATCTGCATTACTCACTACGCATTAAACAATTAATGTACGCAAAGACATACAAGGCGAAAACTATACATCTAGATATAGGTATAAACTGTATGGAACACGAAATACTTATTTTTCATTTCTAATTATGGAGGGAATTCAGTAAAAATGGTATTGTGTAACATAAAGATTCATTTCCATAATTCGTATGTGCGTGAGAAATGATCCATGTTTCAACGGGACGCGTAGATAATTGTTCAATGTTGTTGTTATTTCGTTTTTTTCCAGCACAGTACCTCTTAAGCAGTACATCATTATATAAATATTTAACCGGACGTGCATTTAGACTTTTAAATGGTGATTCGGTGTATGCATCGCAAGGAGAACCAGAGATAGCGCGCACGGATTTTTTCTGTAGTAAAAAAAGTTTAGTAATATTTGACGTGGTTGTGTTTCCCCACACTAGGTGTCAGTAGTTGAGGTGAGAAGGAGAAAGGGAATTGTAAATAAGCAATGTTGTATTAGAGGGTAGAGAAAAGCGCACCTTTGTAAGAATACCTACAACGCGAGAGAGTTTATTAGCAATTACTTCATAATGTTTGCTCCAAACGAAATGCTCTTCCAATACAACTCCTTGACATTTAGCTGAGTGCACGATATCCAAGGTAGAAGTCCCTATCATGAGGTGGTTTTTAATATTTCTTTTTATCTTTAGGTATGAAAAGTACAGCCTTTGTTTTGGACTTGATAATACCTAGGGAATTCAATAGGGTCCGTTGTTTTAATTGAACGAGAACATTATTCGCATAATTTATTAATTGAATAATATCGAAGGAATTAAAAAATAAACTAGTGTCGTCAGCGTACATCATAAATTGTGTATCTTTATCAATATATATTATGTCATTAATATATATATATATTAAATAACAAGGGTCCAAGGATGCTTGCTACCCTGGGGGACTCCGGATTGAATCGCTTTAATATCGGACATTTTGTATTTTTATAACAACTTTCTGAAAACGAAACTGAAGATAACTTTTCAACAAATCTAGAAATACCCCCCGAAAGCCATAGATATCGACTTTTTATTGTAAGGTCACGTTGTTTATTTTATCAAAGGCCTTTGAATATTTGACAAAAATCCATAGAGTTAGCCGTTTGTGTTCAATAGCATGAATAACCAATTCTTGGTGTGTAAGGAATATTGACTCGGTTGAACAACCCTTCCTGAAGCAAAGCTAAGTCTGTGATTATGCTGTTTTTTTACAAAACACAGTTATTTTATTATTATTTTGTTTAAACATTCTGAAAAAGATTCAAAAATTCATATTGGTCTCGATTTGATAATACGTTTTTGTAACCCCCTTTATACAAAACGCTCACCTTCGCTAGCTGCAAGCTTTTTTGAAATACACCATGTATAAACGAAAGGATATAAACATGTTCAAGTGCAGGACGAATAATATCTATGTCGAACTTAAATGCACAAATTTGTAAGTCATCGGCGTCACAGGAGTTACTGCTACGGAATGAAAGAAACACGCGACAAATTTCTTCAGCATTAGTCGGTCTTAAAAACGCACTTTCACGGTTTCTGGCTTTTAGGTATTCTAAACTACGTGGATAGTATGTACTGTTATTCTCTGATACAAAAAAGCTATTAAAGAATATAGCTATAGTGGCGTTCCCGAAGTTGTTTCGCCATTTATATGTGACTCTTGAATACACTGTGCGTGCTGCCGGCCACGACCAAGCATTGTGTTCAGTCTTTGCGTATTTCCGCGTTAAACAAGTTGTGGAGATAATTCCTTATTGCATTTCTAAGGAAAATGGTCCCTTTATTACGAAAAACTGTGAAAGCATGCAGATCACTTGAGTTTCTTGTCTGTAGAACCGTCGATAAAGAGCATATTTTTGTTTTATTAGTTTGAACGACTTGTTCGTTATCCAAGGATTCGTTGACTTTTTGTTTCCAGACGTCTTGTGACAAAATAACATTATATAAACCGACTTAACGAGGATAAAAACGTGCCGTAGTCTTCGTCAGGAATAGTTTTACTATATACTATTTCCTAGCATATGCGTGAGAGTTCGTTGCGAAATCCTTCTAATGTTAGTGAATTAACGTCTTGAAATGTAACAGTATCACTTTCTCGATATCATTTAAATATTGCGTTCTGATTAGTCATGAGAAAGGTGGGCAAGGGATCGCTGACATACACCACAATACCACCTGATACTAGCTTTTGAGTGCTTATATTTGTAATAAAAACATCAAGTTGCGTTGCAGAATCATTCTACATGCGAGTTGGCAAAGTAGTGGCGTTAATACAAGCTTTTTACTCCAATGTTCTAACGAGTTCGCACTGTGTTGTCGTCTCGTTTAACATGTTAATAATAATATCGCCACCTAAGACCAGGTAATAGCTATTTTCGTTTACTCAGCACAAAAAAATCATCCAAAAACAATGCGAAAGCATATATGCTCCCTCCAAGGGGGCGGAACACTACAGAGAAAATGTTTTGAGTGCAAATTATAGTTAAGATTTCAAAATCATCTGTTACTGTTGTCACAGGTTGAACTACGCCGAATTTCAACTTTTTCTTTGTTATTAACAATATACCACGCTCCTTCTTAACAGAGCGGTTGAGGTACAGACTTTTATAGTCAGGCATCCTAAACAATTTATTATCCTGCTGATACCACGTCTCGGAAAGCATCACAACATTGAAAGAAAACCTGAAACAAGAAAACCATCCCTGCAAGTCGTTGTCCTTATTCCGAGCAGACTAGGTATTCAAACGAAAAAAATATGAAAGCCGTTTACAATTCCCGGTAACGCCGGTTAGAGCGCAGCTCTTGAGGAGGAAGATGGAAGCGTACTGAGGGATAGGTGACTCCTTGAGGTCACGTGACCTCAAGGGGTCACGTGACTTCTGGGGGTCACGTGACCTCGGGGGTCACGTGACCTGGAGGGTCACGTGACCTGGGTGGGTCACGTGACATCAGGGGGTCACGTGACCTAGGGGTGTCACGTTACCTGGGTGGGTCACGTGACCTCAGGGGTTACATGACCAAGGGGTGTCATGTGACCTCGCGGTTACGCCGACGGCGACGGCGACGCCGACGCCGCTCAAGCCGGAAACGGGCCCCTAAGAGCTGCGCTCTAAAAGATGTACACATTTCTTTTAGATTGATAGATTTCACTTACGTCTGATGGTGTTGACAAGTTTTCAGGCATACCTGCTTAGTGCATAAAGAACAATACCCGAGGTCCGCACGTATTGGATGTTGTCCAGGACCTGCGTGCAAGTTACACGCAACATACACGACGTGTCTGTCTTCCTTGCAAAGACCTTGCACTTCCTCGACCAAGCGTACTTCCACTGTATTTCGTTTTTTGTTTCAGGCACTAACCTGACCAAACAGCTTCTTGAGCACCGGAGATAGATGGTGATTTACGTAAACAAGAGAGCGGTTTAAAAGACCCAGGTTAGAAGTAAAAACTCGCTTCTTGCGAGCCTCACTTATCGCGCGAGTGAAATTGTACGACAATGTTTGGGCATCCTCCGTCTCTCCTCGGCACCTTGTGGCAAACGTCGATGTTCGCCAATGACGTCACCGAGCTTCTTTAGGACATCGGGTAGGTTTTCATTATCAGCGGGCGAAACGGCCTTGATCTCAATATTCCTGTTCCTCCAATATTGTTCGAGATCTGTTAGTCTTCGCTCTGAGCTCTCAAGTTGCTCCCTGAGCAATTTACATTCATCACATAGTTTAGTATTTACAACAAAAAGAGCAGCATTTGCTTGTTTAGTACTGCCTTTTCTTTTTCGATGTTCATGTAGCGCTGCGACATACCATCGAACTGCTGACACACGAAGTCAATCAAACTTTTTAGGTTCTTGCACTCATTTTCAAGTTCTCTCTCCTTTATGTCGCGCATTTCTTCTTTAAAATCCTTCAAAAGTTTTATGATATCAGCCGGCATGCTGAATATTGACAAGTCCTTTCACAGTGGCAGCAACGCCGGGAGAATTAAAGAAAATAACAAGGGAAAACTAACAGGGAGCTAATGCACCAACCTGTGATAAAGATGTGCAGTATAGGTACAACATCTTCATTTGGCAGCCGCCGCTGCTGCTGCCAAATGAAGACCCCGTGGTTGCCGGCACCACTTTTGCAGCCGGTGCACTGATGGAGTAGCCAAACACAGTTCTTGGAGCACAAACGTCACCGCACAAGCCGCGTCAACAACTCACGAAGATGTTAGGCGTGCTGCGAGACAGGTGTGCTGCCACGACGAGAGTGCCGCTATAGGCCTCAGCAGCTCCGATGAAAGCAAAATCAGTGATTAAGATGTTCAGTATAACTACGCAGTCAACTGCCGCCGCTGCTGCCAAATCCAAAATGTTAGGTTCTATTAAGAAACCTAATATATTGAGATCTATGCCGCACACGTCGCAAGTACCTTTAAGAGTATCGGCCTATGGGCCAGGTACATCCGACGCACCTTCAGAAGAATTGGTCGGGTAATTCCGACATACAACTAGATATATCGCGTCAGGTCTCCCTCAAGGAAGTAGACTAGGTTCCTAGTATACTTCCTTGCCAAAGTTTCAGCCCCATCAGATAACTTAATGAAAAGGTTTTTCTGAAAATTTCAATGGGAAAATGATGGCCGGCGGAGTTTTCGATTACACGGGGCTTTATGGCACCAGAAACCGAAATCGGGCAAAAATAGCCTTCATTTTCCCATTGAAAGTTTCAGAAAATGACTTTTAACTTTTGAAATAAGTATCGGATCGGGCTGAAACTTTGGCATCTGGTTGTGACCTCTAGCGCTACCTTTGGTCCGATAATGAGCGTTAAGCGATGCCTAGTTTTTTTGCGGTAAAAGAACCCTGTGAATTTCTTTCGTGACACCCTGTATATGTGAACAACATAGTGAACATATATAAAACTGATAATCTAGTTATTTATGCGCACGATACTAGCATACTCACTTCTGCTAACGTGTCAAATTGACTGACACCGCATGCAAATAGAACCTTATCGAAACTAGAGCCTTGGGCACAGGCAAATTACTTAAAAATACATACAAATAAAAAAAAACACTCTTTTTAGTCCGAAACATAAAGCCGTATTATGAACTACTTCCTCTGCCACCGTTGATAGCTTTAAAACAATGGGAGTTATTTTTTCTGAGAACATGTCGTGGGATTACCATGTACAGTATGTAATCTTTAAAGTATCTTGTGTTGTCGGGTTAGCAAACCGCAACCAGCTTATCTTACTAACTTCTGCCAAATTGACCATCTACAGCTCTCTTTTTTACTCCGACCTCACCTACTGCCACTTTATTTGGGGCACGACCACAGCCGAAAAATGAGAAAATATATTCGTGTTAAAAAAATTGTTAGGATTATCTGACACTCGCATAATGCAACTCTCATAATGCTGGATTGCTAAACAAACGCTATTATAACCATACATAGCTTGTACAGTTCCAAGTTTACCCCTGGTTTTAGAAGAGAGAAAAAGTGCAATTCTCAATTTTTGGCAACTCTCGCGACGTAAATAAGAAACGTTGTACCCTACCCAACAGGGCACGCCGAATATTGCGGTATGGTTCCTCATAGAACTAACTATACTCTGCAAATAAAAATCTATTCTTTAAAACATTTACCTCACAGTTTCATTAGTCGCGACATGCAACTGAACTCGCTTGAGTAAGGCTTTCGACGTTGTCAACCACAACATCCTCTTATACAAGCTTTCCTGGTACGCAGTTTGTGGTTCAATATACAATTTGTTAAACAAACAACAAAAAAACTATCTCTCTGATAGGCAAGCCTACGTCAACGTCAACACTACTGTCTCGTCCTTATAAAAGGCAAGATTTGGAGTGCCTCAGGAATCTGTCTTGGGCCCCCTCCTTTTTAATAATTTTGTATATTATCCCTTTCAAGTTTAATCAAATTCTTCATTTCGACAGAACGCTGATGATATAAAACTTTACAAAAAATATTTAACTTAGACGATTGCATCGCGCTACAGAATGATGCAGGTTTCCTCGTTTTTTGGTGTTTTGACATTGACCTCCGTTTGAATTATTTTAAAACAAAATAATGACATATTCTCGAAGGGACTACGTTATACGTTTTTTTCATGTAGTTATCATAACGAACTGCTGTCACGTGTAAGTGAACTGAGAGACCTTGGAGTTGTTTTGATTCAACCCTGAGATTCGTCACTCATGTTACCAGAGTGGTTCTATCGGCGTGGTGCACGTTAGGTGCCGCGCTCGCATAACGAAGGAATTGACAACCCAATCCGCTTTTTTCACGCTGTATTCTTCCTTTGTTAAATCCCAGCTAGAGCACGCCTTGGTTGTTTGGAACGGCATTTCCAAAACTAACAGTTTATCTGTCTAGCGAGTCCGAAGCAAATTTATTTCTATCTTTAATTATCGTTAGCTTGAGAAAGGTAATCCTCGTTTAAACGTTGGGTGTAACTCGCAACTCGGCAACTTGTTGAGCCTACAGCAGCGTCGGGTGAAGGCAGATGTGTTGTTTTTGTTTAAGACACTGCACGGCTCGATTAATTCTCCCAGCCTTCTGCCCGAAGTAAGCCTTAAAGTTCCCTGTGTGCCCACGCACCTTCAAGCATATTTTTATTTAGCTCGACATTTTAGGCACTTAAACCCGTTTCGAATATCGGCTGTGTGTTATAAGCTCTACTCTGAAACAATTGATATGTTTAGCTCATGCGGGAGCAAGTTCGGAGACGTTATTCGAAACTTCCTGTTGCAATAAAAGGACTGTTTCGTTGAAGGTTGATGTTTGTCAGAACGATATTAAAGTATTTGGTTTTTGCTGACACACCTGGTGATGTTTCGGTTTTGTGCTTTTTATTTCCCTTGTTGATTTGAGTGTCTTTCGTACTTGTTAATATCTTTATTCTCAAAACGGTGAACTACGTTCCTCTTCTGCCAGCACTAAGACCGAATTCCTGAAAGGCAGATTGAATAATAATAATAATAATCAATCAATCAATCAAGCAAGCAATCAATGAATGTTTAATAACAATACTACTACTATTAATAATAATACAATATTAATTTTTATTCAACAGAAGCAAAAGCGCAAGATACATAGACGGGTCTGTCCAAGCCAATGAAAGCTTGACGGACAGGACCCGGCAGTCGAACGACACGGCCGATAGCATCAACACAGATAACCGATACACTTTAGCAGGAAACAAAAGTGCAACAGAAACAAAAAGCAGAACAAGCACGGTATAAAAACACTCAGAGTGCTAAATTGCTCAATAACTTCTTCAATTTTCTTTTGTTAATAACTTCATGAAAGAAACAATCGGGAAGTTTATTAAATATGAAAGGGACATAGTAAGAACGTACACGTTTACCGTACCTTGTAAAACACCGGGGGATCACAAATAGATTTGTTCTGCGCAAATCTCTTGGGGATACATGGGGTTGTAAAAAATCCCTAACCCAGAAGTGTCGTAGCACGACACATTGCAGAAAAAAAAAGCGGAAGCTTGGCATTTGTAGGGTTTCGAAAATGTCTGTGTCATCGGAGATGTCCAGGTGTTAACTTACACTTTTTAACAAGTTTTTTAGAACACGGTCAATTTTAGTCTGCCACACTTCCGCACAATTACCAAATACTGTTATGCCGTACCGAATAATGCTGTAGGCAAGAGCATAAACAATCGATTTCTTCCCTGCACAAGGCATGAACACTCTGTTATTATAAAGTAAGCAACTTACGCTACGGAGTCTGCCGCAAAGGTAGGAAAAGTGCGTCGCCCAAGAGAGGTCTGAATCAATATGCATTCCCAAATACTTGACATTGTCCACACAATTCAAAGGAGGACACACGCAGTTAACATAATGGTCCCGTGTAACATAACTGGTGTGTCTAGATTCACACGTTTAAACGGGTTTTTGAAGAAGACTAGTTTTGTTTTGGAGGTGTTAATTGAAAATAGGTTTCTGCAACACGTCATGTTGCAGAAACTGTACAACTTGATGAATATCTAGATGTGTGGAGACTATTAGGGTGTCGTCTGCATACTGAAACATTTTGGAAGTGGACAGCCTGGCTGCAATATCATTAACGTAGAGATTAAATAACAAAGGCGATAAAACCGAGCCCTTAGGGACACTCGCTTTCAACCCTACTCGAGGACTCTTAAAATTTCCGACAGACACGTGTTGCGAGCGCCTAGAAAAGAAATTCTCAAGCAAAACATAAAAGGGGCCACAGAAGCCGCAATTGTATAGTTTATGAAGTAGGAGCTTGTGGCTTACGGTGTCAAAAGCTTTGGCGACATCCAAAAAAATAGCGCAGGAACACATGTTACGTCAAATGCATTGTGTAGTAAATCGGACAAAATCCTCGAGCAGAGGTTGAGTGCCCCTTCCGGATACAAAGCCGTACTGGCTGGGCGATAGTACGTGCGAGCTAACAAAACTAGACATGACAAGATATAGATGCTTCTCCAATATCTCCCCCACACATGGCGGGACAGAAATAGGTCGATAGCACTCCGGCTTGTTGGGTGATCCTCCTTTAAAGATTGGTTTCACAGGCGCAGTTTTTAAATCAGCTGGGATAATGTCAGAAATCCAGAACCCCTTTACCATGGTAAGTAGGACGTGCTGGACGGAACCAAAATTGCGACAAATGTCGGTAACACGGATGCCATCAATACCAGCAGCTTTATTACGCTTTAAGGAAAATAAAATTGAACGCAAAGAAAGTGCGTCAAGAAGGGGCAGAAATGCAGATGCGGATACTCTATAATCATGACTACACGAGAAGGATGATAAAGCAGAGTCCCTAGACGAACCAGATGATGCAGCAAAAAAATTGTTGAGGTAATTGACTGCTGATTGCAAGTCAGATCCAAAGTGTTTGTGCAATTTTTCTTTAATAGATTTCTTTGTTGCACACCACCTAAAATTGTTTATCAAGTCCCACGTTTCACGTGGATTCGACCTTGATTCAAAGAACTTTTTTTTTAAAGTAACGACGTTTGGCGGATCTGATAATGACGTTAGTTTTATTTCTTGCACAACAAAAAGCGGCCCTCAGTTCCAAGTTGTTTGGAGCCCGACGAGAGCGCAACTACCCAGCATCTTTTCCCTTGATTGCAGTCATGATATCAGTTGTGAGCCAGGGCTTATCGGATCGTTTCTGGAAATTAACCTTTTTCCTCGAGTCACGATAAAGAAAACTGTGAAATCTCGACAAAAGTAGTGTACAGATTAGCCGGTTCCACCGAGCTAAAAAATGTATCCCAGTCAAAAGCGGCCACTAACGCATCAAACTTCACGGTATCAGTGATAAAAACGTACGAACTTTCGGACCAGCTACCCTCGGACCCAGAGAACTGTTTACCCAATCGGCATCCTATTAGATAGTGGTCCGATAACTTCTGCGCAATGACGGCGGATCTGACTGTGATATCGGGTGCACGAACGTTGATATGGTCAATACATGACACCACCAATTTTCCGGACAACAGCTTTTCTCTTGTTGGAAGGGAAATAGTGTTTTCCATACCATATTCCGACAGCAGATTTAAATAATCGCACACTATGAATTTTCCAGGCTTCAGAGTGTCGATATTAAAGTCTCCAACTAGGCAAAACTGGCCCATTGAACGAAACTGCTTGAGCACCTGCTCTAGCTCCACAAGGAAAAGTGGTGCATTCTCGGATGGGGGCCTATAACCTGCTGATAAAAACAGTGAAAATTCAGGACGGGAAACGTTAACCGCGAGCGATTACGCATGAGCGAAATGTACATTGAACTTTGAAAGTAGCCATAAATCTTTAACATAAATTGCAATGCCTCCGCCTCTACCAGTATCACGTGTGTAAAAAGTTCGTTATAGCCGTTCAAAGTGAATTCAGCACATTGTAGAGATGATATACTGATCTCAGTAAGGACGAACACGTCTACTGGAGGCTGAAGAGTAGTAATGTAAACGCGAAACTCGTCCCAGTGCTTACGCAGGCTCCTAATATTAGCATGAATGAGTGTTAGAGAGTTTTCCGAAGTAGGTCCCAAAACGTGAAGAAAAGAACTGCAGTCTGGAACCGAAAAACAAGTCGTCATAACTTAAATGATCTTCTCAAGGTCTCAAACTGTGCTTATGCGCACCGATGGCACACCTTCACTTTTCCTGCGTAGATTTTCGCGTTCTTTAGCCACACGAACTTGTAGGTCATTTCTCTGCCCCTCGTTCTTGCCATCCAGAAGAGATTTTTGTTGACTTGCGTGAGGTGGTCATTAAAGAACACCTTAGGTTCATCTGATTGGGACAGCCTATGCAAACCGCCACGTGCTTCCATCCAAGTCTCCTTTACAGAAACAGATGCAAAACTGACCAAAACCAGAGGAGCTAAGTCCCGCTTTCTTGGAAGACGGTAAATTGCGACGATGTCAGATGACTGAAAATTTTGGATGGAGAGCTTCTGAGAAAGATCTTCCGTGACTTTAACAAGGTCTTCCCCCGAATCATGAGAAAGGCCTTGTATTTCCATCTTACAGCGGCGGCTGTATTGTTGTGCATCATTCAGTTCTTCTTTGAGCCGTGTAAATTCTCGTGACTGTTCGGTCATTGCAATCTTGACTTCGTGGACTTCCGTTTGAAGATTTTTCACTGTCTCTTGATTAGTCTTTACGAGAGTGTGTAGGGAGTTATATTTCATATTAAATGAGTCAACTGTTGATTGAAGCTCTCCAACAGTGTTACGTAACTCATCCACTGCAGGTTTAAGAGATAGGAGCTGGTCAACCTTTGCCGGAAGAGGCAAAAAAGTTTCGACACTAGCCTTCAGAGGAAGAAGCTGCTGAAGTGCCAGGTTTATTGACGCCAGCTGGCTAGCCACGGAAGAGATGTTTGGTTAGTCCAGGAGACTACCGACGGAGTTATTAAAACTATCCTGAGTGGCACCACCACCAGCCCCACCACCCGAACGGAGTTCGTTCGTGCGGCATGTGGGGCATCTCCACCCCTCCCTTCTGGCAGCGCCCATTCCTGAGAATGTGCCCTCCACGACACCAGAGCAGGGTTTACCGAGATGATACCCATTCCTGCAGGCCGTACAAGTCAAATACTTCCCGTCGACCGGGAGTGGGAGCACACATTTAATGCACTCCATAGTGACAACGAAACAAGATAAAGCAACTAAAAAAAATGCTCGTACAGCCTAAGTCACAAAAGCAGGAAAACACGAGGTGCAGTCGGCGGCAAACAGTTTCCAAAAGAAAGGCAAAGGGAGTCTTCGTCTCACCTGTACAAAGTGAGGGCCTGAAGTGCAATGTGGGAAATCTGTCATCCCAAAAGTGTCTTAAAACAACCGTCTCAGTAAACAGAGCATGACATAATGGAAGATTAATATGATAAAGTTTTTCTTGTTCTGTTTCGGTATCAGTGCCGTATATAATACTTCTGAACATTCCAGTCAAAATATTGTCTATTTTCTTTTGCCATAACGTAGAACAGCCACCATAAATGGTTATTTCATAGCGAAGAACACTGTATGCCAAAGCATTAATGAACATCTTTTTAACATATTGTGGAACAAGTGATCTCATATTATAAAGTAGACAGGAAACACGTCTAAGCTTTTTACATACAGTTCCCATATGCGCATTCCATGAAACGTCACTATCGAATTCAATACCTAAATATTTCACATGGTCAACATAACCCACTGGAGTGCATTTACACGAGGGACAAATCGATGAATGTAAAAATAGTGGCGTATCTGGGATAACAACTTTTAACGGATTCCGGAAACACACCAGACGTGTCTTTGTGTTGTTAATTTTTAAGTCATTTTGCTGGAACCATTCAATCAATTGTGTGGTTTCACGTTGGGGAAGAAAAATTGATTTTTCGTATTCTATATGGCGTGACAAGAGTACAGTATCGTCAGCATACTGATATAGTTTGCAGCTCACTATTGAATTTGACATATCATTGACAAAGACATTAAAAAGTAACGGAGACAAGATAGATCCTTGTGGAACTTCGGATTTCAAGGCGAGCTTTGAACTTCTCTTGGGATCTGTGTGAACTTGTTGAGATCGTCCAGTGAAATAATTTTTAGTAGCTCCAGAAATAGACCTCGGAAGCCAATATGATAAAGCTTTTGGAACAGAATGCTGTGGTTAACACTGTCGAATGCCTTTGAAACATCCACAGAAAGGGCACATACGACCTCATTTTTTTCGAACGCGTAATGTAATTCATCTGCAAAATCCTCAAGTAATGGCTGTGTACCCCGTCCGCTGACAAAACCATATTGATTATTGGATATGATTTTGAACTTTTCAAGAAACTGACTCATTACTTGAAGTAAATGCTTCTCTAAAATTTGGCTTATACAAGACAAAATCGAGATAGGACGATAATTTTCGACCTTACGACGATCTCCTCCTTCATGAAGAGGCTTAACTTTTGCATTTTTCACGTTATTAGGGATTTTTCTTTGTGCAATGAAACCATTTTACATATGGAGAAGGACATGTTTAATTGCATCAAAATTGCGGATGAGGTCATTTGCTCTGATCTTATCAACTCCAGGGGCCGCTTGCTAGAAAGTCTTGACTCAAGTCTTGGCACAAGTCTTGACTCAGGCGCCTGGCGGTCTCGGCTGAGACCGTGACTGAGACCAAGACGGATCCAGCACGGTCTCCGGCGCGGTCTTGACTCAAGTCCGGACTTGAGTCTGGCACCCAGACCGCCAAGAACGGAGTGAGCAGTACCTAGAGAGGAAATCTAGGGAAAACTGAAGAAATACCGGAGAAAACAGAGGGTGCGTTCCAAATCTACTCGAATGGATCCGAGTTACCCTGGCAGATCATGTCACGTGACAACAAAAATCGAGTAATGCCGGACGCGGGTAGGTTTTCGATCGCAAAGGTACAAAACCTTTACCCTAGAGCGAGACCGAGTAAATTTTGGAACACGGCCGAAGATTCCGGACGTGGAAGTGACGAGTTGTGACATCCTGTCCAATAAGAAAGCGCCGGCGACGCGAGGCGGCAAGCGAGAGATCGTCTGCTTCTGCTACGCTGCGATCGGTTTGGACAAAGAGAAACGACGACAGTCGCAAAACTGCGGCACATGTCTCGTACATACCGTGGTTCCGTGCAAAATAGAAGAAAGAAAAAAAAGAGTCAGCGATGCGCGGTTTTGGGTAGAGTTTAGTGCGCACCAACGCTGTCATATTGCTTCGTATCGCGATCGTCTGTCACCACCGTCGTCGACGTCCAGTGCGTACGCCAAATAAAGTTGTCTACAGAAATGCCTGCGTGTGCTTAACGCCCAATTTTTTAAGAAAAAAAAAATGCGCTGGACGTATTTTCTCGGAAGCATTTGCAATAAAAGTTGATAATTATGTTTCGATCATTAGGTTAGCAGACGACGGTCTGAGTTTGCTGCACGCAGACATGGATGTCGCCGGTCCATCACGGATGCCTCCCAAGGTAAAGAAATCAAATTGGTCCGAAGATGATAAGTTTCAATTGGTTTACGAAATCGAGAAACGCAAACGTATAATTAAGAACAAATTTAACAACAATATTACAAAAGCTGCTAAAAGAAAAGCATGGCAGGAGATCGCATCCGTGATGAATTCGCGGCATCCATCGACGCTGCGCACTGTGCCGCAACTCAAAAAGCAGTGGCAAAACCTCAAATCTCGCTGCCGCGCGGAACTGACCCTCTCAAAGAAAGCACACTCCACGACCGGTGAGTTTACTATACATATGTTTTTACTGCACATAAAAATGAAGCACACATTCTGTGCGCTAAAGAAGTTTTTTTTCCACTTTCTCATTTTCTTGGCTGAATTATAGAAGAAATTAAGATATCAAGCTATTATTACAATCAAATCAAAACAATGAATGTGCTTGCTGCAATCAGACAAAATTTAATGCTCAAACAAAATATAGAGAGAACCTTGTCTTCCACAGGCGCAGGGCGCAACGACCACACGTTGACACCGCTGGCTGAGGCTGTGCTGGCGGTCATCGGTTCCACAAGCCCCAACCTTCTGGGTATCGAAGGAGGCATAGACACCGACGAGTGAGCTGTCATGTTACTGCTATTTGTACGAATTCTAGCCTTTCGAGATTCACACGATTGGGGGTTCTACTAGCAAAGCTAATATTGTATTCATAATCATATCTGAAGTTCGCAAGTACTAAATACTGGGCCACTCAAAGAAATGTTCTGGTGTGTTCTCTCCAGAGCAAGAAAGAACCGTGCACATCCAAGAACTCTAAAACTTCGAGCCATGTTACCTGAAGTTAAAGTCGAGCTAGGCATGTCAATGAAAGACCACTGCGCTCATCAATGATGATCATAAAAATAATATAAACATTAACAATAATAGTAATTATTGGATTAGGAGAGCCACGGCACTACAGAAAGGCAGCAGCCCGTGCAAGGCACGCCCGCAATGCCACATCTTCTGATGGTGATTATGTGATGATGTAAGATCACGACCTAATCTTGTGAGATGCAAGATTAAAATGATGGTGATTATGAGCCGACATGTACATGGGGAGGACGGCGCAGTCTTCTGAACATCGCAAGCGCCGTTGGCCGAGTCTTGAAAGTTTGGGAAAGAAAAATGATAGCAGACTTAGGCTGGTACACTGCTGAAATGGTAGAAGGTATATCTTAAAAAGGTATCATGCAATCCGAACAAGACAAAGGGGATTGTTTCTACTACACTACCATTACAAAATACATTATACTCTCATGATTTCAAACTCCAGGAAGCCATGATTTTTGTTTGATTTATCAGAAATTTATCTAAATAATGATACAAGATAAATATATGATTTGCCCTATGAGTGGCTTCACATACACAGAAGATATTTCATGCTTTCCTTTACGTAGGCCTACTGATCATAACCAGGTATGCTACACATGAAACATTCGTGAAATGTAAGACAAAAGTTTATTTATCCCTCAAAATTGTTCATTGTTGTGGGCTGTTCAAAGAGCACATGACAACTCAAAACAAAATTCAGTTTGTTCATCGGGTCAAGAAGTTGTCTAGTGTGAACTATTAAATGGGGGACACGTGAATAATAAAAGCGGGCACTGCGCCACAGTTTTCATAGCAACTTGTGAGGACGTTGTGACTTGCCCATGCTATGCCACTTAAATTCAATGCCATTGTCCTGTAATTCATATTTTTGTTCTTGCAGCCCTTTTGTTTAGTACACATCTTTCCGAGCATCGGTGCACTGCAGAGGGAACACGCATGGATCTGTTGCTTCTCCGCAATGTGCCGGCGCTCGGTGTACGCCATGCTACCAGATCACAGCGTCTGCGCAAGTTGCTGTAGAAATTTCCGCATGAGCCCCGTTGAGTGCGCTTATCACCAAGCACCGGTGCATTGCGGAGAAGCAACAGCTCCATGGGTGTTCCCTCTGCAGTGTACCGGTGCTCAGAAAGAAGCACACTCAACAAAAGGGCTGCAAGAACAAAAAATATGAATTACAGGAAAACGGCATTTGGTTTAAGTGGCATATGGATACACTAAGAACATAGCGAGACAACCAAACTTAGGAAATTTGTTTGAATTAACCAGAAGTATAATATCCGAGTCTGAATTATCGCAAGACTACCGTATACAGGCTAGACTTTTATGAAGTCAAGCTGAACTATGACAAACAGCAAAAAAATATATTGTTTTATGTTGAAAACTCTACTGCTACGTAGACCAAAAGGTCACAAACACAAAGCTTGGACCTCATTTGCTTCAGGTCCGTTGTATTGAGATGGCAAGTCAAATGCATGAAGGCACAAAGCTGAGACAGTCTGTTACATAAACATATTTGTGCGAGATTAGTGCTCTGAAATCTCGCTCATTTCGTAGGTAGCAGTCACTGTAACAGCTGAGTTCGCTGCTGCTGAGCATATGCTGACGTCAAGCTTTTGCAACACTTCCAACATGCACATTGCATACCATGAGGAATGTCTTTTCTGAAATAAAACCATCCTGAAAGGGTGAACAGTATTGATAAATAAAAGAAATCAGAAGTAATCCTGAGCAGTCAGTTCAAATATGGTGTACAGTGAGTACAATTTATTAAGCACCGACCAGTAGACACTACCACTAAATTTGGAATCACCCTGAGCAGATCTGCTGCTCAACATGGTAGTCTTTGACATAAAACAGAATTGTAGGGACAAGCAACCAGAAATATCTGGCCGGCATCAACACTGCACACTGGATCTCCATGAAGCCAGCTGTTTTCACAACTAATAGCCGCAACAGTCAAGATCGGGCTTGACCTGCACACTGTAGGCTGGCTTTACTAAAGCCCACAAACTTTCGCAACTAATAGCAGCAATGGCCGAGAGCTGAGGAGTCGAGCTTGATCCACATGCACACAAAAAGCATGAATGAAATACAAATAAGAGTGTTCTCAAATTATGTACAAGGGTGACAAGACTGACATTCTTGTGTATTTTCCTTAGGGCCAGCACAGCACCAGTCAGCGTGCAGCCAAGCACTAACGAGGTGGTTGGAGAGGACCGAGTCCTGAACTACAAAGTTGAAGTGGACCCCGGGGTCGCATTCCTCGAGGTGCCGGAGTCCGAAGAAACGCAGGACTACGAGCCTCCGGACTGGCCGATGGACGAGGATGAGCCACCCGTGGAGCCCGGTGCAGCAGCTGCGCTGCTACGTCGGGAGGGGCCTCTTCCTGTGGCAGGGGGACCGCCTGAGGCAGCAGCTGCTCCTGAAAGACGACCGGCACCACTGGGCCGGCAGGGACCACCTCGTTCACGACCGGTCTGGAGGCCCAGCGCACCACCCGCAGGCTCGGCAGCCAGCACACGGGCTGCAGACAAACAGTTTTATAAGGACATCATGCAGCAACAACACGAGAACGTAAAGTTAGAATGGCAGTGCCTCCTTGCCAAACTGAAGGCGACGGTAGAGCAGGCAAGGGCATCGGAAGAGCAGGCAAGGGCAGCAAGGGCAGCCTGCGAGGCTGCCGAAATGATGAAAAAGGCTGCAAACTTTTATATTGAACAGGGAGAAAAAATTTTCATGTTACTTGGGAAGGCCCTTCAACAAGACCCTTAAAGGGGAGGAGGGGCCTTCAGTTTGGCAAAGAGGCACTGCCGTTTTAGCTTTACTTCGTAAATACAATAAACAGTTTTTTTTGGTTAGTTCTCTTCAATGTCTTTTTGGTTCCAAGTATGCAAAAAAATTCCACTGCATTATGTATTTCATTTAGCAACATGCAAAAGTAAAGAAATGATGGCATCATAAAAAAATGCAACGACTTTTACACACTCAGCTAGGTAAAAGTGAAAGTCATTAGTGTAATAAACACGCGCAAAGACCGCACCCGGAAAAAAAATGTTTGCCTTGCGCACCATTGCATTTGTACAGGCCTGAGCGATGACACCGCCGACGTGGCATGCAGTCAGCATCAAAGCTTTTTTTTCCTTTGCAATCCTTACAATCATCTCCCTTCTTGCTGCCTTTTGTTGAAGTTGCTTAAGGCACATTCAGCCAAAACACCTAACTATTCATCTCCCTTTTTATGTTTGAGCAACCTTCATCTATGATCCACTGACGTCAAAGCCGAGTGGGAACGACAACGAAAGAAAGTACAAACTGCAGGTCCAAAATGGAAGCGCAGCGGCGTAAAGGCCCATACACACAGCTTCGTTTCAGTGCGTTTGACTGCACTGTATCGAAAAGTAGCCACAACTCCTTGGGCTGCCTATGGTTCATATAAAACGAAGCAACTAACTTGCTTATCAGACGGCAAACAAACGGGGGCCCCGCACCATGCTGGTGATTGACTTCCCACCACATGGAAGCACTTACCAAGGCATAGGATGCCACAAATTGCCCGGACATGCACTGATGTGCACCATATTTTCTACAAAACTACCTGGTTTTTGGCATGCGAACTTGAAAAACTGTGCCAAACTTACAATGACGACATTCAACCAGCACGTACGGGATATTTCGGCGTTGGTAAAGTGTGCTACGAGCAGAAAGTTCCAATATGCCACCGACAAAGTTTTGATGCGAAAGGCTATTGTGTCGGAAGAAAAAATTTAAATATGCGGTTCAAGGCGTAACTGGAATCCCGCAATTATTTGACCCGCGGTTCTAGACGCCACGCATAGTAAAGTTATGAGTTAGTGAAGTATTGATAAACAATGCAAGGATCCATATGTCATGGACCGCAAAGGCCGATGTCTCGGTGGCAGCGTTTCAGCGAGCTTGCATTTGGGGGCCACTGCCGACTGATCATTGCCTGGCCGAGCTCGCGGCGAGGCATGCTTCCCGTACTCGGCGAGGAGGCCCCGAAGGTGCGCTCAAAGCATGGAAACTACATCATGAAGATAAAGGCAAAGGGCATCGTTAATCTTCTTCAGGCAAGGCTGATGCAAAGAGTGTGTGAACATAAATGTTAAAAAGTGTTGTCAATGCACCGCCACGAAGAGTCCTGCCAACTGTGCAGCCGCAGCCCTCCTCTGCCACTCGGACTTTCTTTTCTTTGACGGTTACTCTGTTGCAGGGCGACTCAATGAAACTATCGCCGCGATACATAGCAAGTGCTACAGCTGAATCAGGCGCATTTTACCATAGCTCTCGCTGCAAATGGCCGTCGCCTCAACCACCAGTATACAGTCGACTACAGACACGATGGTTGTAATCACATTCTGCTTGTACAGTGGCGTCGAAAAGAAATAGGGGGGGAGACTGCCCCGCCGACAGGTCAGAAATTTAATGCACCCCTCCCCCATATAATGGATATGGGGGAGGGGTGCAAACTTGCCCTTCCCCCCCACCACTGTCGCCCTCCCCATCTGCTGAATGGTTCTGACGTCTCTGCGCTTGTAATCACCCATTTTTTCTGACAAAAACTTTTACTTCAGTGTCCTATTCGAAAGTTTCTGGCAATAGCCACAGTTTCAACAGATTGTTCATGGTGACTGTTGTGTGTAGAGTGGTGGCACCATCGGGGACACGGACCGCAATCCTAGAAGATTACGCCACGCCGCGGAAAAAATGCAAAGCACGCAGTCAACGGCCAACGCCAGCCAGTGAACCTATCATGTCTTCATTACGTAGCCTTTGTATCTTGAGTCAATAAATAGTTCATGTTATCCGGTCATCATCTACTGGCCAAGATCTATCATGTGGTGATGAGGATAAGATTGCATAGAGACTGCCGCACTCTACGGCCCCACATTGGAACGTACAGGTGAGGCAGAAGGTTTGTGAACATCGCCCTTTGTCCGGGTACCCCCCTTGTACCCTCGACAAGAAATGGCGACCCTGGGACAGATAGGAGAATTCAACCCTGCGTTTCCGGAGAGGTGGGACGCCTACGAGGCAAGATTGAACTTCCACCTCGAGGCAAACGATATCACCAACCCAACCAGAAAACGTGCTGTTTTTTCTTTTAGCGTTTGCGGAGCTGCCACTTTTGACTTAGTACAGTCACTACTCGCGTTGGCAACTCCCAAAACGAAGACCCTCAACCAACCGTTGGAGATTGTACGCCAGAATGCCTTTACCGGCGGAATCAGGGTCCCGAGAAGTCTGTGGCCTTATTCATTGTGGAACTACGGCGGTTTTCACAAAACTGCAACTTTCCAAATCTCACGGAAACACTGTGAGATCTACTCGTGTGTGACCTGAGGGATGAAACTCTTGAAGCTCGACTTTTCGCAAAAAAAAAAAAACCCTCGTTCAAGATCGCTCAGGAAGAAGTGCTGACAGCTGAAGCGGCGGCTCAAAGCACCACGATGTGAGGGGAGGAGAACCAGCTGTGGCCACCAACGTTGCCATACATCAGGACTAACAGGAAGGAGAAAACACGCTTAGGCAACCGACAAGGAAACAGTATACCACGGGAAAACAAAGCCTTGCAATGGGTGCAGAGGAGCTCACGGACGGGAGTATTGTCAATTTAAGGATGCCCAGAGTCACTTATGCAGAAACATCGGCCGCATCGACTGTGTGTGTCGCATGAAACAATGAGCGCAGAGCGGGCCATGGGAACAAGAGGATCCAAAACCATGGCGAATGTTCTGAACTTGAACACACAATCTGATGATGTGTACGATACTAACCAACTGGCCCCGCCACAGGCATCGCAGACACGTAAGCACCGGACGTCGGCAATGATGGAAGTTGACTAGGGGTCAGAGTTATCGATCATCCCAGAACAAACAAATGAGGTCATGAAGAAGATGCTGTACCGGGTGAGCCATTTCAATCGCAAGTCAGATTTCCATTGCAATACGGTGCAGATCAAGGGGGTGTATAAGGTCCATGTCAAGCACAGCAGTATCGAAAGAGACCTGAAACTGCTAGTAACACACGGACAGTGGACAACCCTCCTTGGCATGGACTGGTTTAAACCATTGGGAATCAGGCTGCTAGGGGTAAATAAGGTCACAGGGCTGTCTATTGAAGGTGTGCTTGCAAAGTATGATGGCGTTTTTGGGTAAAAGATTGAGAAGTTTGAGGGACCCCCAGTATCGCAGCACCTTGACTTTACAATGATGCTAATCCGCATGAAACCCTATCAAAAGCCCTTTGCGCTCACGCTTAAAATTGACGCTGAACTTGATTGCTTTATTGAACAAGGCATTTTGGAGCCGGTCAGGCAACCAAAGTGGGAGACCCCGATTGTGACGTCCATGAAGGCAACTGGAAACATTAGAATATGCGGCGCCTACAAGTGCACTTTCAACAAGGCACTGGCTCAACACCCGTACCCGATCCCCATGGTACAGCACCTCCTGGCATCACTCTCGGGGGGGAGGCTGTTTGAAAAACTGGATTTGGCAGAAGCTTACCAGCAGTTGGTGGTTGATGAAGAAGCGGCGGAGGCACAAACGATCATAACCCATCGAGGAGCATTTCGAGTAAAGCGGCTACGGTTTGGAGTAAATGTTGCTCTTGGGATCTTTCAGAGCTTCATGGACGACCTCCTGAAGGGGATCACCGGGGTTGTGTCATAATTCGATAACGTTCTAATTGCTGCAAGCACCAAAGAAGAGTTGGCAGGCCACCTCGAGGAAGTCCTGCACCGTCTTGCTGATGCTGGACTCAGGGCAAAAAGTGAAAAGTGCCATTTTGAAGTGTCGCAGCTCGAGTTCCTGGGATTTCTCATTGACGAGACGGGCGTGCACCAAACAAAAGAAAAGGTGAAGGCGATTCATGAGGCACCAGTACCAACAAGCAAACAGGAGCTACAGGCTTTCCTAAGACTGCTAAACTTCTATTGCATCTTTCTACGAAAAAGCAGCAGTGGCCAAGCCACTACGTCAGCTACTTGACAAAGAGGCACGGTGGGAGTGGACGCCTCTTCATGAACAAGTTTTCAACGAACGCAAGCAGCTGCTGTCCTCAGCAAGTGTGCTGCACCATTATGATAAAACAAAGCCCTTTGTGCACACTTGTGATGCCTCGCCATAAGACATACATTAAAGCTGTACTTGGCCGTCGACCGGAAGATGACAAAGAGGTCCCCGTCGCATTTTACTCCCGCACATTGACATCTACCAAGCCAAACTATGTTCAAATTAACAAAGAAGCCTTTGCAGTGCTGGGAAGCGTAAAGAAGTTCCATGACTACACGTATTGCCTTCGAGATCATAACACCACAAACCACCTTTGGGACTGCTCACACCTGCAAAGCAAATGCCATACATCTTGTCTCCACGAATGTTGCGTTGGACGATCCTACAGAATGCTTATAACTACAGTTTGGATCATTGACCTCGGAAGGACATACAACATGCCGATGCATTTAGTTGTCTCTCACTTACCATTCCAGAGTTTGTGGTGCCACCTCCTCTAGAAGTTTTGTTTCTGGAGAACACATCCAATCCACTGCTCCACGCCAAGGACGGCGCACAAATGACAGCAAAGAACACCGTTTGAAGGGTTCTCAACTGGGCTCTGAAGGGTTAGCTGCCAGGCGGCCTTGAGGCAAATTTTCAGCCATTCAAGATTCGACAACATGAGATGCCGGTTCACAAAGGATGTATACTTTGGGGGAACAGGGTCGTAATTCCCCCAGAAGGCAGGAAGGTGTTGCTGGAGGCCCTCCATGTCGGACATCCTGGCATCGACCAAATGAAGGCTCTGGCTCGCAGCTATGTGTGGTGGCCCAAGATGGACAGAAGCATAGAAGAGCATGTGATCAAGTGCATGGCATGCCAAGAGTAACGACCTGCACCTCCTCGTGCCTCAGTAGACGCATGGAATGCAACTCCAGCACCGTGGTCTCGGATGACGGGGCTCAGTTCACCTCCGAAGAATTCCGCACATTCTTGAAAGCCGGTCTCATCAGACACATCACGTCAGCACCCTTCCACCCGTCAACTAACGGACAAGCAGAGCACATGGTGCACACAACGAAAGATTCGCTACAGCGTATTGTAAAAGGGAACATGAGGGCAGCATCTGACCAGTTTTCTGCTACAGGAGCATGTAACACCATGCATGATGACAGGCAAGAGCCCAGTGGATATGCTGATGAACAGGAGGTTGAAGACGACACTTGTCCGACTGCACCCAGACCTGACTGAGAGCATGAGGAAGGGAGCTAATGAGAATTCCAGCGAAGGAGCCCAACCGAAGTCCCGAATATTTCGAACAGAAGACCCGGTGTTCATATGCAGCTACAGCAGTGGCCCTTCATGGATACTGGCGACAGTGGTTGAAATGACGGGTCCAGTTTCCTACAAAACCCGCACCCAGGAGGGCATTATCGTGCGACGTTCTGTCGACGAGGTGTGTAGGAGCGGTGCATTGAGAGTTGCAACAGACAGCATCAGCCACGGAGAGCGGCAAGCTGCTCGTCCTGAACCACCCGGGCACCCGGATACAGGCAGCGCAGTGCAAACGTCGGTGATGGGCCCAGTGCAAGATGTGGATGTGGCCAGGCAGAAGAGATCAGACGGGGCTCGAGCTCTTCGAGAAAGAGTTCACTTAGGGGGAAGGAGTGTTGTGTATTGAGTGGTGGTGCCATCTGGAAACAGATGCCAAACCTAGAAGACCACGCCACACCGCGCGAACATTGCAAAGCATGCAGTCAACGGCCTACACCAGCCAACAAACCTGTCACGTTGTCATGTAGCCTTTGTATCTTGAGTTAATAAATAGTTAATTATATCTTGTCGTCATCTACCGGCCAGGATCTAACAGTGACTATACTTGAAGTGTACTGAAAAAAGTTTGTTAGTTACGGCCTCATTATTTCAAGCACAGTATGATCAGACCGTTTAAAAAAAGTTGGCGCCGATATATTCGTAGACAGCATGATTAGTACTTGTACCTAACTAATTCAAAAACAACCCTTACCTCTAACCCTTACCTTTTTTTTCCAGTTTTCTGTGCACCTGGTTGTATGCGCACTCCGCTGGCGTGTCTACCCAGCGGTACGGCACGATCAATCACGGCCATCGTAGCCGATCGCCATCTACGATGACGAGCCCGTTTGAAGTTCCTCCTCCGAAGTTGTCTCTGATACAGCTCTGCGATAGCATGTGGAGGTCATGGGTGCTTCCTTGCCACTTGGCAACCACCTCACGATCTCTGAGCATATGCCGACCACCAAGAGGACTACCTACTTGTCCGGCGTTGGTTCCGAGGAGCTCCGCTGCTGCTGACCACCTGAAGTGGAGAAATATGTCTGAGATTCGTTCATGACAGACAATAAAAATTCTAGCGCAGTTTCGATTCAAATATATATAGCCACGCCATAACAATTCCTAGCGAAGGTTCATAAACACTGCTATAACGTATCAAGCTACTCGCTACCTTCCAAAATGTTTTGGAACATGACGTCCGTCGGGAGTTACGCTGACATTTTGAGAAACTGTTTGCTTTTCCGACTGTTTTTAAACACGAAACACATCATTTTACAAAGGAAGGATTGCCTCGGAACTGTACCTCGCCTAACTCCGTGATCCACGGGTTGAAAATCGTCTGAACAATAAGACTACGTACTACGTCTTGCTTTCCGTTCATTCTTGAATAGATGGCGCTGCATTTGTGTCAGAAACTGAGCCGCAAAAATAAGTTATAATTATGCCAAACTTATTCACATTTACCTTTACGAAACAGCACAACAAAACAGTGGTGTTATTGATATTATTTCTTACCTGAGCACTTGCATCAGGACATGGGTGACCAGTCCAGCTCACAGGAAAACAAGCGATTGCGAAACCACCAAACCGAAAACGAAACAGTCGTGGCAGGCTTTCCTGTCGAAGACGTCGATGGCGTAGAAGCAGACTAAACTCGCTTCAACAAAAGCATTCACCCATTAAAAATGACTTGTAGCCGGTGCGTAGTGGCTGGTAGTAGCCACGTCCGACATTTTGTTTTCTCAGGCGGTCTCATCTTGGGTCTCAGCTGAGACCCAACGTAAGACGCCGGTTGAGCCGCTTGCTCGAAACGAAATTGGAACCGTCTCAGCCAAGTCAGGACTTGAGTCCGGTACCTACAACCGAGTGAGCGGTGCCTCGAGAGGGAATCTAGGGAAAACGGAGAAAAACGAAGAATCCGGACGTGGATGTGACACGGGGTCGTCTGCTACGCCGCGGTCGTTTTGGACAGCGACAAACGACGACAGTCTTATAATTACTGCGTCGTGTTTTTCGTGCAAACCGTGGTTATACGTGAAAAGCGACAGCAAGCCGCGGTTCTGGGCGTTGTCTGTCACCACCATCGTCGACGTTGAGTGCGTACGCCGAATAAAGGTGTCCACAGAAATGTCTGTTCGTGCCGATGCATTTTCTAAGAAAAAGGAACAACACTGTACGTCCCTTCAAAGGTAAAGACGAATGTAATTTGGTGCAAAGATAAAAAGTATCAATTGGTGTACGAAATGCAGAAACAAAAACGCGTAATTCGAGAGAAATTTAACAAGATTACAAAAGTTGCTAAAAAGAAAGCACGGGATCTGTTCCATAGAGATCATACATACTGTCCGTACTGAACTAGCGGGAGCAACCAATGCTACGCACGACACAAAAAGTAAAAAAAAAAAAAAATTTGCAGAACGTAAAATTTTTTAGCAGCAGAGTTGACGCTTTCCACAAGGGCGAGTTTGTTATACATTTGTCTTTACTGCACATAAAAATGAAGCATTTATTCTATGTGCTCAATCAATTTTTTTCACTTCTTATTTTCCTGGTTAAATTATAGTAATAGTCAGGAGCTCTGAATTTGAACATCCCTTTTAATTTTCCTGGCTAAATTATAAAAGTTGTCAAGAGTTCTGGATTGAAAACTTTTATTACAAACAAACCAAAACAATGAATGCACTTGTTGCAATCAGACAAAATCCAATGACCCACGAAAATGTAAAAAGAGCCGTCTTCCACAGGCACAGGACCAGTGAGCTGTCAGGTTACTGCTGTTTCTACACAGATACTACAATGCAGTATGTGCCATTTGATGCAGACAAGTCTAGCCTTTTGAGGTTGACATGACTGGGGGTTCTAGCGAAGCTAACATTGATTTCATAACTGTATCTTGGGTATGCAAATTCTAAATACTGGGCCCACTCTAGGAAACATTCCAGCAAGTTCTCTCCAAAGCAAGAAGGATCTGTGCGCATTCAAGAACACTGAAACTTTGAGCCATGTCATTTCAGTTAAAAGTCAAAATCGGTATTTTTTAATGAAAAAACACTGCACTTATTAATAGAAGAATTAATCTTGTACACTGCTCAAGTGCTAGAAGGTACATTTTAAAAAGGAGTTAAGCAATGCAAACAATACAAAGGTTATTGTGTTTCCATTGCACCAACACCACAAAATACACAGGCTAGAAGCTTATGAAGTAAAGCCGAAACGTGGCAAGCAGTAACATGAATTTGATGTTTTATGCCGAAAACTCTACATCTGTGTAGGTCCAAAGGCGACAAACACAACACTTGGACCTCATTTCCTTTGGGACCCATTTTCTTTGGGTCCATTGTATTGAGATGCCAAGTCAAACGGGTGCAAACACAAAGCTGAGAGTCTGTTACACAAATATGTATGTGCAGGTGCTTTTACCCATCTAGCTCATTTTACAGGTAGTATTCACTGGCGGCCATAGCTGAGCTCGCAGCTGCGGAGCACATATACTGACGGCAAGCTTCCACAGCACCTGCAACATGCACATTGCCCACATGAAGAATGTCTTTTAGAGTGCAGCTCTTAGGCGTGCGTCTCCGGAGTGAGTGGTGTCGGTGTTGGCCTAACTGCGCGTTACATTGGGACGTTTCCCATAATGACATCCCATGTGACGTCACTAGGGTCACGAGTGACGTCAGAAAGGTCACTTGTGAAGGTCATGAGGGAGGAGGGAGGGGGAGGGAAGGAGTGGAGGGAGGATGGAGGGGAGGAGGAGGGGCATACCTGTTGGTAGTGTAATGGACCGTTATCGGATGGCGACACGAATCCAGCGCGCTAAGGTCGTGCAGCTGTTCCCCTTCTGTTTGCATTTTCCCCCCTCTCTTCCCGCTTGATAAACAAGATGGCAGCTTGACAGCTGTATGTCGTTTCTTCATCCCCAAATCCACTCGATCCGCGTCCCAGAAATGTGGTCACACTGTGCACTTAAGATAAACAAACAGGTTATGGGCCCAGGACGACACATCGACCATTATTTCGGAAAAGGGGTCATTTTTAATGAGTGATGAAAAGGTACGACCACATTGAAGAAAAAACTGTCAAGCAACACCGTCTTCGCTACGTCGTGCCGATGCCTGAAGAAGATTAGACGAGCATGAGTGTAGTGAAACTGTCAAGGACGAAGTGACTGGCAAGCGGTGTGTGCCCGTCAAGAAAGTAAAAGGTGGCGCGTTCTTCATCAGACGGATGGAGCGTCGCCGGACACCGGTCTCGCTGCGCACTCCATGGGGTGTTATGTTCGGAAGACGTCTACACACACCAAGCGTGGGTACAGCGAAGTTGTCGGTAAGAAGTGACCTTTGCGCTTTCCGAGCAGGACGGATCATCGTGCGACACGTGTCGCTGTCGGAAAGAAGTACTGACATCAGTTCGGTGCGTGCCAGTGATGAAAGTGTCGGGAAGAAGTGACTGACACGCCAGTGACGAATTTCTCGGCAAAGAAGTGAACGAAGGAGAACTGCGTCGACGGTTCGTGGAAGACGTCGTCAAACCTGTACGTGTGTTCCTGCTTCGCCGGGTGCCACAAGACGTGCAACAAGAACCCAACGCAAGTTCATCGCTGTAAGCCTACTTCGAACCGCTCTCGACAAAGCAAAGCGATAGGATGGCGGCGCTGGACGAATTCAAAATACCAAAACTCTCAAACGAAAATTACCATGCGTGGGCGATTTGAGCCAGAGCGGCACTCGTCCAGAAAGGCTGTTGGGAAGCCATGGAGCCTGGCTATGGTGGGAGAGACATGATGAACGACGAGAGGTAGAACAGCAAGGCTTTGACATTCATGTTCCTAGTAGTGGACGACACCTGCCTGGACGACATTGGGGAATGTTTGACAGCTCGTAAGGCCTGGAATACATTGGAAGAGATACATTTAAAGTGTGGGCTACTGCATGCTCTTCAGTTGATGGGAGACTTCTCCAGCACCAGAATGGAGCCAGATGAAACCATGAAGGATTACCTGGATTGAATAATGAACCTACAGAGGAAGCTTTAAACGGCAGGATACGCCTTCACTGACAGGGAAGTGGCACTGGTGATGCTGATGGGCTTGCCAGAAACGTATGAATCACTTATCCTAAATCTTGAGCAAGACGAAGGAACGCTCACGACGAAGAAGGTGAAAGCAAGGCTGCTGGTAGAAGAAAAGCGCCAAGTCAAACATGAAAAAGACAAACTAAATGAGAGTGAAGAAAACAAGGCCCTCATGACAAAGAACAAGCCATTATGAGGAGCAGTCAGATCCACAAACGTAACGGGCAAGAACATTTTTCAAGGAAAGAAGCAACTGGCACTGGTACAAGCTGCTTTGAACCGAACCAATGAGTTCGGTGCGGAAAATTTGGACACATTGCCAGGGAATGCAAGGAGGGTCCCGATGACGAAGGATGCGGCTCAAAGAGAAGACGAAATTCCAGTGAACCGAAGAAGGCGCTCTGTGCCAGAGGTGGAAGTTCCTCAGGGTCACACATCTGGTACCTTGGCAGTGGAGCAATTGACCACATGACGTCAAACAGAGCCAAATTCACCACTTTCAAGCCCTGCTGTTCGACTGTTGAGGCAGCAAATAAGGAGGTCATGGAAGTCGTCGGGAGAGGACAGGTAAAGATTGAACTTTCGAAAGACTGCGGTGGCACTGTCGTCAAGCTCCAAGATGTCCTCTACGTACCAAGCTTAGACGGTAACCTCTTGTCAGTTGGGAAGATTGAGGAACGTGGACTGAGCGTGACTTTCAGCAACGGAAAAGCTGAAGTAATTGAAGCAAATGGTGACCTAATTGTCGTAGCCAAGCGCGATGGTAAATTGTACACTGAAAGTAAGTCGCTTGCAACATTGAAGTTAGCAAAGGCGACAGACGTCGCCCTGTGGCATCGACGACTCGGTCATCTCCACCATGAAGCTGTCGAAAAACTTTGCCAAAGTGGTAGAAGCAGTCAAGATGCAAAGTGCTCGACATGTGCACTCGGCAAATTGAAGAAAAGCAGCTTCCGAAGAAGGGTGGAACAAAGGCTAAGGCCCCACTGGAGCTGGTTCACTCGGATATAGTTGGAAAGATCACACCTGCCTCGAAGGGAGGGTCGAACTACTTTGTCACATCCATTGATGACATTGGGTACACTACAGATTCACTGTAGTGTACCCAGTGAAGACGAAGAATGAAGTGCTGGACAGATTCGACCAGTACAGACGAATGGTCGAGATTCTCCACAACACGAAGGTGAAGACTTTGCGTAGTGACAATGGAGGAGAGTACACAAGCAAAGAGTTTGATGAGTACCTGGCCAAGCATGGCATAAAGCGTCGGCTCACCATTCCTGGCATACCTGAGCAGAATGGAGTTGCCGAGAGAATGAACCAAACTCTGCTTGACATGACGAGGTGTCTCCTCATCCAGTCAGGCGTTCCCAAAGAACTTTGGGCTGACGCCGTTGTCACTGCAAGTCACATCATCAGGAACAAGTGTTCATCGAAAGCAGTCGAAGGAGAGTCACCAGAAGCTCTGTGGACAGGGGGAGAAGTGAAACTGGACCACCTAAGAGTGTTCGGATGCAGAACATGGAGTCTGCGAAACAGACGATGCAAGGAAAGCAAGTTGGACCCGAAAGCAGAGGAGTGCATACTGGTCGGCTACCCAGAAGGAGTGAAGGGGTACAAGCTGTGGAACCAGAAAGAAGACCGCTTCTTTGTAAGTCGAGACGTCACCTTCGAAGGAGACTCCTTGCCGTGCAAGCTTGCCCAGGCTCCAAGCACTGACGTTGATGTATGTGACGACACCGAGGGCACAATCATTCTTCAAGTAGAAGACAGCTGGAGCGGGTCACGTGAGGTTGGTGGTTCAGATCGAAATGATACTGGCCACAACAATGCCGAAGAAGTTAGCTCATCAGCTGATGAAGACGACAACGGAGCTACACAGCAGATATCCAACGTGACAGATTGTGGTACGCAAGCATACAGAAGGTTGGCGAGACTGGCAAAGAAGGGACCACGTCAAAGTGGATGTCACGGCTCCTGCATAGCCAAGCAAAACAACCGGGAAGATCCAGAAACTCTACACGAAGCCTTTTCTGCATCAGACAAAGAGAGATGGAAAGCAGCTATACAGAGTGAACTGAACAGCCTTGAAGCTTCAGGAACATAGGAACTGGTGCCATGAACGAAGGAGAGACAGGTCGTAAAGTGCAAGTGAATAATCCGCAAGAAATACGACGAGAATGGTGACTTGGAGAGGTACAAGGCACGGTTAGTAGCGTGCGGATACTCCCAGGTGGAAGGAACCGACTACAAGGAGACCTTCTCTCCTGTTGTCAAGCTGAAGTCCATCAGGACGCTGCTAGCCATAGCAGTCGAGAGAAATTGGAAGATCCACCAGGTTGAAATCACGGCAGCATACTTGAACGGTACACTGAAGGAGACCGTCTACTTGGAACAACCGCAGCCTTTCGGCGATTGCAAGAAGGATGAAGTCTGCCTTCTAAAGAAGAGCTTGTATGGACTGCGACAGTCTGGAAGGGAGTAGAATCTCACCTTGGACAAACTGCTGAAGTTGCAGGGGATGACAAGATCGAAAGCAGACCCCTGTTTATATGTCAGCAAAGATAAGAAGCTCATTGTAGGAGTCTACGTTGATGACCTCTTGATCATCGCAGAAGAGGAGGAAGCGAATTTGACGCAAAAGACCTGGGGGAAGCCAGCCACATCGTTTCCATATGAATGAAAAGAGAAAGGGATGGAAAACTGACCCTCGATCAGACGGTCTATGCCGTCTGATCAAGGCAAGGCAGATGCTAAGGCAGCATCATCTCTTTTGGATCCTGGAAGCAAGTACCAAAGAGGAGAGAGCGACGACCGAATGAGAGAAGACCTGCCGCGCAAGTACAGACAGGCAATTGGTGCGTCGCTTTACCTTGTCGGAGGAACAAGACCGGACATGGCTTTTGCCACCACTTACGTGAGTCAGTTAAACGAACATCCCACAGAAGAGAACTGGAGTGGCATAAAGCACATCCTTCGCTATGTGAAGCAGACGAAGAATTGTGCACTAATCTATCAAAGAACTGGGAAGTGTGTGCAGGTCTTTTGCGATGCAGACTGGGCTAGTGACAAGGCTGACAGGAAGTCATTCAATGGTTATGTGTTGACGCTAGCCGGCGCTGCAATTTCCTGGAGCAGCAGGAAACAACAAAGTACTGCACTGTCAACCGTCGAAGCAGAGTATATGACCATGTGTCATGCTACAAAGGAAGTTATGTGGCTAGAGAACTTCATGAAGGAGCTTGGTGTGCACGAGTTTCTACAGGAACCACAGGTCTTGTTGGTTGACGACCAGGGTGCAATTGCGCTGGCGAAAAATCAAGTCACGTCGGAGAGAAGCAAGCACATTGATCTGAAGCACTTCTTCCTGAGAGAAAAGGTGGAAGAAGGAAAGCTGCAACTCCAGTACAACAAATCGTCGAGTAACTCTGCAGACCTCTTCACCAAGGCCTTGAATGGAAGGCTGAACCTCAAGCATTGTGAACGTTGGGGTGTCAAGAACGTGGACGTGGCGACAGTCCATTAAGGGGGAGTGTTGGTAGTGTAATGGACCGTTACCAGATGGCACCACGAATCCAGCGCTAAGGTCGTGCAGCCGCTCCACTATTGTTTCTATTTTTCCCCTTTCTTCCCGCCTGATAAACAAGATGGCAGCTCGGCAGCTGTATGTCGTTTCTTCATCCCCAAATCCACGTCCCAGAAATGTGGTCACTCTGCGCACTTAAGGTAAACGCACAATACCCACCTCTCCGTACCCTCCTCAAGAGCTGCATTCTTATTCGGCATTACAGGGAATTGTAAACGTCTAATTTTTTTTTTGGAACACAATTAATAAGAAGTCATTCTCTGCTTGCACATATTGAGCAGTAAGCTAGTACCATCTATTAAGCACCGACCGGCATACACTCACTAAACTTGGTATCACCCTGAGCACACCTGCTACTTAGCATGGTATTCTTTTTATCACTGGAAAGAAGCACAGGGACAAGCAACCAGAAAATCGGGTGGCCTGCATCAACACTGCGCACTGGCCCAAATTGAAGCAAACTATTTTCAAAAAAATAGATGCAACAGCTAAGATTGCGCTTGACCTGCACACCATAGACTGGCTCTATTCGAGCCCAGCGACTTTCACAACTAATAGCCACAACAGCTACGATCGGGCTTGACAAACACACTGCAGACTGGCTCTACACGAACCCAGCTACTTTCAGAAATAATAGCCGCAACAGCTACGACCGGGTTCGATTTTTACACCGTAGACTGGTTCCGCTCAAGCCTAGCTACTTTCAAAACCAAGAGCCACAACGGTTGAGAGCTGAGCGATCGAGCTTGATCCACATGCACACAAAACGATTTCCTGAGAAACAAATAAGAGTGCACTCGAACTATGTACAGGGGTGACATTAAAAACATTATTGTGGATTGTACTCAGGGTTAGCAAAGCACCAGTCAATGTGCGGCCAGCAACTAACGTGGTTGGCCCGGAAGGTTGGGCCTTCGGCCACAAGGTCTTTGTGGCCACCGGGGTCATTTTCCTCAAGATGCCGAAGTCCGGGGAACGAAAGATTACCAGCCTTTGGACTGGCAATTGGACGAGGATGAGGCGCCCCTTCAGCCTGAGGCAGCACTGCTGCCGTTGGAAGGGCGACCACCACCATCAGGCCTACGCTGACCGGGACCGTGTTGTCCAGAACCAGCTTGGAGGCCTAGCATACCACCTGCAGGCTGCAGACAGGCAGTATTATAAATACCTGTTTGCGCAACAGGCGGAAAACATGTCACTCAAATGAAAATGTGTCCTTCCTTGGCTAAATAGAGCCCTCGAGGAGCTCAGAATGGCACAAGCAGAGCACAAAGCAACAAGGGAGACACAGATTGCGGCTATTTTTTATGGAGAACAGTGCAAAAAGTCTTAGCCCTGCTAGGGCAGGCTGCTCAACAAGAAGGCCCATAAAAAAAAGGGGGGGGATTGTAAATATATTAAAATATTTTTTCTTAGTCCTCTTCAATGCCCCCCCCCCCCCCCCTTTAGTTTCTAGCATGCACAAACCTTCCACTTCATTATTTCGTTTGGCAGCATGCAAGACTAAAGAAATGATGGCTTCATAGAAAGCTTGCAACAACTTTTACACACTCAGCCAATTAAACGCGAACATCATAACCACAAAAACACCTGCCACGGCCACACCTCAAGAAAACTGTTTGCCTCTCGCACCATTGCATTTGTACAGGCTTTTTGAGACTTCACCGCCGAGTGGCATGCAGGCAGCGTCAATGCGTTTAGTACTTGTGTCGTGCCGTGAATGCCGTGAAGTTCCGTGCCGTGAAGTTCACTGGCACTGCAGTTTTGAGGTTATTGATATATTAACTCTTCTGGTACTGGAAAATCACAGTGTCTGCACAATACACCAAAATAGGAACACGCACAAGCTACGGCACAAAGCGAAATCATATTTGGATACCATTCAATTACTGTGTGCTCTAGGGAGGGTCAGTGGCGTACCACAGTTCGGAAATTGTATAGCAAAAACTCGCAATGCAGAACCCAGGGACCCTGAGGTCAAAGCTCGTAGCTCAATCCGCACCCCTGCCCATTGCACAAGAGAAAGACACCATGTTTGTTCAACAGGAAACTATACTGTCTCACCGTCACTTGGCAAAAAGCAAGTGATATGGTCCCCTCCAGCCAATCGGTGACAAAGGCAAGGCGTAACCTAAGCAGTTGAAGAAGTGGGGAAGGAGGAACTTGGGAAGTTGCTTTCCCTCCCCTGAAACTTAACCTGTAACTCAAAATTGTCCCAAAAGCGACATTCTTCTCTTGTTCGTCTATGTCTCTGATAGCACTGCACGCACCTAGTGAGTGAAGTGTCTCTTCCCAACCTGCTGATTGGTTTTCTTAGACCGTAGTCTTCGCCTTTTCCCAACCCAGTTATGATGTAATGGATTACAGAAAACCTGCGGCAAACAAACAAAGAAAACCTAAAGGAGTTAAAAAAGAAAAAAGATGTTTAACACAATCACACTAATATCATAGCAATGTTTCGGAAACAAGGCTAAAAAGAACAATAAGTTTTTTTTAAAGTGCTGAAGTTACACCCAGCAAATTATTTTGGTTGAACTATATTTAGCTACGCAGCGAAATGGCATGCTTTGGCTCTGTATCTGTATTTCCACAGAAAGTTGACCCCACATTGGCATCAGAAAAATTAACGTCGTCATTATCGTGTCCGACAGCGTAAGAAACGCAGAGTGTCTCTTAATATGGTCACGCTTCTAGGTTTGCAATTATTTCTTCCCAGCAAAAGCCGAAAGCTCATTGGCGGAGGCGCAAAATTAAGATACTCGGAACGTACCGCACCCTTTAGAACAGAAAACAGCGTGATGTACCCAAAAGCTATAAATCTAACAAACTGAGGTAATAGGACCTGTGAGGATCATGGACACAGAGAAGTCAGGATTGGGTGTTTCAGCTTATTGTCTGTGGGGTTACAACAACAAACAGAACCCTTCACTCCACTTATTGTGATGCTCGATACAACTGTACTCAGCAGTTCTTTTGCCAGGCCCCATGATACTGCTGCTGTTTGCCATTCGGTGCAGTCTGTCTACAATCAAATTTTATCTACAACCTGGCATGGTGGCTATCTTAGGATACACTGTGCACATAAACCGGTTTGTTCATAGCCTGGCTATTCAATGCGCAGTGTGCCCTTTGCGCTTTAGAAAAAGGTAGCTCTGAGACATCTCACAGACACAGTTTTTCTGAAAGCAGCTCTCCATAACACCGACCTTTCGATTACAAACCGTGTTGTTCCGTAAGCCTGGTTGTACGCACACTCCACTGGCGCAGTCGGCGATTGGAAAGGCGCTATCACCCACGCCCTGCACGGGTAGCCGCAATGGTCAGGCCGCCGTACGCGCCCGTCGCGACGTTCTCCCCGTCACTGCTCTGCGACAGCACGTAGGAATCGTGGATGCTTCCGGGTCACATGGCACCACATTCAGGATCCTCGAGCGCGCGTCCACAATCAGCTGCAAGTTGATAGAGTGACCGTAGTGCTTGTTGACGAACAGTTCTTCGTGCACGGCGGCCCTTGGATCCGAACGTGGGTGACGTCGATGACTCCCACGACGCCCGGAAAGCCGCCCATGACGTAAACCTTCTGCTGCAGTTCGGGGAGTTCCGCTGCTGTTGACCACCCGAAGGAGGAAACATGGTTTACACCGTCAGTTGAATACTATAGCAGTTTCCATTGCCGTCATAGTCCTCAAAAGAACGAAGCTTGCCGCGAGATATGATCAATACATGTCATTCGCTACCGTTTTGATGAGTCTGCTCCTTTTCAAAACTCACTCAAGTATCCACCAGCTGTTTCAACTGACAAGTTGTGAAACTCGTTATTTCAAAACTGTTTTCGTAATGATGAACTCACCGTGATACGAAAGACCGTGCCACACCAAAGACAATAAAAATAGAGTGAGCTTGGGGAAGGACCACTACACAACGTTTTGAGGACGCAATGACGGCGCTGCATGTTGACCAGAAGGGGCTTTTAACTGACGAAAGCAAAAGTCTCGATTGCTCCAAAATTACTTCGCAGCTGGCCGCTTAATAAATGTAACATATAGTCGAAGAGGAACGTTAGAAATAAGACTGTTTTCTCACCTCCAAGACTCCGGTGATGCGCATGTTGCTGTCGCGGCGAAGGCGAAACCGAAACCTCGTCAGAAACGTCGAAGGGGCGAAATCGGTCCTGGAAAACACGGTCCGACGGTGCCGCGGAGTGCATTCATGCGGCGAAGATTGTTTGGAGCCGGTGTCTTGTGGCCACGTCCGACATTTTGTTTACTCTGAGACCGCCAGTGAGCCACCTCGGTTACTGTCTCAAGATCTGAGACTAGAGCTGAGTCAGAGACTCGGTTTTGGTCTCAAGTCTAGACTAAGTTTTGTTTCGAGCAAGCGGCTAACCGCTGAGACTGTCTCAGTTTCGGTCTCCGTTTGGGTCTCAGTTTGGGTCTTAAATCGGCCGCCAGCTAATTTGCTACCGGGCTGTCTCACGGCTTGAGACACAAGTTGAGTCAGAGACTCGGTTTCAGTCTCAAGTCCAGACTTAGTTTCGTTTCGAGCAAGTGGCTCACGTTCGGTCTCAGCTGAGACTGTCTCAAGTTGTGTCTCAACTCTTTTGAGCAAGCGGCCCCAGGAGATTTTCTTGGTTTAAAACTGAACAGCAGACTTTTCAGATCATATTCTGATATCTCACGAAGGAAAGCTGACGCCATGTTCGAATCCCTTGAGTGAATTGAATAGGCAACATCATTCTGCGGAACGCCCGAAAACTGTGCAAAAGTAGCGTTAAATTTGTCAACAACTGAGCATGTAATTGGGCCAAATGCTTTTTCAAGCTCCTCATCTACTGAATTTGAAGGCTTCTTTCAACGGTAGAGGAGTAGAGACTAAGTTTTTGCTGCATTTGATCTTCCACGATAAAATTCATTTTGAAAGTGTCTCCTTTTGGTAGCCCGGAGGAGCGGATTTGTACGATTACGTGCGCAACGATATTCTGCTTTCAGTTGTGCATTTTGGGGAGAACACCTGCATTTTCTCCACAAAGTATCCTTATCCTCAATGGCTCTTAGAATATCTGCATTCAACCAAGCATACTCCTCACGGCGTTGTCGGATTGTAAGAACTTTTCTGGAATCTTCAATAAAAGAATTTCAACTTAAATAGAAATTAGAAAAGACTTCGTCGTAGTTTGCGTTCCGTAACAAATCTTGCCACTGGAAAGCGGAAACCAGTTTGTCAAATTTTTTTTCTCTACAATCTCGACCCGCTTTATTTTAGGACTTGTTTGTTTGATTGTCGCCTCACAAATTACTTGACACGCTGTGAAATAATGAACCGCCAGTTTTTGCAATTTTACTGCTGACGTAATAATACAAGATGACGCACGCAAATGAATCTGATCTATGCGTGATGATACTAATTTATTTGTCATGTATTCTTCCAGTGTTGGTGAGTTAATGACGTTCACGAATCCTACGTTGAATAGGACATTGAGATAGTCGCAGACAATTGATCTTGATGTTTTCAAAGAATCGATATTAAAATCCCCTACAAGGCAAATCTTTTCTACTGATGAGAGTCCCGCTAGTACTGTTTTTAGCTCGTTTACGAAAAGAGTCGGATTTCTGGAAGGGGGCCTGTAAAACGCCAACAAAAACCAGGAGGAGTTTTTGTTACTCAAGTTCAGAGAAAGTGACTCTGAATGAGCAAAATAAATATCGGTAACCTCACTAAGCTAAACTTCCCTCACTAGTATTCCTATTCCACCACCCCTGGCGCCTTGTCGCGTGCGAAAGAAACTTTTGTACCGTGAAAGAAAAAAATGTATCACACAGGTTATCATCGACGTTAATTTCAGTTAAAACCAAGGCATCAAAATCTGTGCAACTATTTTTAACGAGTGCTGAAAACTGATCCCAGTATCTTCTTAGACTTCTGATATTTGCATGCAATAAGGTAATCGTCTCACCAGAATGAGGACATAACACTTCACGAAAAGATGACAAGTCGGGACATTTAAAAAACCGTTCTTCCATCACTCTAAACCATCTTGTCAATGTCACTTACGCTATTGACGCGAATGACCGGAGACCCTTCCTTCTTCTTTGCGAAAATCTTTGAGTTTTTTACCCACACGAACTCATATTGCTTCTCCTTGCCTCTAGATCTAGCCTTCCAAAAAGTTCCTTGTTGATGCGAGTTAAGTTCCCGTTAAAGTATAGAATAGGGAAGCCGGGCAGAGATCTCAGCTTGCCCCGCGATGCCATCCAGGTCTCTTTGTTGGTGACGGAATTAAACCTTACAATCACTGGAGGAGCGAAATTTGAATCCTTCTTCGGAGGCAGGCGATGAACCGTAATAATGTCAGAGGGTTGAAATCCTCGTATTGTTGAAAAAGAGCCATTTTTTCTCTGGCGTATGCTTCCGATGCTTCCGAATAATAATAATAATAATAATAATATTAGTAGTAGTAGTAGTAGTAGTAGTAGGTGCCTGCGTACAGCCGCACTCCCGAGCGGCTCTACGCACGCTCGGGAGTGCGTGCCGCATCACTAAAGAGTTTATTAACCCCTGCACATTTCTTATACTCTACAGTGCATTGTGTCGACCACAGCTCGAATACGCTTCTGTTGTATGGAATGGAATTCGTGCCACAAATTCTTCGAAAATAGAACGGGTTCAGAACAAGTTTCTTTCCATCTATAGACATCGTTGCTCAGCGCGCATTGTGCCCACCACTACTGATGTCCCTGTCCGTGTTCAGCGTAACGTGGCACTACCTACCCTGCTTCGTAGGAGAGAACTTGCCGATATCTTATTTTTATACAAACTTGTCCACGCCGTCACTGATTGCACGGTATTGACGTCAAGAGTACTGTTAAAATTCCTCTAAAAACAACAAGGCAAAATCCTGTGTCCAGACTTGGGCATACTTATAATTCTTTTTTTTCTGAAAGACTCGACATATTTAACAATAACACGCTGCAGTTTGTAAAAACGTTAAAGGCCATCACTTAAATTTGAACTGTATGCACTAACTTGCGGCGTTCACACCTAAATTCCCCACTTTGAATGCATTTCTTTTTTCTTTCTTTCGAGCAATTGATTGTGGCGGTAGTACCATTAAGCTTATCGTGTGTTGTGGCTTTGTGTTTATTTCTTATAATTTTTAAGTGTATTTCTTTAGGGCTTGTCCGTTGTGTGTGTTGTCTGTACTATTGTTTATGCCCTGTTATACCTTACATGTTAACACAGTGCACCTGTACCACGAACGCAAGTTTGTTCCTGGGCACGAATAAAAACATTGATTTATTGATTAATTGATTATTATTATTATTATTATTCGGAAGCATCGGAAGCATACGCTAGAGAAATAATGGCTCTTTTTCAACAGTACGAGGATCTCAGTTTCTTAAAGAAATGACTAGATATTAAGCAACATCTTTTCATGGTAATACATGTGAATATACGAAGCATAAGAAAATATTGGGACCTCTTTAATGTTTTGACTAAGGATGTCATGGTAAATACGAACGTTTTCGTACTAACCGAAACTAATATATCTGAGAACTGGTGGAGCCAATTCAAACTGGAAGGCTTTAACTCCTTCTGGTTCTCGCGATCTAAAACGGGGGGTGGGGGTATTGTGGTTTTGGTGAAAGGCACGTGGCTGGTCACTAAGCGAGATTCATTTATTACTCACGCGGAAACTATCGCCCTCAAAATTTAAAACGTTTGCTTCGAAGTTTTTTTGTTGGCCTGTTATAGGCCTCCCTCCCAAAGTGTGAGGGACCTTTCTGGATGAATTAAACGAAATGCTGCCAGAGGTGCATAACGTGGGACAGTTTTGTTTGGTGGAAGATCTCAACATAGACACAGCGAAGCAGAATAGATCTGAGGTATGTGATTATCTCAATATACTGGCTAATGAAGGTGTGGAATGCGTCATTAATGCTCCTACGAGAGAAGACATTTTAGTAGATAAATTAGTGTCGTCATCAATTGACCATATTTGTGTCAGAGCTCGAAGCGCTGTGGTCATGTCGTCAGTTATCTCCCAAAAACTTGCCGATCACTATTTTATTGCATGTCAGTTTTGGGACGATTGCGGAGACGAGGATAGATAGCGATAATAAACATAAAATGCAAATCATTGACAAGAATGTACTTGACCGACTCATTTCGTTCTTTGACTGGAGGTCATTCCGCGAGTCAGTTTCTGAATTCAATGTTCACGCAAAGTTCGTAGAGCGAATCAGATCCTTTAACGACTTATCCAGACGTATTGTGACAATAAAAAAACGGAGACCCGAGTGTGTCTGGTTAGATGAGGGCGTCCTCGCCGCCATTAAAGAAAAAGACGTTCGATGGGCTCGAAGTCGCCGAGCACCGACGGATGTCGAATTACGTTCCGAGTTCCGTGTAGCGAGGAACAGAGCTAACGCCTTACTTCGTTCCGCGAAACGGCAACATCTTAAGGAATAGTTTACAAAGGCGCGTGGCACCTCTGCGGAGACTTGTTCTATTGTTAACAATTTGCGAGGTTCGAACTGTAAGCGAACTGTGGACGACGTGATAAAGCGTAATTTCGGTGAAAGCTTCACGGAAATAACAGAACGTTTCAATTCTTTTTTTGTAAATTCCACTAGTGTCCCACAAAATGCGTCTGAGCCTGAGTCTGAGATAGAAAACAACGAGAACTCTGCTTTTCTCTTTCCAATGAACTAAGATGACTTGCGCTCTTCGCCCTTAAGCATTAAACCTATCAGGTCGCCTGGCATAGATGGCATAACTGTCGGTTGTCTTCAGCGTAATTTTGAATATATTAAAGATGTTATTATTTTTATGATGAACAGCTTTATTGAGTCGGGCGTGAGTCCTGACCAGCTGAAGACTGCCGTTGTAAGGCCCATATTTAAGGGTGGCCAATATAAAAAAAATAGAAAATTACCGTCCAATCTCGATTCTACCCGTGTTTGGACAAATTTTTGAGAAACACATTTTGTACATTATGAATAATTTCATTGAGAAGTGCTCACTGTTATCCACCAGGCAGTACGGCTTTGTTTCTGGAAGTGGTACACAGCAACTTTTGGAAGATCTTGCTGATGAGATATATTCGGCATTTGAAGGTAACATGTTCTCTTGTGAAGTATTCTTGGATGTTAGCAAAGCTCTTGATACGGTAAACCACGAAATTTTACTAAAAAAGCTATGGAAATTTGGTTTCCGTGGCCCTTTCTATTTATTGTTGGCGAATCTGTTGGATACAAGATCACAGGTCGTCTCTCTAAGGAAAGTAGAGTGTACCTCGCAGTTTTTACAAGCCGGTGTTCCTCAGGGATCAGTGCTGTCTCCTTTGCTTTTTAATATTTATGTTAATAACTTGGAATCTGTTCTTTATGGATGTAGATTATTTCGATATGCGGATGATTCTTTACTTGTTTCACGGCATGTAGACTTTTTCAAAGCTGTAAACATTTTGAATCAAATGTTGTCCACCTAATGGATTGGTATAGTTCTAATCGCATAAAGGTGAACCCCGTAAAAACCCAACTTATTTGTTTTAGAAATCCTTTAAAATAGGTTTTTTTTAATGTTCCTTTTTACCTGCACGGTTCTGCTTGTAAACCCTGCTTGAGCGCGCCTGTACCCTGGGTAGACTGAACTCGATATATGGGACTCATTTTTTAGTTTGACATGTTTTGGAATAAACACATGGCTCACGTATGTGCCGCTCTAAGGAAAGTGGCTTTCGTGATGTATAGTATGAAAGTGTTTGTACCCTTTACTGTTAAAAAATTATTGTCCGTTCACTTGCTTACAGCGTTTTGAGATACGGGGTTACGATTCATGCCTTTTGCACAGCATCCTGGAGGATGAAAATTGATAGTACTCTGAAAGGAATCTTGCGTAGTGTTGCATACAATTCTACTTTCTCATCCAGTGAAAATTTGTTTAGTGAAATGCAGATGCCGTCGTTGATTTTTTTATTTAAGGAAACGGTAGTGCTCCGACACTTTTGGAATGACAGTTTTAAAACGCTTCATAAGCCTGCACGCCTTCTTCGTGTTTCTCAGAGGTCTTTAATGCTTTTCCTGAGGATATATACAGTATTACTGGCAAGGCAATGTTAAAAAAATGGCTTCGTTCAAATATTTTTGAAACCTAAATTGCGTAGTGCTAATCATTGCATTTTTTAATTATTATTATTTTTTATTTGTTGTTGTAGTTGTGATTCGTTTTGTCTTGATGTTGTTTATTGAAAGCTTTCTTGTATGTGTAAATGCTTGTGGTTATCTTTCGTCGCCTGTCCGACTTGCCCGGTTCAGTCGTACAAGCCTATAACGGCTTAGACGAACCTGTCACTTGTGTACTGATGCCTGCTGTGACAATAAACTATTATTATAATTATTATTATTATTATGAATATTATTACTATTCGCTGCGGAGATACCGCCCAGTAAGGATGCATGTCTGATTTTCTCTCGCGTCTTTTACGGACGACAAAAATTTCTTCGCTGCACGGAGTGCCAACTTCGCGCACATACGAAGTGCGTATGCTTTCCGGAGACCGAACGCACATTTCTTCAGCGTGAGGTGAGCTCAGTTGTCTGCCAGAGCAGTGCCAAGATCAACCGTGGAGCTAGGCCTATAACGTCAGCGGCGTGGTCTCCGGTGATCCCGAC
Source organism: Ixodes scapularis (assembly GCF_016920785.2). Taxonomy (NCBI): domain Eukaryota; kingdom Metazoa; phylum Arthropoda; class Arachnida; order Ixodida; family Ixodidae; genus Ixodes; species Ixodes scapularis. The sequence continues at coordinate 89,627,307 of NW_024609857.1, forward strand.
GACCAGTTCGCCCGCTCTCCTCCTCCTCCGCCATCGGCCTTCCGTACTCGTAAGGTGACGCTGCCTGCCTCCTCTCCCGATGTCCTCGACGCACGTGGGGACGCCAGCCTTCAGCAACACCACCTAGAGGAGAAGGCCAGCACACGCCTCCAGTGACGTCACGGCAGCAGGTTGACGAGCGCCGCGCTATAGAGCTGAGCTGAAGGCTTCGCGCATAGCTTTTACGTCGTAGAAACGCAGGTTTTTGCACTATTTATTTTTTATGAGGTAACATGAGAGCTGTGAACGCCGAGTGATTTAAACAACTAATTTTAGAACGCAGAAAAATTATTATAACCTAGAATTATTGTACTCAAATACAAGAAAGTGATACCTTGAGACAGATGTGTTATTGTTTTAAGCGATACACTGGGAGGTGTAATTATTTCTGAACGACATGGGAGTTGTATACAAAAAGAATCCCTATGAAATGGCAATATTCGAAGTAGTAAAACCAGATAAAATGAACTAAAGTAACAATTGCATAAGTGATGCAGAGGCCATACATTTCATTTAATTTTATTCATCTCAAAGGCTTCCAAAGACGCAGTACATCAGGGGGGATTCGAAAATAAAACAAAAATGACATTAAACATAAAAAAGCCACCTACAAAAATATGGCAGACACACACACACACACACACACACAAACCGCTTATAATTAGCATCTTATTGTTATGTAGTTTTACAAATCAAGGCTCAGTTACACAAATTGATGCACTTCTTTTTAAATGATATGGGATATCTCTCAGTTACAATATGGTCAGGTAGTTTGTTCTCGTCAGTGTTGCAAAGTACTAAGGAAGAAAAGAGGAAAGTGTAAGTATGGCACTGAAATGGTTGAATCTTCCAGAAATTATCTCATAAGGATGCCTAATGATCTAATAAGGATCTAATAAGGAGCTTAGCACTAAGAAACTTGAAAATTGGAAACTGAGTAGTATATATCTTGAAAAAAAATACAACTGGGCAATTTTTCGTCGTCTTTTTAGATTAGGAAGATTAATGCTAGCTTTTAAAGCGGAGACACTAGTTTCGGATGAATTATCACTGTATATAAATTTGGCTTTGTTCTGAAGATTCGAGCATCGAGATTAGGTAACTTAGGTGTGGATTCCAAATTATGCTGCACAATCTAATGTTCGGAGGACAAATGTTCTGGACGCGAGTAGTTTTGTAATGGGAGCTAGATCCCTACTGAAAAAATCTCATTTGTATGAGAAATTTCTGTGTCCAATAAACATATATGAATCACACAAGGTATACAAGAACATTTAAGAACCCTATAAGACCTATATAAGAAACTTGTAAGTTTCTTATATATCTTATGTAGTTCTTACATGGTTATTACATCTTGTATGATTCATGAGTTTATTGAACAGAATAATTTTCTCATACAAATGTTTTTTCGCAAATTAGTGTTTTTAGTGTGCTATTTGTTATTTGCTCAATCCATGATGATGAGTCTGTAAAATACACGCCCAAATACTTGTACGACAATGTGTGTTCTTGTGGTTGGGAAAGTAACGAGTACTGGTTAGTGTTTTAGTGGAGGGCTTAATTACGGATATTTCTTTGCATTTACATGTGTTAATGTTCATCTGCCATCGGGAACACCATGATGATATTGTATCTAAATCGTCTTGGACAATATTGTTATCACTATAGGTGTATTAATTTTCAGGTAAATAACTCAAGCATCAGCGAAAAGTCTAATTGTCGATTTAATTGATGATGGTAGGTGATTGATATAAAGTAGAAACAATAGAGGCCAGAGTACACTACCCTTAGGGACACCTGATGCAACAGCAACGAGACCCAAATTGCCAGACAAGTCTAAAAGTAATAACATTCTAAAATTGTAATGTGCTAGTTTAAAAAATGTATTGCACACAGTTTGAAAAATGTATTGCAGATGTTTTGACAAACTTTTCTTAGACCTGTGATAAACCTGCATAGGTTCAACAATTCATTGCACTCTGCCTTTCAAATAATATAGTACTTTTGCAGCAAGCAACCTATCTGGTCACTACACCGAAAAAAACACCTGCGATTTTTTCTTTGCAATGTCATGATGTCAAAACTTTATATTTGCAAAAAAAAAAGTATCATAATACCCAAGCGTTGCCCCATACGCTGATGTACTTCGACAGTATCGAGTCTGTGAAACGACACAGTTAGGGCGGCTAAAAACAAGTTTTGTACACTAACAGAAGTGGAAATGGCAGCTTCATATTCAAAGTTGCTTGTATTTACAACACAGAAGAGAGTCATAAATAAGAAATTGGTCACCTTTGAACACTGCGAAACGAGCCTCCTGGTATCCAGAAGTTCTGAAAATATCCGTCTTCAAAAACATTTATACATATGCATCTTAGATGCTGTAGATATTGTGACACCGACACACACAATATCTGTGCAGCATGTTGGAATTCACGCTTTAGCACCACAAGATTCCCAAAAGACTGCTGCAAGGACACCGACTATCTGCACATACACACACACACACAGAGAGATCCACCGACTTCAGAGAGCAGTTGCCTTTGCATGGGGATGAAGCCCAAGCATGTTGCTGGCTGGACAGGAGCTAATTTGTTTAGCCTTGACCCCTTAGCTTTTTTTTTTTTTAGATGCTGCACTGTCACTTATAATATTGTTGCCGTCTTGCAACAAAGGTTTATCAGTTGAATGTTTTCACTGCAGTCCAACACATGCTTCAGCTTGAACTCACGATGGGTTCATCATCACAGGCGTCAGACATATTCGCTTCTTGACATCCGTGACGGTTGGCAGCCAGTGTCTTTGATTGCAGAGTTTCGGCTTTTCATTTCTTTAGTTTGGCATTCTTCGCATTCATGAGAGCATTTATTTTGCTACAAACATGTCACAAGAAAAATGCTTGTGCATTTTCTTGTGACGACAACACGTGTTTTAAATTGAGCTCACTTGTATGTTAATTTTCACAATCGGAAGTCTTTTTTCTTTTGGCGAGTAGTTCCAGTATGGGATATGTAAGAAGTCGGCACTGGCTGGGCATCACCAATTGGGGAACAACATAGTTGTGCTCTACAGCATTTACACCAGGAAAAACGAGCCCTTTTATAATGAGTTCCATGGCGAGAACTCAGTCTTCCTGTGCGAACAAACTGTAGTCAACTTGTCCCGTGCTGTCGATGCGGCTTTGCATTTTTCGCCCCTTGGGTTTTTCAAGGTGGTGTAGACTGCACGGCTGGCCACATAGCCCAGGGCCAGGAGGGTGTGTCTTATTTTTTACAGCCCAGGGCCACATTGCAGGTATACCACGTTGCAGGTAGGGCGTCAAGCATCCGCTCGCTTGGGAAGATCTTTCTGGTTTCCATCCTTGCTAGCTGTAGTGATCATTGACAGTGCGCTCCACAGCAGTATTTTGTTTCCATCTTCGTAAATGTGCCTTGTAGACACGTGATATTAGAAGCAAGCCAGTTGCCTATACATTCTGAAGCACTCTTCCAAGCTGTCAGTTCTCAGCTTGTCCCACGGAGGCCGTACAGTAGCCCGAGTTCATCAAAGCAGTATCCGGGATGTCTATTTGACCGCTTCTGCAGGAAATGGAACGAAAAAGGAGGAAATCATGTAATAAAAAATGGTTATAAATAAAAAGAAAAAAAGAGAATGCTTTTCTTTAAGCTGAAGTGATTCCGTATTTGAGAGAAAACACTGGCAGTGTTTCGATCTGGTATTTTGGATCACAATCATCAAACATTATTCTTGATTTGATGTGCCGAATGCGCTATAATAATAATAATAATAATAATGCTTATTGCACGAGCACATAAAACCAGGTACAGAAAATAATAATAATAATAATATGCTCCCTAGAGCTTCCTGGTGTGTGGTCGGATTCCTTGGGGAGCCTGAAGGGGCTCCAGATAAAGTGTTTGTATATGACTCTGGTGCATGGATAAGTAAACTGGTCAATGAACCATATTCCGGCTTGCGTGCACTCCAAACTACAGCTCAGAGACCACCTACAATATTGGTCTTGCTAGTTGTAGCGGATCATTTCTGCGCTCCGATGAGGATACGTAGAAACGACAAAAAGTACTTCAATTGTTTTTGTTGTTCTTTTGAATTGATGTGCTGGTTGCAACCGAGATAACCTATCACTTGCATACCTTGCGAAGACATTCCAACCTGAACTCATGAATCAAGTCATTTTTATTTAGTTCTGCACCTACAAGTAGCGCCAGCATTTGAATATGTTGCTTCCAGGCCACAACCAAATCAGTCCCAAGTATGCATTCAGCGAAAAGTAAAAACAAAAAACGAAACCACGATCATAAAAATCAAAAAGTTCTCATCTGTTATGCCGTCAAGGAACGAGATCTTCCCATCGATTCGCTGTATGGTCCACGCTTTCGTAGTCATCCTTGCAGAAACTCAATCAAATATGAACACTTTCACGTCCGGTTTACCATCAAAGCGCGGATAAACAACATCTACACGGAATGACCGCTCCGACCACTGATCTCAATGACATCAGTGGCTCCGACAATCGAAAAGCAACGCTCACCACTCTGACGCTCACGTTCACACACGAGGCCGTTGTTGTGTTGTATTCCAAAATGGGCTCTATCTCACTCGAGAGTTGAACTTTCGACCCTTGGCGTCCAAAAACCTACTCGCTTCTAGAGTTGTTCTAGTTGATTCCTCCAGCCTTATGGTCACGTGACCCAACCCGCAGGAGTAGCTAAAGAAGCCGTCGAAGAAAGGAACGCGACGGAGAACCGTTAAAGAAGAAAAAGAAAAAGAAAAAAACAAAACGCGACGCCGTGGCGCCTTTCTTGCTTTTTGTTTGCGCCGCGTCAAGCGTAGAGGGAAAGAAAAGTAAAAGAGAACGTGCATTGCAAAGAAGCCAACTGTCAAGGGGAGTGTTGCGGAGAAGCGCACTACCAGTTCAGCCTACTCATGCCAACGCTCCTTGAAGGGAGAGAGGGAAACGCTGCGGCTTTCCATCTAGGTGGTGTTGCCTTCAGTTTCTTCGGTCCCTTCTCCTCGACGCGCTGGAAGGAATTTCTTTCCTCACCGAGGAGGTTGCTTCCCTCGGTGAAGACGACGCGCGTCTCCGTCGTGAGCAGAGACAGCAGGCGGAACTCCAGGCAGGCTCCATCGCCTGCCTGCGGGCGGAAGTTCGCAGCTTACGCGACGTGCTTAATAAGCGTGCAAGAGTTGATGCTGAAGTTCAGGCAGGGCCCAGTGGAGGAAAAACATTTGCTGCGGCCCTGCGCTTCCCTCCCGCCTCGGCTCTCTCTGCAAAGTCTGCAGGTGCACCAGGGAACAGGACGACGAGAGATGATGCGCTGCCTGGTAAGCCGAACCCCATGAGCCAGCACACACCGGTTTCTGCGCTGGTGAGCGTGGCGCCGGAAGATGATCTACTGCCTGTTAAGCCCAATCCGATCAGCCCGAAGACTCGAGTCTCCACGGAAGCCGGAGCGTCCGTGGCGTGCAAGCTGAGCGTTGCCCCCTCATTTTCCCGCCGGAGGGCAGTGTTTGTGACCAAGCTGGATCCGGTCACCACCTCTGCTGACATCGTTGGGCATTTGCGTTCAGTCGATGTGGAAAACTTGAAGTGCCACCGACTGAAGACTCTTCAATACCTACGCCTCTATTCACGTTTCTGTAGCTGCCGAAGATTTTGAGAAACTCTCTGACTCTGCTTTGCGGCCGAAGGATTGTCTTTCTAAACCTTTCAGAGGCGCTCTTCGTCAAGAACTCCTGCACTCGTCCGAAGAAGCCCACAAGACCAACACTAAATACAAAGATGAGTAACGTCGATTTGTTTTACCAGAATGTCCGTGGCCTGCGGACGAAAGCTGAATGTTTCTTTGCCAACATAACTCTTTCTAATTACTCAATTGTTTGCTTAACGGAAACTTGGTTATGTCCTAGTGTTGGTTCCTCCGACTACTGTCCGCCTTGTTTTGATGTCTACCGTCACGATCGTGATTTCTCTTCCCGGGGCCGAGTAGGAGGCCGTGTATTGGTCGCGGTTAACAAACAATATAGCTCACGAAGATGTGAGGACCTGGAGAGATTTCCCGAGTCTCTGAGGGTGGAAATTGAGTGTTCTAGGAGAGAACGTATTTTAATAGGTCTGTTCTACCTTCCTCCTCAGACGACACCAGATGATTTCCAAAGGTGTCTCGCTGACATTGAAAGTACAATTAATGATTCACAGGGGATCAATATCTTAATCTTGGGGGATTTTAACGCTCCAGGTATTAACTGGACACAGTTCAATGTCCTTACTGGCAACTTTTATTGTAAACAAAAGTGCAACTATCTCCTCAACTTTACTCATTTTTAGATCTTAGACAGCACAATAACATTCTAAACGATCAAGGTAAGGCTTTAGATTTATGCTTTTCAAACACGGACGGTACACATGTGGCTCGAAGTGAACTTTCTAAGGTTCCTGAGGATAGCTATCACCCCGCTCTTGATGTAGTTCTTTCTGTTTTTGATCCTCCGGTCCTCAGTCCCTCTAATGCTCTTTCCCCACACACATCGTATAAGTATTCAGCGGGGGACTACACTGGAATGTATCACCATCTTTTGGGCGCTGACTGGGCTTCTATCTTGGAGTCGTCTGATATCAACGACCAAGTATATCTCCTCCCAACTGTTGTTCAGGAGGCTATGGACATATATATCCCTTTTAAAACGTCTGAAAAATCTCGCTTCCCTCTCTGGTTCTCTCGTGAACACAGAACGCTTTTAAAACGGAAAGATTTTTTGCACAGTAGGTTTGAGAAAAGTGGTCTTCCAAAGTGGGAAGTTCAATTTAAAATTTGCAGAAAGTGGTATAAGAAAATTTTAAATCGTGATCGCCAGGCGTATTCTGACTCCGTAGAGTAAGATCTTGTTAAAAATCCCAAGAAATTTTGGAGGTACGCTAAATCGCGCTTGGGGAAGAATATTGAGTCCGAAATCATCTTGAATCAGCATAGCGGCAGTGCGAAGGGCATGTCTGAGTTGTTTGCGGATCACTTTGCGTCAGTTTACATTATAATAATAACTGCTCCTCGACTATTTTGCCTCACCCGGACGTACTTAGTGACTCATTAGGTTGTGTGGTTGTCGATGAGGAATGTGTTAGGCTATGTATTAAGAAAATGAAACCCACATTGTCTGCAGGTCATGACGGGATACCCGCTGCAGTTGTTAAGGGGTATCATGAATTACTTACGCCTATACTGTGCACAATTTTCAATAACTCCTTGACGTCAGGGATATTCCCTGACGACTGGAAACTGGCAGTGGTTGTTCCGGTCCTGAAATCTGGAAATAGTGGTGATGTTCTTAATTAGAGACCGATTTTTCTTCTCTCGTCTTTTTCCAAACTCTTTGAAATGGTAATCTATCAATTCCTCTCCTTCAAGTTTCGTAGTATAGTCATTCCTAATCAGCATGGTTTCATGTCCGGCAGATCGACATCCACCAATCTCGTATCTTTTACGTCTACTGCCTCTGAAGTAGTTTGTAATAGAGGTCAGCTTGACGTTTTTTATTTCGACCTGAATAAGGCATTCGACGTAGTCAACCACGACATCCTCCTATACAAGCTTTCCTCGTACGGAGTATGTGGTTCGGTATACAATTTCTTAAAAAGCTATTTGTCTGATAGGCAAGCCTACGTCCGCGTCAACAATACTACCTCGTCCTTCGACAAGGCGAGCCCTGGAGTGCCTCAGGGATCTGTCTTGGCCCCCTCCTTTTTAATATTTTTGTAAATGATGTCTCTCGGGTTATATTAAATTCTTCGCTGATGATATAAAGCTTGAGAAAAAAATATCGACCTTAGAGGATTGCATCGCGCTTCAGAATGACGCATATTCCTTCGGTCGTTGGTGTTTAGACAATGACCTCCGTTTGAATAATTATAAAACAAACGTAATGACATATTCTCGCAAGACCCATGATATATTCTTTCCATATAGTTATCATGGCGAACTGCTGTCACGTGTAAGTGAACTGAGAGACCTTGGAGTTGTCTTCGATTCAACCCTGAGATTTGACACTCACGTTATCAGAGTGGTTCAATCGGCGTTGCGCACGTTAGGTGCCGTGTCTCGCATAACGAAGGAATTCAAAAGCCCGTCCGCTTTTTTTACGCTGTATTGTTCCTTAGTTAGATCCCAGCTAGAGTACGCCTCGGTTGTTTGAACGGCATTTCCAAAACTAACATTTTATCGGTCGAGCGAGTCCAAAACAAATTTATTCATATCTTTAAATATCGTTACCTTGAGAAAGGTTATCCTTTTCTGAACGGTGTGTGTAACTCGCAACTTCTCAACTTGTTGAGCCTGCAGCAGCGTCGGGTGCAGGCAGATTTGTTGTTTTTGTTTAAGACCCTGCACGGCTCGATTAACTCTCCCAGTCTTCTGTCCGAAGTGAGCCTCAGAGTTCCACGTGTGCCTACACGGCTACAATCATCTTTTTATAGAGCTCGACATTTTAGCCAACTAAACCCGATCCAAAGATCGACTGAGTGTTATAATCGCTACTCTGACACAATTGATATTTTTAACTCATGCGGGAGCAAGTTCGGAAATGCTGTTCGAATCTTCCTCTTGCAGGAAAAGGGCTGATCAGTTGAAGCGTTGATGTAGTACACTGTTAGCAAGTCCCGTGTATTTAACGAATATTTGGGGTGAAAAACACGCTATTTACACAAATTACCATAAATTTACACGATGAGTAACGGATAATTCGTTCAGAAATCATGCGAGGTTTTAAAAAACGTGTTTTGGTTCGGTCTTACACGCATAACCGTGTAGCCGACCTCGATAACACGCATCGCCCCCGGCGACGACCGCGGCATTGCCGGCTATCGAAGCACCGGAATGCTTGGGGACACACTTAGAAAGGACCGTCGAGACAAATGCCGCGGAAAGAAACATGTCTCGGAGACAGATATGCACCAAAAGCAATTGCGCCATGTCGCAGGACGTTGGGGAAACCCACACTTACCGTGCTCGCCGCTATCTTCTGGTCGATGGCAATGCGGCTTCCCTCATGTCGCCCATGTTTGTATTTAGTTTAGGGGTCCTGATAACAGTTTCTTAGACACCACAAATAAAGTCATGGGTCTAATTATTCGTTCCAAACAGTTAAAATGGGTATAAAAAGCGTGTCCTCGATGTGAACACGTGACATTGCAGTTGGTTTCGTTTTTGCTTCAACCTTCAACTGCATGCGATCTGGCCACGGCGCAAGCGCAACGCCGATGTACGCTGGAAGCAAGCGCCGGTTGGCTTTCGTTGTTTTTGTTTGACCGGAGAAAATCTGGCATGTACGCATGGCGCCGCTACTGTTTTGGTTTGACGGGACGCGAGAAGCTTCGCATAGAGCTTCGGAGTTTGCGAGCACATAGTGAAGACGTGACCGGAGAAGTGCCCCTGTGATGTTCCTGGAAGACGGAAAGTAGCATTTGTAATCGTCGTATGTGCTTTGAAAGCGAAGGGAGTCACAGGGTCCACGAGTTCGTAACCACAAGCCAAGGTTCACGACAGCGCGGCGTTGACTTCGGCGATCTCGTTCTGTTTGGTGCAACCCGGCGATGCGAAAAAGAGCTGAAACATTCGTCGTGTGTGGTGCGGTGCTTTGTATTCCGGTTCTGTTTGAACCACGCTTTTAACACGGAGCGCAAATTGTTTGTTGCGCGGTGGAGGTTCAACGGGTACAGTCCCGTCGTCGTCAGTTGATCCGGTCCAGCTGGTCCGGGAGGACGCAGCGAGCGTTTTTACAAGTAAATCTTCCTTCGTTCCGTTGCGAACTGTGGAAGTATCCCGACCCATACCGTGAGTAAGAAGCAGCGGGCGCTTTCAACAAAATTACGTTGCTTTAATTGAATAATGGACTCCGGATTGTTGTCTTAAATCTGCCGTTTTTTATGCTTCGTGTTGGACTGCGTTTGCATAGCGACGCACACCGCTCGAGTAGATGATTCGGTCCTGCAACGAGTTTGTTACGCCAATCATGCGGCGTGAATAAATTAGGGCAAGGTTTCCTACCTGCCTACGGATGCATGTACTGAGACCATTTTTTTATGTTGTGAACGTAGTGCTCTTTCTTTATTTTGGAAGACGCGTTGGTGCATTTATTATGGTACAATCACCTGAGAGTTGAGTAATTGGAGAGCGAGCAAGCTTTCTCAACTTTGTTTCTTTCTCTCTGGCACTGCCCTGTTTCAGTTTCAGTAGGCATATCTACTAGCAGGTACAAACTGCTCTAAAGCAGGTAAAAAACGGGAAGCTTAGGACGGTGCGGACTCCGTGTTTCGCGCTTTTCGCAAGGTGACAGGGTAAATGCTTTTGTGAGATATGCGAAATATGCAAGCGATTTTGTTATGCGCGTCGTTTGCGTCTCTCCAGCAAAACGAATAAGATGATCTACTACGAAGGCGCAATCACAAGCCAAGATTTAAGATAGCAGTCGTTTGCCTCGGTGATCCGTGTAGCTGCATTTTACCCTGCTCTCTGCAACACCGTGTCTTGACGAAGAGCTGGAACGGTCACGGTTTGTGCTGGCCTCCCGGTGGACAGACCCGCGTCGCCCGCATCGGCACCGAGTGCGCTTGGGCTGTTGATGCTCAAGCCTTTCATCCGCGGCTTGTCGCCAGCTCATCCTGCTGCTCAACGATGAGGAAGCGGCAAGAGTAACCTCGGAAGTGAATGTAAATCCTCGTTCATTCAGTTATCCGGTGTCAAAGTGTGGAAGATGTCCAACGTGTACTGAGGGCGGGAACTACGAGCGTTTTGCCTTGCTTTTATAACCGAAACCGGACCAACGAGATAACTGCCTTGCGTTCTCTAAAATGACGGAAGCAATAAGTTTCAACAGGTCGAGTACGTCACCGGGGATGTAGGCGAGACGGTGCACACTGTTTAAACGTTTGCAGTATCCACCAGTGGTACCAGGAAAGCGACGTCAGCAGAGAAGGAGCTCGCGATTCAGCATAATGCACTGCTACGGGCCCGTGTATCTTCAAAGTTCGGGGTGGTGGCAGTATAAAAAAAAGACGCATCAGCGCCCCACGCCAGTGTTCACGAATAACACCGGTCACAAACTCCCAAGCCCCACCGCTCTTCTCGACATCGACACGACATACGACAACAAACTGCATCAAAACGCCCCAAAAGTGAAGGCGTCTGCTCCCGTACTGCAACTGCTGCAACTAGCGGAAGTGAAGTTTTGGGCGGATGTCCGGATGTCCATCACAAAAATATATAAAAAATGTTTTGCGCAAGGATCATTTTCATTTATTATTGTATTCGTGATGACAAAATCCCAATAATTTGTTTTCCTATCTGATTCAAGCTAGTCGGACTGCTCATAACACTGGTCAAGCAAGAAAATAACAAAATTTTGAACTTTTTCATGACCGGTTTAAGATTTATTGTTAACATATCGTTATTTATTGCAACGGACTAACATTATAGACTTTGCCTCCATACTTTTTAAATGCAAACAGTTCTAACACACAGCTGTCCATTGCGCCGTGTTTTGTGTATTCTTCTATAAATCTGTAATGGTCAGTGACCAAAGACCTCACCCGCACATGTCAAGCTTATATGCGCCGCGGGGAGAAACGGATATCGAGTAGGAGGTGTCGGGCGTAGTGTCGGTTGTTGTGTTTGTGTACATGTCGGTGCTGTGTAGCTGTGTGCTGTGTTGCCTGCGTTGTATGTAGGGTTGCTGTGTAGTCGTGGTCGTTCGCAGTGTTAACAGTCTCGTCTTTTTTTTTCAAAACAGGCTGCTAGAAATCTCGATAGGTGGCGCAAGTTACCGCCCGATTCTAAATAGTTTGCTCAAGTTATTTATCCATGTGAGTTCGGCATTCGTTTCTTTTTTTGTTTTTTTTTTGTCTAGCGGCTTGTTGAAGCTACCGACGCCGCCGACCGCCGACAGCGCACGTACGTTCCTTTGCAAGTAGCTACGTCCGCCGCTTGGAGACTTTACTGTGTATAAAAGACATCGAACAAGAACTAACGCGCCCTGTGTGCTTTCAATTCGGCTGAAAGGCGCGCGGCTCGCTGGGCTCGTCTCTCGCCTGTTCTCGGCCGCTGGCCGCCATGTTTCATCAAACACGCTCGAAACGGTTTTGCGGAAGGCAGACACGGTGTAGCGTGTTAAGTTTACACAGCACCTCATGTGTAGACGAAAAACGCAGATGGCCTCGTGTAAAACGAACACGTTTCGACGTGTCCGCTATGGGACAACGGTTTACACGTCTGGGCGTGTTATTTTTGCTAACAGTGTATTTGCTTTTTGCTCTCACACCTGGTGTTGTCTCTGTTTTGTGCTTTTGATTTCCCTTGTTGATTTGAGTGTCTTTCATACGTGTTAATATTTTTATTCTCAGACTGGAGAACTACGTTCTCCTTCTGCACTCGTGTGTATGCGTGTTTTGTATGTCTGTGTTTTTGCTCCTTTTTTTTAGTGTGCCAGCACTAAGACCGATTGGTTGTTCCTGGGCACTTTAATAAACATTGATTGATTGATTGATTGATTGATTGATTAATATTATTATTAGAATGTGTTGGAGTGTTTGCGAATGACCCATTTCTCTTCGCTGTTAGTGGAAACAATGGTTTCACGCCACTTTTGAAATAACGATTTTAAAGGTTATCAATCTTCCTCACACGTCCGGTTTTGTCATTCCCGATTGTGTAACTCCCAACGGTAAAAACATTCGCTCTCATTATGTGCAATGTGCCTTCAATAAATTGCCCGATTGTGTCTTTAAACGTACTGCTAAGGAAAATAAAAAAAGCTTATGATTTTAAGACCAGCATTTCTTTTTCACTCGGTACTCTTTCGTTCTATGAAGTGTTCTTTGTTTTGTTTTCTCTACCTTTGGGAACTTTTGCTGTCCGACTTGCCGGCTCTTGTCCCACAAGCTTGGACAAGCCCGTATTTCTTGTGTTGTTGAATATATGTGGAATAAAATTATTATTACTATTATTAGGCTTTGATGAACCCGTGTTTGAACATGGTTCTGTTTTCGTGCAATAAACTATTGTTATTATTATTACTATTATTATTATCATTATTATTGTTATTATTATTATTATTTTTATTTTTATTAGCGCCCTAGATATTTTACAAGTCAATGCTAATAAAGCAATGGATTGGTACTTTGTGAATCTTTTAAAAGTGAATGTGGCTAAAACAAAATTGTTGTGTTTTTGTAATCTGCGGAAACACGGTTTCGTAGACAAGCCGTTGTCCTTCATGGTATATTGTGCGACCCTTGTACTTGTGTCCCTGTTAAGTGGGTGGAGACCACTAAGTACATGGGAATTTTTTTTTTGACCACGACATGTCTTGGAATAATCAGTTGGCATTTATATGTAGAGGGTTACGAAAAGTTGCCTGTATGCTTTATAATATTAGAATCTTTCTTCCTTTTCATTTTCGAAAAATTTTGGTTTGTGCCCTGGCATACAGTGTACTTAGGTACAGGATTACGGTGTTTGCGCACAGTAGTGGACAGTGGCATGCTAAAGTGAACACCTTGTTGAAAAGTGTTTTGAAGAGTGTAGCGTACGATTCAATTTTCAAAGACAGCACGAACATTTTCAGTGACCTTGAGATGCCAAATTTTTCTTCTCTACTCCGACAAACAGTGGTACTTCGTTATTTTTGGACGAATCGGTTTAAGATTTTGCACGATCCGTCTCGCACGCTAAGGAAAACAAACCGTTTTAAGCGGCCCCGTTGCTTCACGAGGAAGGGGATGAGAACCCGTGATTACTATGTTCTGGATATTTTCAATGATCGTCCTGAATGTGTTTTCTTTTTCGACTCTAAAACTAAGGTTAAAAGATGGCTCCGTTCTTTTATGGTCGATTCAGTTTAGGTAGGTATGGGTGTGTAGAAGACCAGAGTGTTAAATACGTAGGTTAGGTGTGTGTGCGTTTTTTTCTCTTCTTTATTTTCTGTTATTTTTTTATTTTCTTTTGCGCTTTTGTTCACATGCTGATGGTGAGTTTGAAGGGTTCCAGTCCCACAACCCATTTAGGCTTTGACTGACCCGATTTTTCTCTGTGATGTGGATGTTGCAAATAAAATAATAATTATTATTATTACTATTATTATTATTATTATTAACTTTACACGCAGTATTTTTTTTACGTTCCGTAAAACACGTATTGAAAGACATCTAGCAGTTCAGGGAGCTATCTGGCCGCGGAAATTCACACCAGACAGTGCATTTTGCTTTCACGTCGTCTGTTGAATCGCATTTTGAGGGCGAGCTCAACCAATACGTGTTTTCGAGAAAAATGTGTTGTCTTTGAGACCAAAATATTTGTAAACACCCTCTCAGTCACGTGCGCGTTTTGCGTATCACATGATGTTGACTTTTCGGGCGGCTTCCCCCCAAAAACTGTTCTGGCTACGGGTGTAGAAATATTCACTGACAAATCAGGCATTAGAAGAATTGACAAAAGGTAATAGTCACCGAGTATTAGGGCAGTTATTTCGATAAAAAAATCTCAAATATGGCACATAGATCAATAACGCTCTGGATTAAATATTATTTTTCTCCGTATCTATAAAAGCTAAGGTCTTCAAACTTTGATAGTGTATTGCTCTGTAGATAGTTCATCTTTGCGTGATATATTGTTGTCCTGGTTAGTGGGAGACATTTACAAGAATTGCTCGCACAGAAGCATTTAACTAAAAATGCATTATTTTGAAAATTATTAAAAAAAAGCCATCTTAATTATTTCTTTAAACTATGCGAAATGAACTCTTATGAAAGGGACAAACATTCTCCAAAACATAGTGCAATATTTGTGTGACTTTTAATTTATAAAGCGAGAAGTATAGCCAAATTCACGCTGACGCGGTTCCCATAAATAAGGAGTGCACATACACGTTCTTCATAATTTCATTATTATTAACAAGCGTAAAAATGCTACGGGGGGGTCAGGAAAAGACAAATTGACAGCACCGAGGTGGACGGTAATTTTGAAAGAAAAATTCGTAATACATTTTCGCACAACCGACCCAAACATGCTCATGGGCCGGAGCGATCGAGGTGCGCCTCCCTGTAACATGCTCCGCGGTGCCTGTTTCAGCAGCCGGCGTATAGCGTCTCCGTCTACGCGACGTAAAGGAAGCAACCGGAGTGACTTTGAAAACGGATCAGCCTACAGCCTTGGCGCTAACATGATATAGGAGGTAGGGCGCGGCGAGACCTGAACCTGCGCCGCCTGTGAGTGCCAAGAGATCCGCGGCCGTTGAGGGCCACACAACGCGTAGAAAACAAAAGATTCTTTAAAAAAATATCCGTTTGCCCAAGATTGCTTGTATTGGGCATTTTCAGATAAAATCAAACGGTCGGTCGATATTTTTTTTTGCCAAATATAATTTTTATTTGTGCAATCGAAAAAAGACATTCAAACTATTTTTTTGTGGATACTAAAATTTTTTTTTTAGCAAAAAATTCAAAGTCTCTTTCGGTATACGCGCACGTTTTTGCTACTTGCGTAAAACCTTCCTTTTGGACATTTAAAAACAAAACAAAAAACTGTTGTCATCTTAGGTTAAAAATTGTTTTTTTTTTTTTTTTGCAGACTCCATAAAATAAAAAAAAAATTCAAAAATGCATTATAAGTTACGAAGCAATTCGGAGTTTTATAGATCCGGATTTTAAAAGACTGTAAATTCATTTTTTTTAAATGATTTGGACGCGTCTGTTCTATACTCGCATAAATTGTCCTTAAAAGTGAAAACGATAACCTTTCTAAAAAAAATACACTGAAATGTAGACAGGTTACCGGTTCTGCAATAATAGAAAAATCACTTTAAAATGAATGCCATCCCAATTTTGTTTCTACTTTTCCCAGGTCAGGGCTCATAATCTCTCCTATCAAGTCCTTCAAAAATGCCTTGCAATTTTTGTTACAGTGCTTTAAATATACTGAATTGCCTTAACGGGAGTAGAGAAAGATTGGAAGTTGCCGATTTGAAACAAGGGCAAGAAGGGAGTCAAAAAATGTAGGAAGTCTGTAGAGAGAAAGCGCTCTGACAGGAGTTCGTGAAAAACAAGAATTCACACAAAAGATTACAGATGAGTTTGAAGCACAAGTCAACAGTTTAGATACAGATTATTCGGATCAGCGATTTTCGAAGCCTAAAGGCTGGTTCACACATTTGCAACGGTGGCGTTCGCATACAACCGAAACGACTGTAACGACAAAGTCACCCGGACAAGTGTTCGCCGTACACAGCATGGCAAGCGATGCAAGAGGGAGCTTCTTGAAGCCATACATGAGTCACGGTTTTTACGGTGTTTTGGTCATTATACGGTCGTTTCGGTTGCATGCGAACGCAGCCGTTGCCAATGTGTGAACCAGCCTTAACCTTCGTGGGGAGACTCGGCTGCTGACGACCAGGTTGAAGTAGTGATAAGAAAGACCGGTGTTGTGTACAAGATTCCAAAGTCATGCGGGAGCTGCTACATTGGGCAGACGGGACGCTGCATTCATGACTCAGGGAGCACGCAGCGTCGATGCAGGGCACGGGGGCTGCCCACCTTGCAGCCCATTGCCGCACGTGCGGGTGCAGGCCAAATTTTAGCAGCGTTTCCACTCTTAAAAAACGCAGAAATGCCTTTGCGCACGAGATTTTCAAGACCCTGGCCATTGAGCAAAGCGCCGATGACTGCGTTAGAGCATGCCCTCCATCACGGTCAGCAAAAAAAAGGGCAGATTTTGCAGTGTGGCACGGCATCGTGAAAGGGAATATGAGGGGTATATGTAGGACGGTGGTTAGTGGGTTGGGTCAGGGAGGTGTTAGTGACCAAATTGAATGGTTTAACTTAATTTATTTTAATTTCGAACTTTAATTCAATAGCGTATGTAAGAAATTAGTGTGATTTATCGGCATTACTTTAGGTGGGAATCTTTTGGTCAAAGTGATAAAGAAGAAGTATAAGGTCTCATTTGATAGTCAGCGCTCTGTATGTCTGTTTCTACCTGTCTGTGTTTGGCCCTATTGTTCTAGCTGACCATTTACCTAAAATTATGTACCAACTCGCTCAACTTCAGAATGCTATTCAGAAAGAGCACATGTTGAAAGTGTTACAATTGAAACTAGTTTAATTAATCAAAATTCTGTGCGCACATTCGGAGCTTGTCGCGTGAATTCTTTCTGGCGGACGCTCACCTGACTCGGTCACGGCGCTCTCCTGGAACTCCGAGGAGGACCAATTTTTTCCGTTTCGCCTGTAGCGATCACTGTTCGTTTCTTCTCAGTGCTTTTCGCAGCCGATCTGCTTTACGCAGCCATAGGGCACTACTTTTAAAGATATATCTTTTCTGTGTCTACTGTTCTAGCTAAAACTGCTGTGGTTGCGAAGTGCCGGACCGCGTGCACTGCCACAAGCGACGGGACTGAATTCCACGCACAACGGAAACCGAGTCCCAGTCATTAGCTTTCATGTCCCTGAACGCTTTGGCGTCAGCTTTCGGGAGGTGGATTAGTGTCACGTTCGGCAGTTTAGTGTTCAGTGGGGCAACCATATCTGACGCCGACTTGATCACCAATTCGGTGGGTCATCGGAGGTTGCAAAACGTTTCCTGGTGCTTGACGTGAACCCCGATTCAATCACAGGCACTCTTGCCATCTCAAGTTACGGAAAATATACACCTAGCTGACCTGTACTTGTGGCTCTGCAGCTCGTGTAGTTGGTACTAGTTCTTAAAGTGGCTTGCTGCACCATCACTTACGTAGGTCATATGAGCATATACATGTTGGATTTCACGATTCTCGAAACCATTGTCTTATATATTAAGTTACAAACAATCTCATTCAATCGCAATTTTTTCCCCATTTTTTATGTGTCTATTTTCTACGCGTTGTGCGGGCCACCACGGCGGCGGATCTATTGGCACTCACATGTGGCGCAGGTTCAGGTTCTGCCGCGCCCTACCTCCTATATCATGTTACTGCCAAGGTTGTAGGCTGATCTGTTTGCAAAGTCGCTCCGGTTGCTTCCTCTACGTTAAGTAGACGGAGGCGCTATACGCCAGCTGCTGAAACACGCACCGCAAAGCATGTTATAGGGTGGCGCACCTCGATCGCTCCGGCTCATGGGCACTTACTTTGGGGTCCGTTGTACGAAAATGTATTAGGAATTTTCCCTTCAAAACTACCGTCCACCTCTGTGCTGTCAATGTGTCTTTTCCTTACCACCCCGTAGCATTTTTACGCTTGTTAATAAAAATGAAATTGTAAAGAACGTGTATGTGCACTCCTTATTTATGGGAACCGCGTCAGCGTCAATTTGGCCATATTTCTTGCTTTGGAACTTAAAAGTCACGCAAATATTGCATTATATTTTTTGCAGACTGTTAGTACATGTTATAAACGTTAATTTGAGAGAGCTAAAGAATATTAAAGATTACCTCTTTTTTAAGTGATTATCAAAATAATGTATTTTCTGTTAAATGCCCCAGTGCGAGCGATTCTTGTAAATTTCTCCCTTTAATCAGGACAACAATATTTCATACAAAGATGAACTATATACAGGGCAACACACTGTGAAGGTTTTAAACCTTATTTTTAATAGATACGGAGAAAAATATTCTTTAATTCAGAGCGTTATTGCGCAATGTGCCGTGTTGCGATATTTTCTCAAAAAAACTACCCTAATACTCGATGATTAATACTTTTTGTCAATCCTTCCTATGCCCAATTTGTCAGTAAATATTTCTACACCCGTAGCCAGAATAATGTTTTGGGGGAAGGCGCTCGAAATGTTAACATCGTGCGATACGCAAAAGGCGCACGTGACTGAGAGGGTGCTTACAATTTTTTTTCTGGCAAAGACAAACAGTTCTTTTCCTGAAACAAGGATTGGTTTTATTCTTCTGGGCATAAAACCAGCAAAATGTTTTTGTTTTTATCGAAAATAAAATTGGCCAACGGACATGGTTGTTTGATCTTATCTGAAAATACCTAGAGCATAAGCGAGCTTAGCAGTTCAGTTTTCTTTCGACGCTTTGTAGTGGTAATGTTTTTTTCATTTTTTGTTTCAACACGATAACCGGTCGATCCTCTACTTCGAACTTTTCGACGTGTACGGTTACGCAAATTGTGAATTTAAAAGGTTCCACAAGCACCTGGGCCAATTATTGTGAGGTGGTGAACATTCTTTCGTCGATGTAATTGATATTAGAATAGGATGAAAATTCTGCAAAGCGACTTTAATTTATGAGAAAAAAAACCTTGGGAAAACAAATACAGAAAAAATATTTTTTCATTAAAACAATGCAAAATTTTGGATTAGAAATTGAATGCAGCGACCGAGATACACGAGGTGAGATGAAGGTGTCTGGATCACCGTTCTGAATTTATGCGTCTCGAGCTAGACATTACTTCTTAATCAAAGAGCGTGGCGGTTCATATTTGTCCTGATGTGTTTATTTTTTATTCTACCAGGGTCCTGTTACCATATTGTCACGAATGACGATTGATGAGGCGGCGAAAACTGAAGCAAACTAAAAGTTTAATGGGGCGAAAATGAGCCCAAAACAGAAACAAAAAATAGTAGCATCGCAGACGTCGAATGCGACGAAATTGCATGACCGGGCGCTGGGGCGAGACAGATCCCGGTTCGCCACGCGATGCCCCTTATGTTCACTCGTGAGCTTCTGGAACAATCGGCATAGAAGGTTCGGCACGTAGAACATTCTAACCTGGAATAGGCCAACTCGGTTCTGGAATTTACCGAAACGTTCTATTTACAGAAACCACACAAAAGTGTATCTGCAGCTAGGAAACCAAGCACGATAAACGCTCGGCCACGGGCCCTCTGACCACATGGCTAGCTGCCACCTACGGCGTTACTCCCCCCTTTAAAAAGTGCATCGCCCCAATGCGCCAAGAAACAAAACAAATCAAATGAAATAACTGTAAACTAAAGAGCTTCTTGGAACACATAAAGTCGACAGCAATATCGTGAGTAGAATCGCTTGATTCGAACGACCTGAACCATAATAGGTCGCGGTCGGCGTTGCGATCATGCGTGCGTTTTGTCAGGCACCACTTCGTAGTTGAGATGTCCCAGGCGTCGAAGGGCCTTTTGTATGTTCCAAAGTAGAGCTTTAAAAGCTTCTGATTGAGGCCGTGACTTCGTATCGGTGTCCCCACCCACACCCGGTCTACGGGCTGGAAGTGAACATCCAGACGACGGAAGTTGTAGCGGCCAGCGTCGACACGTTGCTAATCTTGGATCCGGATTCAGGCGATCTGTCGGATTTCTACTTGTTGCGCAACCACCTAGGAGTCGTCACTTTCGTCGCTAGCTGGCTCATGAGGTAGAATGGCGTCAAACATCGTTGTCACCTTGCGACCATGCACCAGTTGGAATTGTGTAACACCAGTGGTTTAATGAACCGCGGTGTTGTAGGCGAACGTGACATATGGCAAGACCTCGTCCTACGTCTTGTGCTCCACGTCGATGTACATCGATACAACGTCGGCCATGGTTTTCTTCAGGCGTTCTGTCAGCCCATTAGTGTGAGGATGGTACGCTGGGGTTCGCCGGTGGTTGGTGTGGCTGAGACGGAGGATCTCTTTCATCAGCTGTGCCTTGATATGTAACCAGAACTCCAAGAGCGCCGTGCCGAAGGATGTCACGTGACCTGTACACCAATTCACTCTTTTCGCTAAAGTTGGCGGAAAGTGGCGTCACATGAAGTCAGCGGACTCACGTGAACTATACAACTTTGAAAAATGGGCGGCACGCGGCTTCTACGCCAACTAAATCTCCCCGATAAATTTAGCGGGAACATTAACGTCTTGTGGGCAAAACATAAAGTCGGTTTCCCCGCTAAACTTAGGTGGAAACTTGACGTCGCGTGATTTATACACCAATTCAGTTTCTCCGCTAAAGTTTGAGGAGAAATTCACGTCTTGTGATCTGCACACCTATACAGTGTACCCGTTAAATTTAGCGCGAAATTACTCCTACGTGACCCTATACGCCAATTCAGTTACCCGCTACGTAACGTAGCATACCAAGTACACCCGTGAGCGATATGAAGGTGAACAGCCCTTTTCTTGTTTTTGATGCTCCTGCAAGTTGTAGAACAAACTCTGTTCCAGAAGAGGGCTAGAACGCAAAGTTTAGACCCAAAGCCACGTACCATTTCAGACGTTAAGAGTTAATATAGCTTTAGGGAGCTGTAAAACAGGCAAGAAACCAGGTAAGGTGTTCACCTTCATATTGCCGGCGGGTTTACATCACCAATTTCCTCATCAATTTTCTATAATGCATTTGATAGATTATCGGACTTGGAATGTAAAGGTCGCTGCGAATTTTTTATCTTTTTTTATAAATGCGTTTTTATATTACAGCGTCCGTAAGGCAACGTGCTAGAACCTAAAGGCGCACAACCAAAACGCGAACTCACTAGATTAGTACTTGCACATAAGGCGCGCTGTTCGAGATCCCAGAGTACCGCAGATAAAAATGCAATGCCTTCGAAACTACCAAAAATTACAAGACGTTCCGTCGCAGTCATCATTTCTCTATTCGTTCAGCAGTCTTGTGAGTTTCAGCGTTCCAACTAATGGGAATTTTGCTACTGTTATTTATATTTTCAAATCCGCCATAACGTGCGACCTTTTTAACTAACGTCACATCTTTCTTCCATGCTTGCACTCAAAAGTGATGGTGCATGTCATTTTTTGTAGTAATCCTTTCCCAACTCGATGGGAGCGAGGTCCTTTTTCCAAATAAGCACGATGTCACGTTCGACCGGGATCGTGCATGAAGGCATGAGAGGTGAGACTTAAGGGCGAGAACAATAAAAATAATGTATTTACTTGCAAACAGAAAGAGGGGGTTAAACTAAAGGTTGCGATGAAAGAACGCGTCTTCGAACCCCTGAATAAAGTTCCATGGTGACAGACGCACAACCGAATCTTCTCCCCTTCATGTCGCCGTGGAGGTGGGCCGTCGTTCAGTGTTGTTGGAGATGAATTAGTTCGAGGTTGTTTTTTGGGATAACACTGGAGCTTTCCGACGTTGGGGCGAGACAAGCCGCCGGCGTACTCAATTTGGAATTGAGCCGAAGTTGAAGCGTCTCGCCTAGCAAAAGCCTCTTACACGCACATCACCACCTCGGGTCTCGCTCTTCTCTTCATTCTGCGTCCTCCTTCAAACTTCGACACGCAGATTCAGAAAAACTATTCATATTATATCTAGCCTTTTTGATTTCATGACGTACTTGCGCTTCAATCACCCACGCCGATAGTCATACTGGCGTCATCTTTATCGACATCGCCAAAGTACGTGATCAAGTTCCACATAATCACCTACTGCTCAACAGTATCTACTCGTCAAATAGTTACCCTTGTAAACTGGATTTAAGCATGTTTACGATACAGTTCCCAATGAGTAAGGCTGAACAATACTCTTTTATATTGTATCAGATGCCTCATAGAGTAGCGTACTTCGGTCGCTTCTTTTTTTTATATACATCGTAGATACTACATCCAATATAACACACCCAATCAGGTTGTCTGCAGAACACTGCGTATTATAACGTCAAGTAGGCAATACAAACGACAGCCTTGCTCTTAAAATCGTTCTCGACAAAATTTGTGCATGCTGCTTAACTTGGGTATTCCAGATTAATATTATAAAATGTTGGCAGATAAGATTTAATAAAAAGTCGTATTTACAAAATACAGCATCGTATCGCTTCACTTTCAAGTGAAAATGTTGTCTAGTACTTAAATGTGTATCTTTCGCACGATTGCTTGGCACTGGAATTATCAAGCATCTACTGGGAATCCACATCAGAACTATCTCACTAAAGGTCTTAAATCATTGCAAAATGACGTCGCCTGCATTATCCGTAGGAAGAACTCATGACCGTCAGTGTCATGAGTTTAAAACAATACAAGTGCGATGGAAATGCTCTCGTTTGTGTTTCTTTTATCGCATGTGATTCAACTTCAAACAGTCATTCTGTGTACATAAAACTCCCATTTCATGAAGAGTTGATAACAGTCGCAAAGTGGAACCCTTGATGTCCCGTACTATATATTATCTTCAGCCCCGCTTAATGCTTTTCTTATCTGCGACTGAAACGCCCTCGGAGATTCTTTGGTGACAGAAATGTCTGAAAAAAAAAAACGATTTTTTTGTATTAGTAATATTTACGGATGCTTTAGCCAATCTGCCGCTGCTATATCCTGTAACCATAATATCTATTTTTGTGCTTTGTTACTCTGCACAAAACCCCGCTCACGTATTACATCCGCGAGAATGTTCCTGAGGTAAATAGATTAAATCAAATTCAATATGACGAGATGAAATAGCGTCATGAGACCACCTGAAGTATGTCGCGTGACATCGATAACATTAAAGCATTTAAATTTATTCTGGAAATAAGGGGACGCCGTCTACGTCTTTAGGCAATGTATCTATCATCTTTGAATTATCATTTCCCCAACTGACCCGCAACCCGTACGTAAAGTTGCATAATTTCGTACATAATTAGTACTATGCATCGAGAACATGAGGGTTAGGAGGAGACGAGAGCGCCCGGGGAGGTCGGAACGCCAAACTCTAGTTCGTATGCTTAGTGGGTAGACCTAAAGCTATCTGGCTTTTTCTACGCTGCAATTTTCAAACGCGCTAAAACGTGGACCGCCGGCGTCAGTAGTGTGGATTTCGCATTCGAAAGCTTTCGACGAGCGCAGTATAGACAAAGGCAGCTAGTTTTAGGTCTACACAAACACGTCATACGAACATGTATCATGAAGTCACGTGACCACTTGAAATGACGCCATAGGGGTACGTGAAGTACGTCATGTGATATAAGTAGGCTTCTACGTTTTCGGTATCTATTTTTCTTCAGATTCGGGGGTTATTTATCGGTGTTTATTTATTTCTTTTGAAATCGGTGTTTTGCTGTGTTTAATTTTAATGTTGGAAAGAAATCGGTGATTATCGGGGCTTGTGTTGCAAAGCGACTGCAGAGTTACCAGAAAAACTACAGCACACCTCACATCACTCACGTTTATAGTACACACACTAAACTCGTCACACAATGCAGATAAATATGGAAATAACAGAAAGCGTGACGCTTTCACAAGCATGACGCTCAGACGTTGTTCAGACGACTAGTGATATGATGAGGGTCATCAGAAATAGTCAGCCGGCCGCACTTGCAAACAAGCTTCTTTGCACCTTCACACAAAACCTCGAAACCGTGAAATTTTTGGACGTAGTCCTCCATCGCTTTCCGTGCAGGGGCACGCGAAACTCGCCCGAGGAGTGATTACGAGGTGGGCTGGCGTTGGTCCAATGTCCTTCCGTACACCCAGGAAAAGAGGACACAATGTGTGGTCCCTATTGCCCTTCCCCCTTCCCCCGCCCCTCTTCGCCTTTCTTCCTTCTAGAAAGATGATAATGCTCGCTTTCATACCGCTAATTTTGAGCGGGTAGCATGAAACAACCTGAAGCTAGCTGCACCTTCGGACCTCAAAATTCCGCCTTTAATTGTTTATTTTGAGGACACTTGAATTATGGGCCATTTCGATATTCCACAGGGGAACCAACACAAGAACTGGGCAGCCCACACCAACAACCTGAAAGAAACCTGGCATAGGTAAGCAGCAGGAGGTATAATTTATACGTGGATGTATCTCTCCCTGTCTTCAAGGAGATATGCAGTAACATTTTTAATTGCAGGAAAATAAACCGCATGCTTGGTAGGGCACATCCAAACATCTAGGCCTTCGTCGATGTCCTGAAGAAATATGAGGCCGCCAGTCGGGTGTCCCTGCTCCAGGTGTCCAACGGTGGCCGAGGAAACGACTGAAGAGGTGGAACGATAAGGACGAGGACATCAAAGATCTGGAGAAACGACTGCGGGACGGTGCCCTCAACCTGGGTGGCTTTCTTCAGAAGATGCAACGTTTTTGTGGAATCTAGGTTTCTATGTAACCCTACACGTCTTTCAAGCAGACTTTGCGAATAAATGGACTGCCCTAGTGCCGAAGCGTCATGGTACGAGTAGTGTTTCTACGAACGAACCGCTGACCCTAGCCTAGTGTTCATTCAGAAAACGAACAAAAGAAAACCTTTTAGCATTTCCACTCTGGTGAAGAAGAAAAAACAGCGGAACTGTACAATGGAAAGTAATGGTGGGCCGCAAGTCGGCATGCCAGAGTGGAAAGTCTGCCGCCATCTATGAGCGACGGCATCAGCTAGATACGTGTAGAAGTTCCGGAAAAAAGTACGAGCTAAAATTGTTTAACTATTTACTCCATGCACTGAAGTGCCCCTTGAAGGGGCACCGACACCCCAAAGATCGCATGTTATATTGTCTAAAATGACGCAAATCGTAGTCATAGACACGCCAAAAGCAGTGGTGAATATGGAGGATAGATCTAGGAAACATAACTTGATTGTGTTCGGGATTCCTGAGCCAGAAAAAGAAACTAGCGACGACGTTCGATCCGTGGTGCTTAAAGACCTTTTTCATGGCCGATTCGCTTTAAAAATGGAGACAGTGGAGCGAATTCCTAGTCTAGGGATAAAACGTTAAAACGTCACCCGACCTATAATAATGTACTTTCGGGACTACAACGCAAAAATACGGGTATTTCAGAACTGCAAGGAATTAAAAGGTAGCAACATCTCTGTTCAAAACTATTATTCGCAGGCGACGCTAAGTAGACGCAAGAGGCTCTGGGGAAGCACAAGCAAAGAAAAAAACAACGGTTCCCGAGTTAAACTTTTCGACAACAAAATTCAAATTTATAACGACCTTTTTTTTCTGGGATGACAATACAACTGAACAAAGCTGAGAAATAAGGTACGAAGCCCAAATCAGTGACAATCGCCGGATGCAAAAACAAAACCGCTCAGACTTATCAATATGAACGCTAGACGTCTCGTCAATAAAGTTAGCGAGTTAGAACACACACTAATTCTACAAATCCGTACATTGTCTGTCACAAAACGTGGCTCAACGCAGACATAAACGACGATGAAATACTGATGGTAAGATGGTACGAAAAGACCGCCCAACGCGGGGGAGGGAAGGGAGGGGGGGGGGGGGCGGTGTTGCTATAATTCTTAAAAAAATCAATCTTGTGCCTTGCGATGGATGATCTTCCAGATACCGAAAGTGTATGGTGCAAAATTACTTTCTGTGACAAAAGTATGTAATAGGAGCTGTCTACAGACATTCTGATTCCCCACTGTCCACGATGGAAATAATTTACGATTTCAAAATCGCTAACTTTATTAACGAAGATAACTTTATTCTTGCTGGTGATTTCAATCTCCCAAAATAGATTGGAGCAACCTTGAGGTTGGCAACGTAGGCGTGAAAACACTTGAATTGCTTCTTGGTATGATGTTTAACCAGAACCTAACACAAAACGTAAATAAGGCTACCCGAGCGGAAAACGTGCAAGCTCGGTACTGGACTTAATATTTGTCGGTAGAAATTTGAGTTACAATGTTTTTTCTTTGCACGAGGGTATTTCAGACCAAAAATTAGTCGTGATGGCTTGCAATGTGGCATCATCAATGGCGGCCTCTGAGTGTCCGGTAGTTTATGGACATGGCTTTAATAACGCCGACGACATCGATATCTTGGATTATCTAAAACCACCGTTATCTAGATTCGATGACGCAAAGGACATAGATGACCTGTGGCGCCGTTTCAAAGACATTATCAACCAGTGCTTAAAACAATTTGTTCCTAAAAGGAAAAAAAAACGTTTTTATAGGCAACGTCCGTGGATTACAAGGGACATTATTTGATTACAGCGTAGAATAAAAAGAAGGCGAAAGCAAAATAGTACAAACCAAGGTGACGCTTCCCGTTTTACAGATGAATTAAAATGCAAATTAAATCAGTCTAGAAAGCATTAGTTTACTGCCGTTTTAACACAGCGTTTGAGGACGGCACCACAGAAATTCTGGCGATACCCTGCACTTTCAAAGGGGAAAATAGAGTATGTTACGGAAAATGGTAGAAACATTTTAGACCCGAACCATATAGCCAGACGGTTCAACGAATATTTTGGCACTGTATTTGTTGAAGCGAATATCTCCGCGGATTCGCGCACGGGAGGACGGACTCGCTTCGACCTATGCCGGACATCACTATCACCAAAAAAGGAGTATTTTCACTATTACTAAATATTGATTTCAAAAAGTCACCTGGACCAGACAATATTCCTAATGGATTTTTAATTCAATATGCACAGTGGATTTCTAAATACTTGACATTTATATTTCGGGTCTCTTTAAAACAGCATAGCGTTCCCAGGGATTGGTTGTATGCCAGCGTTCTTCCAGTTCACAAATCGGGAGATGAGCGTAATGTAACAAACTCCAGACCTATTTCATTAACATGCACTTCCTCTAAGCTTTTTGAGCACATAATTTCCAGAAGCCTTTATAACTATTTTGAAAGTTCGAAAGTTTTTGTTTTATAAAAACCAACATGGATTTCGTCGAGGGTTGTCCACAGTAACGCAGTTGCTTAAAACGTTTCATGATTTTTTGTGCGCGTCAAACGGAGGAGGACAAATAAACGCGATTTGTCAAGACTTATGGAAAGCATTCGATAGGCTATCTTATGAAGCGCTTGTAAGAAACTAATTAGTTACAGAGTTAATGATCACGTCACTCAGTAGATTAGCGCATACCTTAAAAATAGGATACAGTTCGTAGTTATTGATGGTGTTGCTTCGTCTGTCTCTAGGGTACTGTCAGGAGTCCCCCATTGGTCAGTTTTGGGGCCGGTGTTATTTTTCTGCTACGTCAAAAATTTGTCGGAAAGAGTGAGTTCCAATATTACACTAAGGTTATTTTCGGACGACGTCCTGCTCTACACTAAAGTTCGTAGCCCTGTATACCAAGAAAACTCAAACTTGTCGCTCGCCTCAGTAGATAACTTGTATCGAAAATGAGGAAGGAAGCTGAACCCAGAAAATACCGTATTTCTCAGAATAACAAGTAAAATGACCATTCTTACAATTATAAAATAGGAGATGTGCCTTCAACAGCAGCTGATTATTTAAAGTACTTAGGGGTAAGATAGCCTCAGATTTAAGATGGAAACTACACGTAGATAATTTATATCGTAAGGCTATAAAAAAGTTGTGGTTCTTAAAGCGGAATCTAAGGCATGTTTCGTTTAATGTAAAATTATTCGCATACATAACCCTGGTAAGGCCAACTCTGAAATACGCCTGTGCTGCGTGGGATCCGTATAAAAAGAACCAAATTGATAACTTTGAAAACATACAAAGATTGGTAGTCCGGCTTATCTCTTCGAAGTATCGTCGAACTGACTCGGTGGCTTCAATGTTCAAAGACTCTAAACCTCCCTTTATTGTCAAGTCACAGATAAATTGCAGGACTTAAGCCTATTTTTAAGCTCTCTCGAAACGAGCTCAACATTGACACCTCCCTTTACTTGCTACCACGCTTGCCTCGGGCATTGCGGGGTGTGCATAACAAGGCCTTTGAAATACAAGGGGTAAACAATGACGTTTTTAAGAATTCGTTTTTTTTCTTCGAAATGTTAAACAATGGAACGATCTAAACAGAGGATACTGTAAATATAGAAAATATTGTTGCCTTTGAGGAAACGCTGGAGAAGCGAACCTGTTTGGCGCTTTGAGTGTGTCTTGTAGTTAGTTCAAACAATTTCAGAAAGTGTGTCAAAACTTGTGTGCTTGTATCCGCGTGGTTGTACTGTATACTTTCTTATACATTGTGAGATGTATTGGTATGTCATTTTCTTCCACTCCTGTAAGCGCCCTGAAAAAAGGCGAAAAGGGAAAAAAGGCTTCTTGGTATGATGTTTTTATTTATTTATTTATTTACCCTCAGGGCCAGAGGCGTTACAGAGGGGAGTGGGTATTAAAAAGTACAACAAAACATACAGCGTACAACAAAAAATATTTTACAGTAGTTATGGCTCTTTACACAAAAATGTTGGAAACGGCAGTCTTAAAACACTCGATATCGGGGATTTCGGCAATGGCTTCGGGAAGGTGATTCCACATTGTTGAGGCACTAGGAATAAACGACTCATAAAAATGTTTAGTACGACAAGACGGAATGGCAATTTTATGACGGTGATCGATGCGTGCTGAAACGTAATGAGGTGGCGTTAGTATTCCTTCTTTTAGAGTCGGATTATTATGATATATCTTATGAAACAAGCAGAGACGGAACATTTTTTTACGTTGTGAAGGAAGAGGTAATGATAGGCTAGACTTCATTGCGGTCATACTGGATGTACGATGATAATCTGAAAGGATGAAACGAGATGCGCGGTTCTGAATCGCTTCTAATTCGGAGATAAGGGATTCTTGGCAAGGATCCCAAACCGAAGCTGCATATTCAAATTTAGTACGAACTAATGTTTTTTTATAGAAGTAATTCTAATGAGCTGGGAGCAAGACCAAATAGTCTTCGGAGATATCCAAGCATGCAGTTGGCGTTTTTTACAATATATTCAACGTGACACGACCACGACAGATTCGAAGATATATGCACACCCAGATATTGATACGATGGTGCGGTTTCGAAAGAGAGATTATTTAGACGATAACAAGCATAAGGAGTATCAAGACGGGAAACACGCATAGATTTACACTTATTAGTGTTTAGTTTCATATTCCACAAATCACACCACTCAGAAACAGTGTTAATATCTGACTGAAGAAGTGAGATGTCAGAATCACAGTTAATTTTGCGATAAATGACGCAGTCATCGGCAAACAGACTGACGGATGAACATATATTGGTGGGCAGGTCGTTCATATAAATCAGAAAAAGTAAGGGCCCCAGAACCGAGCATTGGGGCCCACCTCAACCAAATTTAGATAAATCAAAATTGATATTGTTAGCCGTCACAAATCGGGGCCGGTTAGTGAGGAAGGAGCGCAACCATGCAAGAACGTTGGTGTCTAAGTTTAGTTTAGTCAGCTTGAGAAAGAGAAGTTCGTGAGATACTTTATCGAATGCCTTTGAAAAATCGAAGATTATGCAGTCCGCCAGAGATCCACGATCAAGAATGGAATGTAGATCTTGTGTGAAACACAAAAGCTGAGTTTCACATGAAAATGGCTTACGAAACCCATGCTGGGATGAATTGAAAAAAGAATTGGACTCTAAATAGTTTGCAAGATGGGAGTAAATGATATGTTCCATGATTTTACAGGGAATGCTGGTGACACGGGTCGAAAGTTATTTGGACAATGCTTTTCACCTGATTTGTGCAAAGGAATCAGCTTCCCGATCTTCCAATCCTCTGGTATACTACCTGTATCAAGAGACTGCTGTAACAGTTTACTCAGGATTACAGAGCTATACATCTTTGTGTTAAGCAAAAATTTAGAGTTGATATCATCGACAGCAGAGGATGACGACATCTTCAGTTTTTCTATTATTCTCGCAATACCAACTGTGTCAATAAGAACTGGGTCCATTGGAAAAAACTCGTGTGACAGGCAGGGTAAGTAGCATTTACGTTACTAGAAAACGCTGAAACAAACACCGCGTTGAGAATGCTAGCGCATTGATTGCTAGGAACTACTGTACCATCTCTGCATCTAAGTGTTATACCATGCTTGTCAGTCTTGTTTACAACATTCCAGAATTGTTTAGGATTATGTATGAGCATGGAAGGTGAAGTTTGACTAAAAAATGAGTATTTCGCTTCTTTTAGTGCTACTTTGTAATTAGTAGCTGCACATCAGTAGGTGTCCCAACGAGACTGGAAATTGGATGATTTCGCGGAAAGAAACAAGCGTTTTTTCTTGTTTGACAACCTTTTCAGTGACTGGTTAGACCACGCTGATTTCCGGTTCAATCTATTTGGTTCTCAATGGTATGAACGTATTTGTGAGTGAAGCCACTTCATTTTTAAATGAATTCCAGTTCATATTTATAGATCTCTCATCAAACTATTGTAGGAACTCATCCAGAAACCGACATAGACGGAGGATGCCCAAACATCGTCGTACAATTTCATTCTCGCGCGAAGCGTGATGCGGTGATTGAGGGGGCTCGCAAGAAGCGAGTTTGTACTTCTGACCTGGGTCTTTCAGACCGCTTTCCCGTTTACGTAAATGACCATCTATGTCCGGTGCCCAAGAAGCTGCTCGGTGAGGTTATCGCACAAAAGAACGAAAAACAATGGAAATACGCTTGGTCGAGAGAAGGCAAGGTCTTTGCAAGGAAGACAGACACGTCGCGTGTGCTGCGTGTAACTTGCACCCAGGACCTGGACGAGATCCAATAGGTGCTGACCTCGGGTATCGTCTTTTCTGCCCTAAGCAGACATGTCTGATAACATGTTGACGCCATCAGACGTAGCTGATATTTACTGAACTAAAAAAAAGTGTACATCTTTCTTTCATTTGAATACACAGTCTGCTCGGAATAAGGACAATGACTTGCAGGGACCGTTTTCTTGTTTTGGCTTTTCTCTCGATTTTGTGATGCTTTCCGAGACGTGGTATCAGCAGGATAATGAAGTGTTTAGGATGCCTGACTATGAAACTCTGTACCTTAACCGCTCTGTCAAGAAGGGGAGGGGGGGGTATATTATTAATGATTAAGAACACATTGAAATTCGACGTAATTTAACATTTTACAAAAATAACGGACGATTTTGAAATCTTAACTATTATGTGCAATCAAAACATTTTTTCTGTCGTGTACCGCCCCCCTGGAGGGAGCATATCTGCTTTCCTATTGTTCTTGGATGATTTTTTGTACGGGTAAACGAGAATAGATATAACCTGGTCTTAGGTGGCGATATTAATATTAATATGTTAAACGCGAGGACAACACAGGGTGAGCTCGTTAGAATATTAGACTCAAACGCTTGTGTTAAAACCATTACTCTGCCAACTCGTTTTCAGAATGATTCTGCAACGCTACTTGATGTTTTTATTACAAATATAGACACTCAAAAACTAGTATCAGGTGTTATCAAGGTGAACGTCAGCGATCACCTGCCCATTTTTCTCATGACTACTCAAAACGCAATAGTTGAATCATATAAAGAAATTCATACTCTTACATTTCAGGACGTTAATCTACTAACATTAGAACAATTTCGGAATGAACTCGCACAGATATGCTGGGATATAGTATATAGTAAAACTACCCCTGATGAAAGTACGACACGTTTTTAACCTTGTTTAAGTCGGTTTATGTAAGATTATTTCGTCACAAGGCATCAAGAAGCAAAAAGTCAAGGAAACCATGGATAACGAACAAGTCGTTAAAACTAATAAAACAAAAAGATGCTCTTTATCGTCGGTTTTTACAGACAAGAAACTCCAATGATCTACATGCTTTCAAAGTTTTTCGTAATAAAGTGACTAGTTTTCTTAGAAATGCAAAAATGAATTATCTTCACAACTTGTTCAATGCCGACATACTAAAACGAAGTGACATTACGTGGCAAAGACTGAATACAGTGCTTTGTCGTGGCCAGCAACACTCACAGTGTATTCAAGAGTTACTTTTAAATGGCCAAGCAACATCAGGAACGGCGCTAGTTAACTCTTTTAATGACTTTTTTGTATCGCTGGCTAACAGTACATATGATCCGCGTAGTTTAGAGTACCTAAAAGCTAGAAACCGTGAAAGTGCGTTTTTAGGACCGACTAATGCTGAAGAAATTTATCACGTGTTTCTTTCATTCCGTAACAGTAACTGTTGTGACGCCGATGACTTGCAAATTCGTCCAGGTAAGTACGTCCTAGACCTAATTTGTCATGCACTTGAACATGCTTATAACCTGTCATTTATACACGGCGTATTTCCAAAGCGTATGCAGTTAGCGAACGTTAGGGTTTTTGTATAAAGGGGGTGACAAAAACGAATTATCAAATTACAGACCAATATCAATTCTTCCCGTTTTTTCAAAAGGTCTAGAAAAATTAATTAATGATAGAATGACTACTTTCTGTGAAAACCATTGGATAATCACAGACTTTCAATTTGGCTTCAGAAAGGGTTGTTGAACCGAGTCAGCACTCCTGACACAAAAAAAATTGATTCTCCATGCTATTGAACACAAACTGCTAACACTAGGGTTTTTTGTAGATTACTCAAAGGCCTTTGACCGAATAAACCACGTTACCTTACTAAAAAAACTCGATATCTATGGCTTCCGAGGGGTATTTCTAGATTTGTTGAAAAGTTATCTTCAGTTTCGTTTCCAGAAAGTTGTTATAGACAAGAAGATGTCCGATATCAAAGCGATTCAATCCGGGGTACCGCAGGGTAGCATCCTTGGGCCCTTGTTATTCAATATATATATTAATGACGTAATAAATATTGACAATGATACCCAATTTGTTATGTATGCCTACGACACCAGTTTATTTTTTAATTCTTCCGATATTAAACAATTAATAAATCATGCAAATAATGTTCTCAATAAATTAAACCAATGGACCCTGTTGAATTCACTAGCTATTAACAAGTCCAAAACAAAAGCTGTACTTTTCAGACCTAAAAATCAGAAAGCAAATATTGAAAACCCCCTCATGATAGGGACTTCTACTGTGGATATTGTGCCCTCAGTTATAAGCCTAGGAGTTGTATTTGAAGAACACTTAGTTTGAAACAAACATATTGAAATAATTGCTATTAAACTCTCTCACGTTGTAGGTATTCTTACAAAGTTGCGGTTTTTTCTACCCACTAATATAAAATTGCTTATTTACAATTCCCTGTTTCTTTCTCACATCAACTACTGCCACCTAGTTTGGGGGATTACAACCACGTCAAACCTTACTAAACTCTTTACTACAGAAAAAAGCCGTGCGCGTTATCACTGACTCTCCCTACGATGCGCATACCGAACCACTTTTTAAAAGTCTTAAGGTACGTCCAGTTACCTCTTTATATAATGATATACTGCTTAAGAGGTACTATGCCGGCAAAAAACTAAATAACAACATCATAGAACAATTATCTAGATTAACAAGAAACACTAACATTTATAACACACGTCACAATGAAACATGGATCATTCCTCATGCACGTACGAATTACGGAAATCAATCTTTATGTTACACATTACCATTTTTATTGAATTCACTTGATAATTAGAAATGAAAAATAAGTGTTTCATGTTCCATGCAGTTTATATATCTAGATCTATTGTTTCACCTTGTATCTCTTCGTGTGCATTGATTGTTTAATGTTTAGTAAGTGATGCTGATGTAGCGTTATTCGTTTGTTATTGTGTATTATTACCAGTGCTGTTGCCGAATCTTTTTTGCGTGTTTTTTACACTGTAACGGGACTATGCATATGCAGAGGGGGCTCAGACCCAGTCAAGCCGCACCCTTGCGGCTTTTCTTCAGAGGTCCATGCATCATTTGTTTACTACTTTGTAGTTGGTGATGTTAAATAAACTTTGATTTGATTTGATTTGATTTGATTAATGTCGAGGGCAAGTTCGTCTGCTTCTTGCGCAGGGGGTAGCGGTGACGTCAGAACGCCGAGCCCTGATTGGCTGATCGCGACCCCCTATCTGAGCGTCTTCTGCTCCTTTGCAACGCCGTCTGCTCGCAACGTCGTCTGCGTCTGTCTCACCTTTCCTGCGACTTATGAAAGTGCAAAGGCCAGATTCATGAAACGATCTTACGCCAAAAATGTGCGCAAGACAAAACGTAAGAACAAATTCGTATTCACGAAACAAAATTATCGTAATTTTTGCGCAGGTTACGACGGAATCCTACGACAGCTCAGAAGCTGTCTTACGCATTTCTTACGATGAAATCAGTATGGGCGACAGCGTCGCTCAGTTTCTTGGTCGTGATGACCAACGGACGTTTATTTTTGTGCATGCTCTTCTCACGCGTCCCGACTACAAGCAGCAAGAAAAAAAGTAAAAAGTACTTGAAACAAACCATGACGAATAAGAAAGCTGGATCCACAAACACCCGGGAAATGCTCCAACGGCCACGATTCCACGGACCCCGACCAATCGAGCTCGGCAGATAGGCCTGGCACTCCGACTCGGCGCAGCGG
Organism: Ixodes scapularis; assembly: GCF_016920785.2. Taxonomy (NCBI): domain Eukaryota; kingdom Metazoa; phylum Arthropoda; class Arachnida; order Ixodida; family Ixodidae; genus Ixodes; species Ixodes scapularis. The sequence goes on from NW_024609857.1 coordinate 89,662,477, forward strand.
TGCTCCGACGGTCCTTGGCCAAGACCGTGTGCCCACGGCCGGCTGGCGTGCTGAATGGGATATGCCCGCGCGACCCTTGTGAACTCTTCACGTATTATACTTTGATCACTGACCTCAATTTTAGATTAACAAGTCAATCTCTTCGTCTTGTCATCCCCTTGTTTTCTGAGGCAGCGGTGACTCTCGCCGATGAAAAAGCGGTGAATCTCCGACAGACGCAGGAAACGTAAAGCAGCCATCGCTTTGACTGGCAGACGTAAAGCAGACGACGTTAACTGCGCCAACCCGCCGACGCCGTTAAAGAGTGAGGAGTCTCGCCGCACTCGAAAGGAGGGAAAACGTATTTGGGAAGGAAATTGGGGACACTAACCACCCTCACTCTCGGTTCTTAGCAAACAAACCTCGGCGCCTCGGGACACCTCGCCAATGAGTCCTTCGACTTCTCTCCTTGATGCGCGCCTGCTAATTGTTAGACAAAAACAACGTACCGCTCGAGTTATTTCGTCTGCCCTCTCTGAAAGGCGAAGTCGAGCTCGCTCGTAAAGACCTGTACTTCCGAAAGTCGCAGGAAAGGTAAGACAGACGCAGACGACGTTGCAAAGGAGCAGACGACGCTGAGATAGGGGGACGCGATCAGCCAATCTGGGCTCGGCGTTCTGACGTCACCGCTACTTCCATTCTCATGCGCAGAAGACGAAAATGAGCCTACTTGCGAGGCGTATATTAAGAAAGTTCGCCTTCTTATAATCTCTAATACATTTATAGTGCTTCTCTTGATTAGGAACAGGAATGTTCAATGTGAAGTAAAGCAAAAAATTATCGCTTAAACCTGTTAAGTAAGTTATAGGACTGACAAGGTCTGGGGAGGTGGTCAATACAAGATCCAAGACACTTGATGATGTAAGCGTAACTCGGGTCGGCTTGGTTACAACTTGCAAGTGATTGAAATCAGCACACATGTTCAAGAAATTGCTACACTCGGTAGAAAAGGGACAAAGATAAGGAGATTCGTTCGACCATAAAATATTTGGATAATTAAAGTCGCTTAGTAACATTAATGAAGCATTTCGGAAAGGTACCATAATTTTATTATTTTAATCATGTAAATTGTCAACAAAAGTCGCACTGAACGATGGTGGACGATAGCAAACACCCAAGATAAGCGTTTTGAAACGCATGCCAAGTTCAACCCAAACAAGTTCAAGGCTGCTTACGACATCTACAATAGACGAGATAATGTAATCGGCGAAGGCAATCAGAACACCACCGCCGCGTCTTTCTCCTCTGTCATGCCGAAAAACGTTAAATCCCCTGGTACACTCAAAAAGCTCGTTGCTCCCAACCTTTGCGGAAAGCCACGTTTCAGTAAGTACCCCTACGTCAGCATCGCGTGAGTCAATGACTGAGCTCAGTTCATCACGTTTAGATGAGATGCTTCGAATGTTAGTGAAAAGAAGAGAAAGTTTATTTTTGTTATCAGACGCCAGTCCACTACCCCTCACGTGTTGTTATCGCGAGGTGCTTGCCGGTGATGCGTCACGTTCAGTGTTCGAACTTCGATTTAGGCTGCGCTGGTTATAGCCGATTCACACGAGGGACCAAATCGCGATTTTCGTCCGCGGACCGTGTACCACGTGACCGGCACGTCACCGATTCCTGCGATCCGCGCCTCCTCCGCGGAGGCGCGGACTGATAAAGTCGAGCGCCTTTTTCACTCGCGGACGTTTGGCGGCAGACTGACTTGGAAAGCATTCAGTCTGGCAACGGTACATGGTTTTCTTGGTATTTTGCTTCTGGTCGTTCAAAACAAAAATGGCGCGTCGTTGCGTTTTGTGCGTTTGTTGGTTCATTTTGTCGTACGATTCTTGGTTCCACGCTTGAGAGAAACGCCAGAAACTTTGTCCGGCTGACGCGACGCAGGTTCCGGTGCTCCTCCGGGTCCGTGTCAAGAAGCTCCCGTCGAAACTCGTCTAGCACGCCGCGATAATTATTTCACGTCCAATCAGGATTTCACCGAGCAAGCCCTCTCTTGTGCATGTGGTGTGCAGCGTGCTTGAGTGTTGTGCACGAGCGCGGAGTGTGTGAAGGCATCTCCAAACGCCTCTCCGCGAGCCCAGAAGTTCGTCGCGTCTACGCCGAAGCTTTCTCGGGCAGGATCATGCCTGTGTCACTGTCATGCTTTGGGTTAGTAAAGTTAGTGGCGCTTCGCGCGAAGCCTGTCCCGGTGTTTTTTTCTCGATCTGTACGTAGCAGCGGCGTACGATTCTTTATCGCGGTAGCAACCGTCGATTTTTCTCTTGGACAACGGTGCTACTGTGCGATGTTGGAGTTTCGCGGCACTGTGGGGTGCGAACAGGTTCAGTCCGTCCTCACTGGCGTCTGCTCGTCGTCTCCCTCGTGTGGATGCGCTTGGGAGACGGACGAACCGCGGACATGTCGTCACGTGATCAATCCGTCCGCGGATCAGTCCGTCGTGCGAATCGGCTATTAGGGGTGCTAGCATGTTCAAACACACAGTCATCGACTAGGTTATAACTGTAGGTCTTGTTATTCATGTACAGTTTGTTGTATTTCAGTTTAAACATCGAGTTCTGTGTTTTCGCAAATTAAATCAGCTTTCTGACGTGTCGGGACAGAATAATCCTCGCCACTAGGCTTTAATTTGGCGTTTGAAAATAAAAACTGTTGTTTTAATTTGAAGCATTAAAATTTTGTTATCGCTGGTCTGCATTTGGTATCTGAAAAGACACCGAACCTATGTGCACGTTCGATAGATTCACTTGATATAGGAAAATTCAGAGAGGTCGACACGACGTTCAGTAGCTTTTCCTCAGTCTGGACCCAGGTTTCTGAATGAGCATCCGTCAATGCGTAAAGCAAACGATTATCGCGTCGTGACGTGTCCTCGAGCTCAGCCTTGCTAGCCCGTAATCGTGAGTTCTCATCAATAAGGCTATCACTCATCTGCCGTAACAATAACAAGTCTTGCTGCAGGAGGTCGCTGGACGAAGATTTAGTCTACCGCAGTCAGCCTTTTATCGATATCTGTGATTTTGCTCTCGATTAATTCCTGGCTTTTCTTAATATCATTTACGGTGCTGACTAAACTTGACTTGTCTTCTTCCATTTTTACTGTGCGCGAATTAACAGCCTGTAACATGACAAACATATTGTTGAACAGTTTTCGCATTGCGTCAGTCATTGGACTATTAGTTTCTCATGGAGCGGCATCTTGGGGCCGCTCAGGTTCTGGGTTTAATTCAACGTCCCTGACATTAACAGTACTTGGCTAAGAACGTCAAAGCACTGACAGCACAAAGAGAACATCACTCCCGGGCATGGGAAGAGGAAGAGGCATACGTCATCACATTTTTTTCTGAATAAAGACGTATCATTACTAACCTGTGCAAGCAAGCGCACGACGTGAATGAGCCTCATCGTGACGCTGTTCCCATGCCCCCTAGACATGGGAACAGTGTTCCTATGAACGCTGTTCATGGGAACGCTGTTCATGGGAACCTAACCTGAACCTGACACAATTCGTAAATGATGCTACCCAAACGTAAAAGAAAACTGCAAGCTCCGTACTTGACTTCATATTTGTCGGTAAAAATTTGAGTGACAATGTTGTGTTTTTGCACGAGGGTATTAAGTTAGTCCTGATGACTTTCAATGTTGTATCATCAATGGCGGCCTCTAGGTGTCCGGTAGTTTATGTGCATGACTTTAACAATTAACGTTAACGACATCGATATCTTGGATGATCTAGAATCATCGTTATCTAGATTCGATGACGCAAAGGACGTAGATGACATGTGGTGCCGTTTCAAAGACGTTATCAACCACTGCTTAGAACGATTTGTTCCTAACAGGGAAAACAACGTGTTTATATCCAACGTCCGTGGATTACAAGGGACATTATTCAATTACAGCGTAGAATAAAAAGAAGGCGAAAGCAAAAATGTACACACAAAGGTGACGCTTCCCGTCTTCCAGATGAATTAAAATGCAAATTAAATCAGCATATAAAGCATTATTTTACTTCCGTTTTCCCACAGTTTCCGAGGACTTCACCACAGAAATTCTGGCGATACGTACCGTGCCCTTTCAAAGGGGGAAATAGAGTATATAACGAAAATGGTAAAATTATTTTAGACCCAAACACCATAACCAGACGGTTGAACGAATATTTTGGCTTTCTATTTGTTGAAGCGAATATCTCCGCGGATTTGAGCACGCGAGGTACCGACTCGCTTCTATCTATGCCGGACATCACTATCACCGAACAAGAAGTATTTTCATTATTACTCAATAATGATTCCAAAAATTCACATGGATCAGACAATAGACCAAATGGATTTTTAAAACGATATGCAGAGTGAATTTTTGTATACTTGACAATTATATTTCGGGTCTTTTTAGAACAGCATAGCGTTCCCAGGGATTGGTTGAGTGCCAGGGTTGTTCCAGTTCACAAATCGCGAGATAACCATAGTGTAACAAAATACAGACCTATTTCATTAACCTGCACGTCCTGAAAGCTTTTTTAGCACATATTTTCCAGAAGCCTTTAAGACTCCTTTGAAAGTTCGAAAGTTTTTTTGTTTTTTTTATAAAAACCAACATGGATTTCGTCGAGGGTTGTAAACAGTAACGCAGTTGCTTGAAACGTTTCATGATTTTTCGGACTCGTCAAACGAAAGAGGACAAACAGGCGGGATTTGTCAAGACTTATGAAAAACATTCGATCGAGTATCTCATGAAGGGCTTGTAAGAAACTAATTAGTTACAGAGTTAATGATCACGTCACTCAGTAGATTAGCGCATACCTTAGAAATAGGATACAGTTCGTAGTTATTGATGGTGTTGCTTCCTCTGTCTCTAGGGTACTGTCAGGAGTCCCCCACTGGTCAGTTTTGGGGCCGGTGTTATATTTCTGCTACGTCAAAAATTTGTCGGAAAGAGTGAGTTCCAATATTACACTAAGGTTATTTTCGGACGACGTCCTGCTCTACACTAAAGGTTGTAGCCCTGTATTTAAAGAAAACTTCAATTTGTTCCTCGCCTCAGTCGATAACTGGTGTCGAAAGTGGGAAATGAAGCTGAACCCAGAAGAGACTGTATTTCTCAGAATAACAAGAAAAATTAACATTCTTACAATTGTAAAATAGGAGATGTGTCTTTAACAGTAGCTGATTATTTAAAGTACTCAGGAGTAACGATAGCCTCAGATTTAAGATGGAAACTGCACGTAGATAGTTTGTATCGTAAAGTTATAAAAAAGTTGTGGTTCTTGAAGTCCAATCTAAGGCATTCTCCGTTTAATGTAAAATGTTCCGCATACACAACCCTGGTAAGGCCAACTCTGGAATACACCCGTGCTATGTGGGATCCGTATAGGAAGAACCAAATTGATAAGCTAGAAAAAATACAAACATTGGCAGCCCGGTTCATCTGTTCGAGGTATGGTCGAACTGACACGGTGGCTTCAATGCTCAAAGGACTAAACCTCCCTTTATTGTCAAGTTGCAGAGAAATATTCAGGCTTAAAGTACTTTTTAAGCTCTCTCGAAACGAGCTGATCATTGACACCTCCCGTGAGTTGCTACCACGCTCGACCCGGCCATTGCAGGGTGTGCCTAACAAGGCCTTTTAAATGCAACGGGTAAACAATAACATTTTTAAGTATTCGTTTTTTGTTAGAACTGCTAAACAATAGAACGATCGACCAGAGGATACTGTAAAAATAGAAAATATTGTTGCCTTTGAGGAAACGCTGGAGAAGCGAAGCTGTTTGGCGCTTTGAGTGTGTCTTGTAGTTATTTCAAACATTTTCGGAAAGTGTGTCAAAGCTTGTGTGCTTGTTTCCGCGTGGTTGTACTGTATACTTTCTTGTACATTGTGAAATTGATTGGTATGTCATTTTCTTCCACTCCTGTAAGCGCCCTGAAAAAAAGGGTGAACAGTATTAAGAAATAAATAAATACTAAAAAAAATACCTTATCAGGAAAAACAATTTTCCACGCGCGCGCGCGCCTTTTTATTTTTGGCGCTTTTTTCTCCCGCTCCTCACCTCCTCGCGCCTTTTGATTCCTGAGGTAAAAAATTATAAAATTTAGAAGCTTTGTAGACGACATTTTAAGGGCATTCAAGAACGGCAATCGTAAAACATATTTTTTAACGCGATTGCGAACGCACTACTTTTTAAATGCCAAAAATCGGTGTCCGTTGTGCTGTCGGCTCCTGGATTTTTATTCACCCTCAAAAAACATGGTTGCGCTCGACGCATGTAGCAGAGGGTGAGCGGTGAGTCGGGGAATCGGACGAAGAGGTCGTTTTCAGGTGCCCGACGACCTCTGAGATTCGAAAAGGAAATCGTCAAATGGTCAAAACAACTGGGTTTGGTGTCTGCGTATCGTGGTTTCGGTTGGGACACCGCCATGGAAGCGTCGTCTGCTGGAAGCAATAGGCAGCACGGCAGGCACGCAGAAAACAGGTTTCCCGGCACGCCGGCGCCCCGTCTCTCCCGCTCCTCACTTCCTCGCTTCGGGTTGGGGAGACACGTTCGGCATTTGGAAATTGTTTTTTTTTTTTTTTATTTCGCAAATATTGAATTCTTATGTTTTGAATTCTAAAGTTATTGTCGAGGCATCGTTTTCAATCGTTTCGCATAATAAAAACAATATAGGATTTTGATGTGCCATTGCCCCATTAGTACTATATTGGAGACGGTGGCAGTTCGTGTCTTGTTCGACCGCTTGATAACAGTTTGCTCCCCTTACGTACCACCTATTATTTAACGAAAGGCAAACAGCGCACAAAAAAAAAACGGGGGCTAAAGGAAGCGCAAACGGGAGAAGCGCTTAACCTGGGAAGTATTTGAGTGTCTCTGTGATCAGCTACCACAACTAGTTTTAATCTTTGGAGGTGTTAACTTTCATAGCCCCATGTGGGGTAGTGGAAGATCTGATACGCGAGGATCAATGCTTCAACAACGTTGTCTTCTACATGATTATGGTTATTCACCAAGAACTCGGAGGCTATATATTTCAATCCTCTAACCCGCTCGTGCCCCTCCATTGCCCTATTGAAAAAAACAGATTAAGCTGGTCCCAGCTTCAAGCTTGGTTCTTGCTCCAACATTCCCAATTTGGCATGCTGGTCGACCCTGTCCTACTAGTCACGCTAGCTGATCTGGTACCAGCTCCAAGCTGAGTTATTTCCCCAGCATGCCCAATTTGGCAGGGCGGTCATGCTGGTGGACTTCATTAAAAGTTTAAATCAATATGCAAGATAAGCAAGCCAAACTCGTCAAAAAATTAGCGCGACATCCAATTCATTATTTTCGTACTCGCGGCCTCCTCACATGAGCTCAGATTCTACACATAACCGGCGCTCACACAGTACTAACCGACGCACAGACAGTGGTTCGCGGTGCGAAACAAACAATATTATTAAAACCAGGTTGCTTATCTCTCAACGCGAAAAATACCAGACACACGCCAAAACCGGCAGTAACAAAAGAAAATACTATACGGATGAGAGAAGCGAACCTGCAGGTCCTGCCACTGATGAGGGCGAAGCGACCTCTTGCGTAGTCGGTAGAGGCGAGCACAACCATTGGGCTTAAAAAGGACTGGCGATACTCCTCGGCACCGCCGTCATTCAGAAGCACACACGTTCGAAGACATAAAACCACGCCTCAGTCAGGACGTCGGATCCTTTCCCGCTCAATGGACTGTTGCTCGCTGTCTCTTTCAAACCCCCTTTGCTTGCTCCGCCGTCCAAGTGTATCCGTACAGAGCACTGCAGTCCCTTCAAAATGAACCTTTTGTAGAAACATTGGGCCTAGAGTAAATACATATAGTACCCTCTCCCTTTCTTGCTTCTGACCGTGCAGGGAAAGAAGGTGGCTTCTTTGTATCGAGTTCGGGGCAGAAGATAAGACACGATGGGGACAAAGGCGAGTTTGGGGAGCCGTTTCTAGGTCACAGCGGCTCCCCTTAGCAAAAAGAGGCCGCACTTCAAAGGAGGTTGAAATATATTGAATATGAATATTCATCTCGTATTCATTCTGTGTTATTTTGTCCAGACTCGAAATCCGCGTGTAAAGTATTCAAAATATATCACAAATATTAATCAGAAAAGATTTCAGATATACTAAAAATAAAATTCCTTCCCCCTCAAATGCAATTTGTGTATTAAAAATTGGCTACACATCTGTTTATTGTTTTGGATTTTGTTAGTAAATGGTGTCCCTGTGGTAATTAAAGGCACTACTAAATACATACAAATGCATTAGAAACGAACAGAAACCCAAACACCATGACGTACTGAACACCAGAACAATAGTCCCGTTGACTGCTCTAGAGCCTTTTATAGCTTACATATTGAAGGTAATCATTTGCCCGGTGACCACCTCCGCACTTATTAAGGTTCCAAGTATTCTATCTTCTTCTCGGGAGTCGGGGATTTCGTTAAAGGGGAATCAGTGTTTTGCAGTTCGTGGAAGATATCTCTTCCTAAAACACATTGGTATAACTAATAATAATTTGGCGCAGTCGCTAAAACAACATCCAGAAAAACGGCTCCTGGAAGAAATGTTATTGCTTCTCTGCATAGCACCACTAAGGATAAAGCGAGTCAAGGCAGTTTCTTCACATTAAATTGTTATTTTGCTTTTTTTTACTACCTGACTGTTTATTATGGTCATTAGCGTCACTATATTAAAGTTACTCACATCACGTACACTGGTGAGTATATACATTCAGTGAACTAACATTGTGCACACACAACCACGCCAACCATAACTGCTCACAGCACTGCTGAAGCTTTCCAGCATCAGCAAGTGTTGTGGTTGTAGTTCCCGACCCCCTTTGTGATTGGTGTGCAAGAAACTCATCAGGTGTGTTCTTGATATAAAAAAAAGAAACAATAACATAAACTGGGCTGATTTATCAGTGCTTTGCTGCACCACTCACTTGACAAACTAATGAAGTGTTGTTTTTAGGCACTTCAGTGTACTCCACATCTGCTTGAAGTGACTTTCTGATGGGCGAGTTTTTTTAACACTTTCGTAGTTTAGGTCAAACTACTAAAGTATTAAAGTCAAAACATATTTAGGGTATAACACAACAGTATTAAAGATTTCCAGCTATTTAAGAGTATTCTGCCCATACTTTTATTAGCTGCATTTTTTAACGGTTGGAGTATATTTTGCATTAAATAAGTAAATATTTTAAGGAGTCTATGTGAAAGCTATTTTGTGTCTACTAATTTAGAATTTACATATTTCAGAACGCATGAAAGAACTTCAAATGTAGTTTAAATAAAGGTATTTTAAAACTATTTAAGAAATATACTTCAGTATTAAGTAAAAAGAGAAGTGTACATTTTCAGTCTATTTTTTGTGTGCTTACAATTATCAACTGTACTTCTAATACACTCATATTCGAATGTGGTATATTTGAAACGTCTTAGTTTTTGCTAAGGTTCAATAAGCAAACCGGATGTAGCTGACGTTTCTGGTGTCGAACGGGTGAGAGAGGCCATGCGCGCGCCTGAAGCGCCCGATCACATAAAAAAACGACAGGACAAACACTTGAAGTAAAAAAGTCCCAGCCCAAACCGACCTTGGCGCGCGTGCTCCCAGCAAGGCCATTTCGACCAGCTCCAGCCGACCTTTGCGTAAGAGCTCCCAACAAGCCCAGCTTGACCAGCACGGTTAGAAGTCTGACCAGCTTCACGAGCTTATATCTCAGCTTGACCACATTGTCTCTGTGAGAGACCAATTTGATCAGTTAGAACCAGACTTGCTCCCAGCTACACCACATTGACACTAAAACTTGATCCTAGTTAGATCAGGCTGGCTCTTACTTAAACCAGACTGACCACCTCAAATTGTAGCTTGCCCAGGTTAAACCAACTTGATTGCCAGTCGAACCAGTTTATTTACCACAGTGACCGGCTTGACCAGCTTAATTGCCAGTTTGACCGAGTGCTATTTCTTCGGTGGGGTGACCTCTCGCCTGGTGACCCAACATTGTTCCCTCTCTTCTCATGGGGGGGGGGGGGGGGGGTTAATCCAAATGCATATGGATGTCACCATTTTCCAGTAGATTTATATCGCATTGAGTGACGTCTTGCACTTCCGACGCGAACTCCCCACAGGGAGATCGATGAATCAACAGGTCAGTTTTTGAAGCAAGCATCTCTCTTAGCATGTACATCTCCTCATGGTCGGTTTTCATTAATTGCATAACTGAGCATATCACCAAGCATATTTTAGAATAATCAATTATTGTAATACCCTTTATACAAACACATCCTTCGAAGAAAATGAAAATATGGCGGAATACTGACTGCCGCGAAGCAAAAAGGAAACAGACCAAAACGCGGAAAATTTTGAAAGTTTATTGGCTTTTTCACGGGCCAAGCCAACACCACCTAGAGGAGAAGGCCAGCACACGCCTCCAGTGACGTCACGGCAGCAGGCTGACGAGCGCCGCGCTATAGAGCTGAGATGAAGGCTTCGCGCATAGCTTTTACGTCGTAAAAACGCGGGTTTTCGCACTTATTTTTTGTTAGCTAACGTGAAAGCTGTGAACGCCGAGGGATTTAAACAACCAATTTTAGAACGCAGGAAATTTATTATAACCTAGAATTATTGTAGTCAAATACAGATGTGTTATTTTTTTAAGCGATTAAACTGGATGGTGTAATTATTTCTGAACGACATGGGAGTTTTATAAAAAAAGAATCCCTATGAAATGGCAATATTCGAAGTAGTAGAACCAGATAAAATGAACTAAAGTAACAATTGAATAAGTGATGCCGAGGCATTCATTTCCTTTAATTTTATTCACCTCAAAGTCATCCAAAGACGCATTACATCAGGGGGGATTCGAAAATAAAACAGAAATGTAATTAAACATAAAACGATACCAGCAAAAAAAATGGCAGACACACACGCACACACAAAAACCGTTTATAATTAGCATCTTATTGTTATGATGTAGTTTTACAAATCAAGGCTGTTACACAAATTGATGCACGTCTTTTTAATTGATATGGGATATCTCTCAGTTACAATATGGTCAGGTAGTTTGTTCTAGTCAGTGTTGCAAAGTACTTAGGAAGAAAAGAGGAAAGTGTAAGTATGGCACTGAAATGGTTCAATCTTGCAGGAATTATCTAATAAGGATGCCTAATGATCTAATAAGGATATAATAAGGAGCTTAGCACTAAGTAGATTGAAAATTGGAATCTGAGTAATATACATCTTAAAAAATACAACTGGGCAATTTTTCGTCTTCTTTTTAGATTAGGAAGATTTATGCTAGCTTTTAAAGCGGAGACACTAGTTTCGGATGAATTATTACTGCATATAAATCTGGCTTTGTTCTGTAGATTCGAGCATCGAGATTAGGTAACTCAGGTGTGGATTCCAAATTATGCTGTACAATCTAATGTTCGGAGGACAAATATTTTGTATGCGGGTGGTTTTGTAATAGGAGCTAGATCCCTACTGAAATATCTCATTTGTATGAGAAATTTCTGTGTCCAATTAACAGATATGAATCGTACAAGATATATAAGAACATTTAAGAGCCCTATAAGACCTATATAAGAAACTTGTAAGTTTCTTATATATAATATATAGTTCTTACATGGTTATTGCATCTTGTATGATTCATGTGTTTATTGAAGAGAATAATTTTCTCATACAAATTTTTTTTTCACAAATTATGTGTTTTTAGTGTGCTATTTGTTATTTGCTCGATCCATGATGATGAGTCTGTAAAATACACGCCCAAATACTTGTACGACAATGTGTGTTCTTGTGGTTTGGAAAGTAACGAGTACTGGTTAGTGTTTTAGTGGAGGGCTTAATTACGGACATTTCTTTGCATTTACATGTGTCAATGGTCATCTGCCATAGGGAACACCATGATGATATTGTATCTAAATCGTCTTGGACAATATTGTGATCACTATAGGTGTATTAATTTTCCGGTGAATAACTCAAGCATCAGCGAAAAGTCTAATTGTCGATTTAACTGATGATGATAGGTCATTGATATAAAGTAGAAACAATAGAGGCCAGAGTACACTATCCTTAGGGACACCTGATGCAACAGCAACGGGACCCAAATTACCAGACAAGTCTAAAAGTAATAACATTCTAAAATTGTATTGTGCTAGTTTGAAAAATGTATTGCACACAGTTTGAAAAATGTATTGCAGGTATTTCGACAAACTTTTCTTAGACCTGTGATAAACCTGCATAGGTTCAGCAATTTAAATGCACTCTGCCTGCTCAAATATAGTACTTGTTTTGCAGCAAGCAATCTATCTGGTCACTACACCGAAAAAACACCTGTGACTTTTTTGTTTTGCAATGTCATAATGTGAAAACTTTATATTTGCAAAAAAAAAGTACCATTATACCCAAGCGTTGCCCCATACGCTGACCCAGGTAGCACACCGCGTCGGCCGGTATCGGGACTACGCCGGCCGGTCCCGGTAACAGGATGGCGGCGCCCGGCCATTGGCGCCGGTGAGCCACCGGCCACGGCCGGCGTCGGGGTTTCGTCTTGCTCACTGGCCAGTTCCGCCAAAGAAGTTACAGTGACTGGCCGGCATCGGGTTTTTGCTGTCTTTGCTGGCCAGTCTTTCTATGGAGGTTCCAGTAACTGGCCGGCATTGGTATTTTGCTGTCTTTGATGGCCAGTATTTACATGGAAGTTCAGTAACTGGCCGGCATCGGCACTTTGCTGTCTTTGATGGCCAGTATTTACACAGAAGCTCAGTGACTGGCCGGCATCGGCGCTTTGCTGTTCAGGTTGGCGAGCCCCGCCATGGAAGTTCCGTTTACTGACCGACATCGTTTTATCTTTTTTTTTTTTTTTTGCCGTTTTTACTATGCAGTCAAGTCCTCCAGATTTTGACGAACTGTGGCAATTCATGAATAGCGAGTGGAAATATTGTCACAGGTGGTGACCAAAGAAAAAACAGGAAATAAACAGAAAGAAATAAACGTTTAATGTGACGAACTTGTGCCAAAAAAATAAAGAAGGAAACAGAAGAAAGCAGAGCGTCGCGGGCGTCGAAGTCGGCGTGTCAGCAGAATCGAGCGCTAGGGCGAGACTGACTCGACAAGGTCGCGGGCGGCCTCTTATCTAGAGTGCGCCGCTATCTCGAAGATTCGGCGAAAGCGGTTCGAGCGTCGCGTGATCGGGGCGAGAATGAACACGCACTTTCTAGAAAACAAAGGCAGGGATAAATGATAGAAGTTACGTGCGGTACTTGAATAAACGGGAACTTTCTGGAGGACCGTGACCGAGCGTTGCTTTCTCAGCCTTGCGCGCGGCATTACTCCCCCCTTTAAAAGTGCATCGCCCCGAAGCAGTGTAAAACAAATCAAAATAAAAAAGAGCGATAAACTAAAGAGTCTTTTGGAGCACAAAAGGTCCACAGTCCTATCGAGCGTAGTACGGCTTCAGGCGCACGACGTGGACGACCTCAGGTCGTGGTGGGCGGCGTGACGATGTTCGTGTTCCGTCGGGCATCACCTCGTAGTTCAGCTCGCCGAGGCGACGAAGTACCTTGTATGGTCCAAAGTACCGTTTCAGCAGTTTCTCACTGAGGCCGCGGCGACGGATGGGCGTCCATACCCACACCCTATCTCCGGGCTGGAAGTGGACGTCCCTGCGACGAAGGTTGTAGCGGCCGGCGTCGACGCGTTGCTGGTCTTGAATCAGGAGTCGGGCCAGCTGGCGAACTTCTTCGGCGCGTTGAGCAACCGCCTGGGCGTCGTCGCTCTCGTTGTCAGATGGCTCATGGGGCAGCATGGCGTCCAGCATGGTCGTTACCTTCCGACCATGTACCAGCTGGAAAGGGGTGAATCCAGTGGTCTCTTGAACCGCCGTATTGTAGGCGAACGTGACATAGGGCAGCACCTCGTCCCACGTCTTGTGCTCTACGTCGACGTACATAGAGATCATATCGGCGATTGTCTTGTTGAGTCGCTCGGTCAGTCCGTTGGTCTGCGGGTGGTATGCAGTGGTTCGACGATGGCCGGTGCCACTGAGACGAAGGATCTCTTGCGTCAGCTGGGCCATGAACGAAGATCCGCGATCTGTAATCAGAACCTCGGGAGCGCCGTGCCGGAGGACGATGGACTCGATGAAAAACTTGGCGACTTCCACAGCCGTCCCTGAAGGAAGAGCTTTCGTTTCGGCGTACCGCGTGAGATAATCTGTGGCGACGATGATCCAGCGGTTCCCCGACGTCGAAGGCGGAAAAGGACCAAGTAGATCCATTCCGATCTGCTGGAAGGGTGTGGTTGGAGGAGAAATGGGCTGCAGAAGTCCGGCCGGCCTCGTCGGCGGTTTCTTGCGTCGCTGGCACTCGTGGCATGATCGTGTGTATAGGTGGACGGTCTTGGGGAGCTTCGGCCAGTAATACTTTTCACGAATACGGGCCAGTGTCCGGCTGTAACCAAGGTGTCCGGATGTCGGGTCGTCGTGGCAGGCTTGGAAGATCTCCTCTCGAAGGTCACTCGGAATTACCAGCAACCAAGGTGTGTTGTTGTTGCCGAAGTTCTCTTTGTAGAGTACACCTTGTCGGATGGCGAAGGTCGGCAGTACTCGTGAGAAGACACGTGGCACGGTACTCCTGCCCCCTTCCAGGTGCTCGATTAATGAGCGCAGCTCAGGATCGTCCCGTTGACGTCGTGCCATATCGTCGGTGTTCACTGCTCCTAGAAAGCACTCGTCGTCATTGTCGTCGCTGCAGCCGGAAGGGGTTTCGACGGGGGCTCTGGACAGGCAGTCGGCGTCGCTGTGCTTGCGGCCTGACTTATAGACCACTGTCATGTTGAACTCTTGTAGTCGAAGACTCCATCGAGCGAGGCGTCCTGACGGGTCCTTCAGCTTCGCAAGCCAGCAGAGCGAGTGGTGGTCCGTGACTACACGGAACGGGCTGCCGTACAAGTACGGACGAAACTTCGTTATTGCCCAGACGACCGCAAGGCATTCTTTCTCAGTTGTGGAGTAATTTTTCTCCGCCTTGGACAATGTCCGACTTGCGTAGGCGATGACTCGCTCGATGCCTTCTTGCACTTGGACTAGTACTGCGCCCAGTCCCGCGTTACTTGCGTCCGTGTGAATTTCTGTTTCCGCATCCTGGTCGAAATGTCCAAGCACAGGAGGAGTCTGGAGTCGTCGTTTCAGTTCGTCGAATGCCTGCTGTTGCTCCTCGGCCCATTCGAACTTCTTGGCGTCCTTCGTGAGATTTGTAAGTGGTGCGGAAATCCTTGCGAAATCCCGGACGAAGCGTCGATAATAGGCACAAAGTCCAAGGAATCTTCGCACGGCCTTCTTATCTGTCAGCGCTGGAAATGCCGCGACGGCGCGAGTCTTCTCGGGGTCTGGGCGGACGCCTTCGTTACTAACCACGTGGCCAAGGAACTTCAGTTCGTCATAGGCGAACCGGCACTTTGACGGCTTGAGTGTGAGTCCGGCGGTCTGAATGACTTGAAGAACAGCTCGGAGTCGTCTCAAGTGCTCGTCGAAGTCAGCTGAAAATACTACGACGTCGTCAAGGTAGACGAGACAACTCTGCCACTTCAGCCCTGCCAGTACGGTGTCCATGACACGCTGGAAAGTTGCTGGCGCTGTGCATAGTCCGAAGGGCATCACCTTGAACTCGTACAGTCCATCCGGCGTGACGAAGGCTGTCTTCTCTCGGTCCCGTTCGTCGACCTCGATTTGCCAGTAGCCGCTCTTCAGGTCCATCGATGAAAAGTATCGAGAGTGGCGCAGCCGGTCTAGAGTGTCGTCGATGCGGGGGAGTGGGTAGACGTCTTTCTTCGTAACCGTGTTGAGCTGCCGGTAGTCCACGCAGAACCGAAGAGTTCCGTCCTTCTTCTTAACCAGCACGACTGGAGAGGCCCATGGACTGCTTGAAGGTTGGATTATGTCGTCATTCAGCATCTCTTGAACTTGCTGATGGGTCACCTCCCTTTCCTTAGCGGAGACTCTGTACGGCGATCGATGCACAGGGCGCGCGTCGTCCTCAGTAACGATGCGGTGCTTGGCAACCGCGGTCTGGCGCACCTTCGACGACGTCGCAAAGCAGTCGCGGTATTCGGCGAGGAGGTTAACCAGCTGACGCCGTTCAGGGTCCGGAAGCTTAGGGTCAATGTCGAGCTGCGCTGGCGACGTACTGTCTTGCTGGGGCGGCGAGGATTCGTCAGTGATTGCAGTGATTTCGGCGGGGTTTCGGAGTTTCTCGACGTGGCCCACGGCTGCACCTTTGGCGAGGTGTTGCGTTTCGTTTCGGAAGTTCGTCACGAGGGCCACAGTCCGCCCATCCTGAAGTTCAGCTACTCCCCTTGCGACGCCTATGCCTCTTCCCAGGAGCAATTGGAGGCTTCCCTCGAGAAGAACTTCGCCACAGGAAGCTTCATCGATCCCGACAAGTACGAAAACACTCGACCGCGGTGGTAGGTTTACGTGGTTTGCGAGGACTCGGACCGTGGGTGACGTCGCTTCGGGTTCCTCCGCTGGTGGAGCAGGTTTTCGTAGCGTCAGCCGGTTTGTTCCGAGGTCGATGACGGCGCCATACTCGCAGAGAAAGTCCATTCCGAGGATAACGTCCCTCGAACAGTCTTGCAGAACGACGAACTTGACAGGGCACGTTTCACCGTGGATCTCGACGCGAGCAGTGCATCTCCCGACTGGTGTGATGAGATGTCCTCCGGCGGTTCGTATTTGGGGTCCTTCCCACGGCGTCATGACTTTTCGAAGGCGGCGGGAGAGCCTCCCACTCAAGACTGAGTAGTCTGCTCCGGTGTCCACGAGTGCCGATGCGTCGTGACCGTCGATGACGACGTTTAGGTTGTTGGACACCGTTGCAGGGGCGTCGTAGCGATGCGTGGCGTCGGGAGAGTGGGAGCGCTCCGGCGTTCTTGGAGGCTCTTTACGTCGGTCGTCTTCGGCAACTCCACCTCCAGGGGTTGCCGCGCCTAGTTTCCCCGGCGAGGAGCGAGGGGCGACAGGCTTTCACGTCGGGGTCGGTGCATCGGCGAAGCTGGACGTCGTGGCGATGGCGACCGGAACTCTCGGCGGGACGCAGGCTCGGGGGACTGGGGTCGTCGCAGGTACTCGTCGATCTCCCGAGGGCGTTCACCACACCGGGGGCGCGGGTCGTTTGGGTGGAATCCGCGCAGCCCGAGTCGTCGGTATGGGCATCGGCGGTACACATGGTCGGCTTCCCCGCAGTGGTAGCAGAGAGGGCGTCGGTCGGCCGTTCGCCACACGTCGGTCTTCCTTGACGAGGGTTGCTCCGGGCGAACGTCGTGGACTTGTCCTTCCTGGCGTCGAGGATACTGTGGCATCGGAGGGTTTCGTCGGGGTGGCGCCGTGGTCTGGCGGTTAGCTTGCGGCGATCTTCGGGCCATGGCGGCGTAGCTCAAAGTAGGCTCCTCTGGCGTCGTCGTTTTGATCGGAATCTCAGGTTGGAAGGCTCGG
Source organism: Ixodes scapularis (assembly GCF_016920785.2). Classification (NCBI taxonomy): domain Eukaryota; kingdom Metazoa; phylum Arthropoda; class Arachnida; order Ixodida; family Ixodidae; genus Ixodes; species Ixodes scapularis. Next base: position 89,680,014 of record NW_024609857.1, read on the forward strand.
TGGACTTCCTCTCGGACGACCTCGGCGAGCGACAGGGAGGACGAGCGATCCGTAGCGGGGAGCATCTTGCGGATTTCTTCCCGGACGACTTCACGGATGATGTCACGGATGCCTGGGAGGTCGGTACCAAGGTCGTATCCTGATGTCGCCAGAGTAGTCACGCCAGGGTGCCGCTCGTAGTGTCTGGCGCGTGCGAGTAGCGCACGCTCCATATTCGTCGCCTCCGTGACGAACCCGTCGACAGTTGTCGGAGGATTGCGAATGAGACCTCCGAATATCTCGCTTTTGACACCCCTCATCAGGTGTCGCAGCTTCTTCTCCTCTGTAGCCTGAGGATCGGCGCGGGCGCTCAGGCGAAGAACATCCTCAACGAAGCTGGTGATGCTTCCATTCAGACCTTGGGTCCTTGTTCGAAGGATGTCTTCGGCCCTCTCGCGTCGGTGTTGGCTGGTAAACGTCTTCACTAGCTCTTGCTTGCACACCTCCCACGAGGTTAAAGAAGCCTCGTGGTTCTCCAGCCAGTACCTTGGAGTACCTTCCAGCGAGAAGTAAAGGTTCTGCAAGCAGTGCTCAGCTGACCACCCGTTATGTCGGGCCACACGTTCATAATGTTGCAGCCAGTCCTCGATGTCCTCGTGGGCGTCTCCGTGGAAAGGCGTCGGAGTTTTGGGTGCGACGGGCAGGTATACGACGCTGGCGGTGGACGGGTTCTGGGACGACTGGCTGTCCATCGTTGGCCTCGTTGGCTGCTTAGTCTTGGGCGGTAGAGGTCCGAATTCCGGTTGTAGACCTTGGGTGCGACGACTGAACCGGATCTCGGAAGTGCTTTCGTCGGTTCTTCGTGGGCTAGGCGTCGGACTTGCACTGTGGGCCCTCGGAGGGGTACGCGGCAGGGGCATGCGGTACCCCGCACCTCCACCAAATGTCACAGGTGGTGACCAAAGAAAAAAAACAGGAAATAAACAGAAAGAAATAAACGTTTAATGTGGCGAACTTGTGCCAAAAAAATAAAGAAGGAAACAGAAGAAAGCAGAACGTCGCGGGCGTCGAAGTCGGCGTGTCAGCAGAATCGAGCGCTAGGGCGAGACTGACTCGACAAGGTCGCGGGCGGCCTCTTATCTAGAGTGCGCCGCTATCTCGAAGATTCGGCGAAAGCGGTTCGAGCGTCGCGTGATCGGGGCGAGAATGAACACGCACTTTCTAGAAAACAAAGGCAGGGATAAATGATAGAAGTTACGTGCGGTACTTGAATAAACGGGAACTTTCTGGAGGACCGTGACCGAGCGTTGCTTTCTCAGCCTTGCGCGCGGCAATATTTGCGTAGATCAATCCTTCGCAAATAACTGCCGACGCTGGTGTATTTGATCCCAGCATGGCAGGGCTGACGTGTTTTATCGCGAAAACGCGAGAAAAAATAATGCGGCGTGGAACATTTGCAGTTCAGGATTCGAGACTCTGACCACCTACGCTATGAAGAATAAATTACACAACACCGAACGACACCTTTTCAGGAAGCTAGTTTAATTTGATGCACTATACTTAAGGTCGGTGGTATACGCACGTGTTTGGCACTGATAGGAAAAATAAAATAAAAACGGTATAGCGGAGTGCAATAAAATGCTTAGATGGGCCAGTTGGTACATCGTGGGAAAATAAGCGCCAAAAAAACACGGACAAAGAGTAGATTGACAACGACACAGGGCGCACTCTCAACTGAATTTATTAGGAAAAAACACAAACTTATATACCAATGGGAGCACACTATCAGACACCACACGTCACGTTAGTCTCCGCCCAGACCACGTTTCAAATATTCAAACTCATTCGTAGACAGAGCCAATGATGTATCGCTAATGCATTTTTTACCCCCTCTCCTAATCTCAAATGCCTCGTGAAGCTCGCGTGACACTTTGTTTCTGTACCTCGCCAATATTTTAGTACTGTCAAATGATGGGTCGCAAGTGCATCTTTTGCAATGCACAGCCAAATGCCCTGACGGTGTAGTTCTAGTTGAAGCGGCGTGCTCGCGGACCCGATCATTAACACACCTTCCAGTCTGCCCTACATAGCTTGAACCACACGTCATTGGTATTTCATAAACGACAGCGGTTGCGCAATCAGTGTACTTATTCCTGTGCTTGGTATGGCACGGGTCAGTTATCGGTTGTGGATCATTAATTCTCCTGCATAATCGCGACATTTTGTTGGGCGCTGAAAATACGACCGGGACATCATAGCGCCCAGCCACCTTCTTAAGGTTATGGGAGACACCGTGCATATATGGTATCACCACAGGCCGTACGTTGCTCTTTTCGCGCGGTGGTTTCTGCGTCCCCTTGAACTTCTTTATCAAGCTCCCAGCCACTTCGACCAATGAGCTCATTGGGAAACCCCCTTTTCGCAGACGATCTACTTGTCTGACAAAGCTATCGTGGGCGCTATGCAGGCAAGACTTTCTGAGAGACGCCTCCATACACGAGCTCGCGATGCCTCTCTTCACTAGCTTGGAGTGGCAGGAATTGAAGGGAAGGACCCCCTTCTTAGATCTAGGGGAGTACTCCCAACAAATGTGCTCACCTAGAAAACTTAGCTTGAGGTCAAGAAATTGTATAATTTCCTTCTTGCGGTAAGAGACTGCATCGACCTGAGTGGGGTTGCGGCTTTTCAGAGCTCTTGTGGTGTCAATGTTGAGGCTTTCCTTGAGCTCCTGTCTTTTTATTTAAAGAACACGTTTGTGACGTTTGAGGGAGGTGTTTATTTACAAAAGAAGGGAATTTGCATCGGTGCCAGTGTCGCGCCGGTTTTGTGCAATATCTTTTTAAGTAAGTGCGGAAAGGCGATAGCGGATAGCTCTGATATGAGTGATGGCAAATACAAGATATTTAGGTATGTGGATGATTTTCTCATCCTGGGACGCAATCCCGATCTCTCTAGCTGTGAAGTTTCAGAGACGCTAAAGGTGTTCAAGTCTTGCTGCCGCGGATTGTCATTTACGCACGAGACTCCTAAAGACGGAATTATACAATTTCTTGACCTCAAGCTAAGTTTTCTAGGTGAGCACATTTGTTGGGAGTACTCCCCTAGATCTAAGAAGGGGGTCCTTCCCTTCAATTCCTGCCACTCCAAGCTAGTGAAGAGAGGCATCGCGAGCTCGTGTATGGAGGCGTCTCTCAGAAAGTCTTGCCTGCATAGCGCCCACGATAGCTTTGTCAGACAAGTAGATCGTCTGCGAAAAGGGGGTTTCCCAATGAGCTCATTGGTCGAAGTGGCTGGGAGCTTGATAAAGAAGTTCAAGGGGACGCAGAAACCACCGCGCGAAAAGAGCAACGTACGGCCTGTGGTGATACCATATATGCACGGTGTCTCCCATAACCTTAAGAAGGTGGCTGGGCGCTATGATGTCCCGGTCGTATTTTCAGCGCCCAACAAAATGTCGCGATTATGCAGGAGAATTAATGATCCACAACCGATAACTGACCCGTGCCATACCAAGCACAGGAATAAGTACACTGATTGCGCAACCGCTGTCGTTTATGAAATACCAATGACGTGTGGTTCAAGCTATGTAGGGCAGACTGGAAGGTGTGTTAATGATCGGGTCCGCGAGCACGCCGCTTCAACTAGAACTACACCGTCAGGGCATTTGGCTGTGCATTGCAAAAGATGCACTTGCGACCCATCATTTGACAGTACTAAAATATTGGCGAGGTACAGAAACAAAGTGTCACGCGAGCTTCACGAGGCATTTCAGATTAGGAGAGGGGGTAAAAAATGCATTAGCGATACATCATTGGCTCTGTCTACGAATGAGTTTGAATATTTGAAACGTGGTCTGGGCGGAGACTAACGTGACGTGTGGTGTCTGATAGTGTGCTCCCATTGGTATATAAGTTTGTGTTTTTTCCTAATAAATTCAGTTGAGAGTGCGCCCTGTGTCGTTGTCAATCTACTCTTTGTCCGTGTTTTTTTGGCGCTTATTTTCCCACGGTATAGCGGAGAATCCGAGTGAAGAACAACAACCACAATTAACAAACACGTGGCATGATTGAGCACGCGCTTTGAGTTACAAAAACAATAATTTGCATTACATTGCAGAATCTGGACAAGAAAGAGATGTGTGTTTTGCTTATGACGCTGCGAGATGTACACAACTTTCCTGAGATCATGTTATTGGTGATTTTAATTGACTGTGAAAATGTGCTATTTCAGGCAAGAATCGACTATTTTCTGTGGTAGCTACGACCATCTAACAGAAATATTTCAAATGTTCACATAGCCAGATGATCTGTCCCCGATAGCTTATGTTATACGACATACCGCACCAAAAAAAAGTAAATATAAAAACATTTTTTTTGTTTAACACGATAAAACGGGAAACACAAAGGCGTTGTGGGTGTTTACACTGCCGGGTTTGTGAATATGACCCCTTGGCGCTACAAAACATAAATGTTATCACACCGAACGATACCGTTTCTGAAAGCTAGTTTATTTATCCGCACTGTTCGCCGATCTCAGGAATAAAAACATTATAGGCCTAATAAAAAAGTAAAATTGCGGAGCACAACCTCAATAAGTAAAATCAGGGGGCAGGCGATGGATATCACTGATGTGCCAGAACAAAATTAAGTACTACTTTCCGGAGGTCAGAAAATTAAGAGATGTGCTCAATACGTAGCGCGCTATGAGCTCAGGTAAATAACTGCCTTAAAATAGCGGTATTTTTGTTTTAATAGTGGCTAAAGGTGTCCGCCTTCAGACAAACTTCGGCTGCATCACTGTGGCAGTTTGACCATTTACATACACATTTTCCCATTTTTCTCTCAATATTCCCATTATTATTAGCTTCTTTACTTCGTTGAAAGCACTTGCGCTGCTTGCGTACTACACCAACCAACCTATTAGCACGGAGGGAGCGATTTATCCCGGCAAACAGGAGGGCCACGTTTTGTGCATTGCATCAATTCAAATTTGGGCTCGCACTTTCTATTTTCACATTCTGCGTGACTTTTACCCTAAAGTAGGGGGCCGGCGACTGCAAAAAACACAGCAAATATTTAAAATAATAAAACAAGAAAAAAACGCGATAAAAAAAATATTAGAAAACTTTCTCTCTAGTGGGATTCGAACCACCGACCACTACGTTGCCAGCAGGACGCGTTAAAGGGATTGTCCGGTCGAAACCGGAAGTACTTAAGTTCTTGCGCTCGTGACATCGAGGGAGCTTTCATATAGACAAACGTCATTTTTATTTTAATATGTGATCTCCCGTTATTAATTAAACCTTTCATGATCCTATGTACGAAACTGCACCCCGAATTTCGCCAGTGTCAACGGCTGACATCCGTAGGTGCTGCGTGACGTCATAAAACGCAAAGGTTTGTCGGATGGTCGGGAAAACAAGCGTTGGTCGATGGATGTCTTGTATTTTGTTTCGAATTATATAGTCTCCTAGGCAGTACCCTACAGGAATACGGTTCTCTTAATGCAGTTCCCAAGCACGTGCAAAAAAATTCACGCCTTTTAGCAGGATATTACCTGCAGACAGCCATAAGCTTCGAGCAAACGAATGCCGTTTCGCGCAAACACAACGGCGACGGACGCCGATCGAACTAGGGGCGCTTGTAAAGCAAAGGATGCAGATTTCGCCTCTGAAGCGGCACTTAGGTACACGAAGCGGCATCTCGGTACACATTTCGGCGGATCCACTGAATTGGTGATGAGGCTGCGGGTCATTCCCTCAGAGGCGACGTCCGCGGGTCGAAGGCAAACGGCGAATCGTTCAAATGCACGTCGTCACTTGACTTGAACGAGCTTGGTGAATTGCAGCTACGCTCCATTTTCACATGCGGGTCAAACAGATATCGGGCTGCACGCGTGCTAAATACAACTTCTGGTATCATTTCGAGATGGCCAAGCTGTTGGTTTCGGTTTCGCTGCATAATAAAGGTCTGAACTATATCGGTTGCAAGTCTAGAAGGTAGCGGCAAAATCTTTGCATTTCGACGATAGGTTCACGGCATCAGGATGATTTTGCGTCAGGAGTCACTGGCAACAGCGTGCCTCGAAGACGAAGGCCTGACGGCAGCGTCTTGGCCAAGACAGTTATCGACCGTAACTTTGGCATCAAGTTAAAGCGAGAATCGGCAAAAAATGCCGACTGGCGTTTTTCCCAGGCCCGTTAGTGATCGTCCACAGCGGACAAAACGTGCAGTATTATGCTCAGTTACGGGGACATGCGAGTGCCAACGCACTAAATCTTAGACCGCATCCAAGAGCAACTGAAGGCGGGGACTATCAAGAGGGCAATAATACCTTTCCCGTGTCTGTAAGGAAGAATATCAACACTGGGGATCCCAACATAGCATCAAAAAGAAACAATTTATGTGAGCCAATACTTCAACACTCACCACAGGGAGCCAAACCTACGCGAGCAGGTGCCTAAAACGCGTTTAGAATATCATAATCAAGCAAATTCCTACCCTCGGTTATGATCTCAATTCCGCGTCCACCGCGGGTACGTAATTATCATAAATGAGAGGAAATGCAACCTCCGTATCGGCGTTATTGTTTAACATCGCAGACATTTGAGCAAGCGCTGCGAAAAATGGCACCGGGAGCAGAGACGGACGAGTTCTGCTATCGCCGCCTACTCTTGTCGTCTGCTTCTGCGCGGACGCTGAACCGAGTCCGGAGCCGGTGCAAGATTTTGAGGAACTGGGTCTGAACTCGTTCAGAACTGGGATGAATCAAACGCGCCAGTGCAGCGGTCGTGCAACTTCCGGTTGAATCGAATGCACCAGTTCCTGCACTGCCAAACTAGTTCAGCCAGTTCAGGCGAATCGAACAGACCTAAATTGACGGATCCGATTTGGGCGAGGAGTGGGTGGACGTAGTTTAATATCGTTGGCACAGCATCACACCTCAGCTTACAAGCCTTCCGTCCGCTTAGAGCTCAGCTCGTAGCTCTCTTCTGTGAGATGATTGCTGCATAAGCGGGATCTCGATCTTGACGGGAACCCAGTCCCTACGCACGACGATGATCCACCTTGCACGTCACTGCACGTCTCGCAAAAAAGTGTGGAACGTCATGTCTTGGCTCACATGTGCTGCCCGGTGCTTGTGGCACCCAATCGCGTAACAAAAATGTCACCCAACCACAAAACAAGTCGAGCGCAACAACAAAAACGAAGCACGCAGAGGCGTTCACTCGCAGGCAAACGACGAGACAAAAATACTCGCCTTGTGTTTTGTGACGTCAGAGCTTCAATGTTGCCAACGAAAGCAGCGTTTATGCTAGAATGCGATTGGAGCAGTATAAATTCAATTACTCACGCAAGGGGGCATATAAAATTCAGATATTGCACGTACGATGCGTCTCGAGGCAATAACAATGATATTAAATTGTTTTCTCGAATACAAAATTTGACCGGACAATCCCTTTAACACCCAAGGCCAAACCGACATACAGAATGTCTGATGTTTTAAAAGATTACACGTCTGCTGAAGTCGGTTGGATACATTGTGCGGTTAGTTTCGTATTTAATTTTTTGCTACGTGTTCAGGACGCATTTATATTATTGTGGCAATGTTTACATGCTAAAAAAGTTATTATTACTGTGTATACTAATGTTTTTTTTTAATTTGCATTGCTGGTCGTTTTATTGCAAGCGTGTTGAAGATAGTTTCCGTAAAGTCGTTAGATATCCATTAGAGCCAACCAATGCAATGCAATCCAATCCACAGCCCTTTTTTGCACGTTTGGCCGGGCGTGTGGGTTTTCATATCTCTGTCTTCAGGTCAATTCACCGATTAGTCGTGATGCGTGGAGTTTATCTTAGTTTCAAATGTGTCTAAACAAGAAGGAAGCGACTGTGAGCCGAGGAACTACGTCAAATCTGCTCAACAGCCAAGATCATGGTACGGTCATTCCAAAGTAAGTTCCTTTCTTTGTCTGTTAGGGCTAGATTATTCTTTCCTCCGTTCAAAATCCTTGTTATTGTCTAGATCGCTTGCTTTTACCAGTTTTACACTGTAAAAAATGTATGTAATACAACAGAAAATATCCAGAAAGTTTCGGTAAAAATACCAAAGCGGTTCTGTTAAGCTAAACTACAGGCACACTTCTCTGTGAAAAAACAGAGATTACATTATTTATAAGAAACAGATTGATTTGGTAAAAAAAATTGTCCATAGAAAGTTAAATTCTCGGTAAAAAAACAAGACTTTATGTTATTTTCATAAACGTAGTTGTAGGGTAAAAAAAGTCAGTTAAAACTTACTTTCTGTAAGAAAACGGTTTCTGTTATTCCTTGACCACATCGCTTTTTGATAGTAAATAGAAAGCAAACTACTTGCCAGTAATGAGCCAGTAATTGTTGTATTGAGTCTAATTATTTATTGAAATAAATGTAATCAGCTAACCTTTAAAATAATGATTTAAGGGGTAAAGGTGTCAATTGAAAACTTGTAGAGGGCCTTAAGGTGGAGGTGTTTGCAACGTGGTGCGCTTTGTGTGCCCTTTCTATCCAGCTTTCAAAAAACGGCCGCACCACCTGATTACACCCCCTCGTATATTACTCACTCGCGGAGAGCAAGGTCAATGATCAGAGGCAGGCAATTGATTGGTATGGCGAGCACGTAGCCTCCACTGCACCGTCAATTTAGGGGAGGGGGAGCGGAGGCCTTGGCCCCGACCGTGAGCAGCGCCATGGACGAATTATGTACCTCGGGTGCCACGTTGCCTGGGTGATAGCTCTGGGTGATAGTTAAGCGCGCGAATAAACCCTATTTGCATGCATTCGAAGAAAGGCAAGCAAATATGATAGGAGAGGTGGGGTTGAAACTGCAGCGCTGTTTGGCAGGCGCGCCGGTTCTGGTTCAGGTTCGCCGCGGTCCGATACAAGGAGACATCCTTTTTCAAACTGACTGCCGCCGTCGCGTGGCGGGGTAACATAAAAAAAGAGTTCCTCGTTTTCGTTTATTTATTTATTTATTGTGAATTTCGCTTTTTTTTATTCATTTTTATTTGAGAATGAAATTTTCGGTTTTCATCGGCGAATATTTTTAGAGATCAAAGCTTACCACTTCTTTTTTTTTTGGGGGAGGGTGAATGTTCCATATTTTTTAATCAGGTTTGGCCAAAATAGAGTACATTAGACGCAGATCTCAATCAATCAACCCGTGGCAGCACTTCTAAAGTTATGTTTAGTCGGGACGATTTTAATCTCGAAATTTTAAAAAATTTTAAATCTCGAAATTCTCATGCATAATTTTTGGCGCGCATTTTAGTCCGTCATATTTATGGAATTATCAAGGCTGCTTCCCTCTAATCAGAGAAATACTTGAAAGAGAGTGTTGAAACAGCTTTGGGCTTCTTTGTGGAAGCCGTGTACAGTACAAACAGGATGACTCCCCTCCCCCACAAAAGAAAACAAAAGTAAAATAAAACGGCCTGACAAACAAAATTGAAAGGCCTGTTATGTTATCCCTAAGACGACTTGAAGGCGAAAGCCCGGGTGGTGGTGCATTAAAGACAGACGCATGATTTACATTGTTTCACGCACTGTTTCTTTTTAGATTCTCTTTTTTCACGACCTCGAGGGCGATTTTAGAGGTACGGAAACAAAAATTGAAATATTCAGATTTTGTTCGTAAATGAGTCAATCATGACGGATAATAACCGTAAATGATAATCGCACGTTTGTATTTTGAACGACTGGCTATATTTTTCGTTCCAAACGGTGCACCCGAGCAAGCGCCCGAAGAGAAGCGAACGGAGAGCGCGATGCGTCACGGGATATCCGGCGCAAACGAAAACAGAAAGAAAAGATTCCCCGCATACGTGACGTAGCAAGGCTGGCGTGGTTATGAGCTTTGCCCTTGGTGGCGTTGTCAGCGTTGTGGTGGTGTCAATAGCGTCAGCGCGTTACAACCGAGCCGTTCGAAGTACCCGTGGGGTGACGAGCGTGCGGCTGGCCCAAGGAGCACGTAGCTCCCACAACACTGTCAGCTTAGGGCTGAACGTGGTGAGCAAAGCAACTTTTTTCGAGTTTTGAGGGACGGGCTTGCACATGACGTCACTTTCGATGCCCTCCAGAGAAAAGGGGAAGAAGGAGCTCCCCTCTTATCAGGATCCTCCTTTGTGCCTCCCGGATTTGTACAGGCGTCGCTATTCTCCCCCCAGAAGATTATAGGAGATTAATCTGTCAACGAAAAATTCTTACAAAAGCAGCTTCCCTCTCCTCCTTTTACTTGGTGTTCAAAAGTATGCGATGTGACGTCAATGCAAGGAGCCTAGAGGGAGAATGGCTGTTTCCGGTTGCACGAACGAGGGTCCGAGAAAGAGGGAAGTCCTTCCTTTCCACCTTCTTGGACCATTCGGTGAAATGCGCGATTTGGGGGTTCAGGAAGAAGGCTAAGAATTGAAACGTTGAAATGTCAAAGAGTGGCGCTGCTCCGAAGGAATCTGCTACGTCTCGACTACGTAGCAGATTCCACAACGTTGCTAGACTACCTCCCAAATAGGCTCCGCATGCAGCCAACAGGTGCACACTGAAAGTCGTTTATTTAGCTTTAAAATTAGTTTTTTTCTCCTTTTCAACGGAAGACTGGTGTTTTTGAGGTTAGGGTGCAACATGCAACACATTAAAGCTAGGAAATGAGCGCTGAAATTTCGTTTCCCTACCCCCTTAAGGACGACCTCAAGAACTACGTCGAGAATGACGTCATAGAGGTGGACGTTAAAGACGACGTCTAAAACGACTTCTAGGACGACCTCGAGGGCGACCTCAAGGACGACGTCAAAGACAACGTCTAGGACGACATCTAGAACGACCTCTAGCGCGATCTTCAGGACGACCTCAAGGACGGCGTCAATGTCGACGTCCAGGACAAACTCTGGGATGACGTCAAGGTCGTCAGGTCCTTCGAAGAGGGTGCAAATGTGAAGGAGTGTGCGTGCAGAATATTTTTCATGCCTTTCGTGTGGACAGGTTTTCGCTCATGGACTTTCGAGGTCGACTGAACGATGAAACATATAAGGCTTTCGCCTTGTTAAAAACACTCCAAGTCCGATCCTTACACGACGACAGCGAAATTGACGCACAACGACTGAATCACGAAGAGGAACGTAAATTGCATCCATGACAGACCCCAATACTCCCTAAAGAGCGCTGCCCTGTCCCCGAACAGAACACTTCGCGGTCACGTACGATGACAGATGCCCCCCTCCCTTTCCCCTTCTCTTCTTGGCGTTCCTTACTAGTCTAAGATGCTGACATTTTCCGGTGAAAACCGAGTTTCTAAAAGTTAATTCGGCATACTTTTATCGGTGTTTATTGGTCAAAACGGAAAACGCCGAGCCCTACATATAAATAAACATCTGTGGATAAAATTGTATTAAGAGGCTAGGTAAACCGACGCCCTCGTGCCGAGAGACGCCGGAGCACGTGCACTTTGCAAATACACAAAAAACAATGATCGGGCGACAGGCGGTGAAATGACCAAGGTTTCATCAGTCCACACAAGGACCGGCTTGCTCCGCACCAGCGGATCTGAAGGCACAGGCGGCGGAGATGACGAGCCGACAGCGCACGGCGCAGACAGGCACAAGGTCGGGGCAAGCGCAGGAGTCCAAAACTCCAAGCCCGACCGTGGCCGGGGATTGTGTGTGCGTGTTTGGGTGGGGGAGGGGGGGGGAGGAAGTGGGTTAAGAGCACGTCTGCGCGTCTGGCGCGTTACAGCAAGGCTGTGTTCCTAAATCTTACTCGAGCAGATCCGAATTACTTCGGCGGTTCATGTCACGCATGTCAAGCGACCACACCCCTAGAACAACCTAAAACGCCGAGTCAAATCAACTATGTTTGGAATGCGGCCCACCACTTCTCAAGGCAGCCCAGTCTGTATCAGTGGGTGCGTGGTTTATGAGCCTCTGTTCGACGCGCGCGCCCTGCGCAGGGAAACAATCTGTCGGTGTTGCGTTGCCGCCTCAGGCACGTTGATATTTTTATTTAAACGGAGAAGTTCGGTTGATTGAGCTTCTGTTCTTAATTTAATTCAGGCTTCTTTCTATTCATGACGTGCGATGCTCATATGAGAATAAAACACCATGGCCTTCGGCACTGATCTTTAGGGCCATGAGCTCCATGAGCAGACGACAGTGTCTCATTTGATCTCCGCTAGATGGAAGCAGGAGCGGCGAGAGTACTGCTGGCGGCGCGCGCGTGCGCAAATATAAGACCTTTTGAGCCTCCGTCGCGTGGGCGCTGCCATCTTGGAATGACGTGACGCGGCCACCATAAGGTCGTTCAACTCGTTGTTCCGCTGTCCCTTAGCTCCGCGCCTTGGCGAAAGCGTTGCGCTCGCGTTTTTCGTCACGTTTCATTGCGTCTTTCGCATTATTGTAAATCACCGCCCGATCATGCCATCATTATGTGCCCGACGACATCTGCAGTTAATTCTGTAACATATTTTGACTATTTTCACCGTCGGCGTACCGGATACGTGTAAAAACAGAGGAGGTACCGGAATCAGCGTCAGCGCTGGCGCATATTGAGCCCAATTATTTATGACAACTGAAGTTTGCTCAGTGATAGTGGCGCAATATCCTAAATATGTGAAGTACACTGTATATGCATAGCCACACTTTTCGTATTTAAGGAATGTGACCAAAATACTCAGTATATGAAGCTATGTGTGTTTCCTAAAACCCTGCGGCCTTGTCTTCGTAACAAATTTAAAACGGTTGTTTTTGATTATGTAGCATATATACGATATACATGTTTCGAACGTTTAATTCACATTTTATCTGATGCTCGCGATAACCGTAAAGTCCACATCAGGCGTTTCCTTTGTTCACGGCATGACACGTAAATTTGTTAGACGTTCTTAATTATTTTTGCATTATAAACGTTTGCTTGATTTGTTTATTTTTGAAGTTAAAAAAAACTGTACACTTCAGTCTGTCCCATGTTTGCAGTAATTAAAGGCTGCTAAGAATTTTAATACGAGGTTTAATTTGTTTATTTAAGCTATTTCAACACAAAATCCCTGTGAGAAAAAATCTGTCACAGGCAGCTTGAAAGTGCCAAGGGCTCGCAATATGTGATGCCGAAAAGAATCCATCCAAATGGAAATCGCCCGAGTTCAGCATTGCTGATCCTAGGTTGCATCAGTTTGAATAGAGACCTGTCTAGACAGGTTCATGAAGATATGCCTAGAATTCGATTTTAGCCAAACGTGCATAAGATCACTACTCCCGGGCCCTTTAATTTTATTTGGCAAAGTTTATACAAAGACAAATTTTCAGACTTCAATTGATGGGCCTGTCCCTTATCTCATGTGTCAAGCACATCGTAATCAATTGCCAGTAAAACAAATAGTTAATTTTCTAACTCAAATGGTATGAAATGCTGTTATAAGTACTTTAGCAAGTCAATAGGTAAAGGAATCCTTCCCCCCCCCCCTCCCCTCTTCCGAGCTAGGACGGAGTATAGAATTATATCTCGAGTACTTAATTTCTTTAAAGAAAACACCCCGAGCATATATCACTCGTTTCTTAGAATATCCGTGTATTATAGGAGACACTTCGAACCTCTAAAGTTCACAAAAAGTTTGGTGTCCGCGAAAATCGGACACTGAGCAGTGAACTTGCGACTTCGTGTGTTTTTCGCGATTCAGGAGGTTTTTAATCAAATTGGGGGCCTGCATTTTTACTATACATCGACTTATTGGTCTCTTCATTCGTTAATTTTTCTAGAAACTATAGGGTCAGTGGGTACGGCCGTAGACGATGGAAATCCTCCCTGTGCGTCATATATTGTTTTGCCGCCGAACTTGACCGAAATTAACGACGAACGTGACCAGATACATCATAAAGTGTTCGTAAAAAAGTTGCGAATATGACTGGAAACCACTTTGTGGTTCTCAAATTGGCTCAGTACCACAGTTGTATTTATTGTGTACTATAACGGCCACATTTGCATCACGAACTTAGGCGAAACTGAACACATAAACACAGCCGCGAGCGCGCTGAAACCGAAACCAACCAAATTGAAGCCACTCAATGGCGGCGATTGCGCCAGCGCCCTCTATCCGCCGCTCGGGTAACTACTGAAATGAAAAGGCCTGGAGAAGGAGCCCCGCTGGCCCCGGCCTCGCCGCCACGCCAGCCACGCGAGGGAGGCTGCAAAGCGGCGAAATCTTCGCGGGTTCGCCAGTTTTTTCCTGGCGTCTTTGTTTGGACGAGGATCCGTTCATTCCGAGGTGAGTGTTTTTTTTTTTATCTTTTTTTTTTATCTCCATACTCCGCGCAAGCTAGGTGTGCAAAAGCGACCACGCCGTATGTTGAACCAAATACGTAGTGTTCGCGAGCCCGTTACAGGCGAAAGCAGGGAAGCGGTGTCGAAGAAGAAAGACTTTCGGTCTTCGGAAACGGTGTCGAAGAAGGAAGTCTTTCTTCTTCGACACCGTTTCCCTGCTTTTACCACAGTCTCGGGTTTTCTGCATTCTGATCAACATCCACCAGCTCGCCTGCGCACTCACAGTTTTTTTCCGTTACAGGCGCCCGTTTTAAACATGCTTGGAAGTGTTGCGGTGTTGCGCCAGATACCGTTGAACAACACCGGCACTGAGGAAGGCGTGCGGGTAGCGCACGCTGCAGCGTGCTAACTGCGTCTGATTGAGCGCCATGTTATCGAAAGTTGTTTAGCAAAAGAACACGTTTTAGAAAGCGGAGCTTGGTACGCGGCGGTTCTTTGTCGTACAAGCTGTCAAACCTCGCACCTCAATTCGGGCTCTCTCGGAACTGTCAAGTAAATGCGGAGGTGTGGTGGTGCGGTGCGGTGCGGTGCGGTGCAGTGCGGTGCGGTGCGGTGCGGGGGATGGACATCACTGCCGCCAAGGGTTCGGCAAGCTCGGCGGCGGAAATGGGTTGTCAGCGGCAGCCAATCTGCGTACGGGCCGCGTGCTATTTCTCCCTGAACCGAACCTGAAGACGTTAGCTTGCCGGTTGTACCGCGCTTGAAAAGTTTCGTGTGATATATTGTTAGGTCAGTTTAAATTTGTTTTTAAATGTAAATATTTTACTCCTTCAGGAACCCACGGGGGCTGCCATCTCATTCGCCCGAGGTATCCGCTAAAAACAGGTGAGCGCAACAATTACCACTAAACTAATTGTATAAATGCATTTTCCATTGAGGCTTGTATTCGCAAGTTCCAGCTACGGTGTCGCCGCTCAGGCAACTATTTACTGAAGTACAATAAGGATGAATAATTTCACTCGAGCAAGTACGAAGCATAGGCGAGGGAGGTTTATAATGAACGAGAAACGGCACATAACACGATGCTAGTTCGATAAACAGAGGTACCGTAATCTGCTGATCCACCGCGCGCGCGCCGCGCCGCGCGCGCGTAATTCGATGCGGCATCGAATTACGATGCCGCATCGAATTACGATGCCGAAAGCCACGGGAAGCTCGAAAGCTCAACTGGGATCGGCGGCGCTCGACCTGCGTCCGCTCGTCGCCGGATCCGCCGAACGACGCTGCTCGCTTTGCCTGGCTTGAAGCTTCGCACCGTCTCGACACTGGAGAATGTCTCCTGCACGGTGTCAGCGTGTGTGCGTGTTCGACGGGTGGATGATCCTCAGCGGAGACTACGAGCATACGGTAGCAGTGATCGAAAACGTTGACGGGAAGGGATCGGGCTACTTCAAAACGGTCTTGACACGTGGTTTCGTGTAGACTTTGAAGATTAGGTCTGACAACAAAGGTAGGCTAAATACGGCTTTATTTTGCGTTTTCAAAGTCCAAGTGCACATTCTGTAATATGTGAAGATATTTTCGTGGTTTTGCTGCTAGTATGTAGTTACGGAGCAACAACTATATGTGCCAGTGGTTCGTAACAAACTTCGCGATTGTTGAATAAATCATGAACCACAACATTTCTGCAACGTTGTTTCATTTAGCATACGGCGCACGTACGTGCTGATGCCTAGCAAAACAGTCTTGGTAAAGCGGTCTTGGCGCTCATTTTTGCATTTTTACGCAGTTAGCTGAGCTGCTTTATGAAGCGTTTGATTGTACGCACTAGCGTGTTCATTGGAAAGCAATTGCATGATGCATTGTGTTGAATGCCTCTTCAATCAGGTGCTTTTGCATGTCTTCGTAAAGCCGTTTTTTTTTTACCTTCTCTGCCAGTGTTAACAAATGGGGACGTCACTAACGATACCTTGCGCAAAACATCCATTCCGAGTTCATGACATCGTATGAGGGAGTCTGCCCATTATTGCTGGCTTTACGTCCTTTTACTCATGTCAGGTTTGGCAGTCGTGTGTCCGATAGTCTTTCCAGAGGAATTTATGGTGTGATCGTCTGGTTCAGCAGAATCGTCCGAGTTCGCAGGCGACATGGTTTCGACTAGGTTGGCAGAGTCTGATTTCGTACGAAGCGCACCTGGCCGGAGCGGGGGCCGAAGCACGACGCATATAATCCGTCAGAAGCTGGAATCAAATTTTGGGCGCAGAATACAGAGAGCTTGAAGAACACTTCTGCGCTCGTCGCAGGCTGAGACGAGACTTCATCAATCCGCATCGAAATCCTTTTCTATCTTTGCGGGAGGACATTTCTTACGTATTTATAGGCATGAACCCTTCGATAGCAGCATCACAGTTGGCGCTGCTTGAAATGATTCACGTCTCTAGCAGGGCAATGATCAGAAGAGAGCAGATTCGACTCACTTTCCACGATACCGACTAATGCTGGAACTTGCGAATACTATACGTTTAAGAACATTTCGATTTGTGTCTGCATACGTGTGCCTAGCATAACAGATATGACATTTTCCCCGATGTCCTTATGAAAGAGGTAGAATTGTTTTTATTAAAAAAGTTGGTTTCATAATATTTTATAACTATTACTATGAAGTTAATGGTGAATTCAAGTGGCCAATGTCCGGCAAAAGCGCTCGCGTGGTCAGGATCAGCCAAACGCGCGGTGTTCGGGTGGCTGTTCTCCGGCAAGCGCCGGCAACTTTCGGCGCTTTTTTACGCCGGAAAGTTGCTTCGTCCCAACCTTTCTATTCGCATTAGAACCCCCAGCTGCCCGAGGCCTCTGTCGGCCTTTAAAAAAGCCTTTGCCCAAGAGCCCATCCTCCGCCTCATCCGCATCCCTGTGAGTTCCCCATAGTGGCTGCCGCCTCGGCAGAAGGAGGGGAATCGGTCTATCCTGATATATCTCCCTGTTCACATTCGTAACTTCATATCCGTTCTTAAAGCTCAGTCTCCGGATTGTCCTGTTAGCCTCCAGGACTGCCCTCTTTGTACCTATCTCTTTGTCCCCTGACGTCCGGGACGGTGCACATTACATTGCACACCATCCCAGAGGTTATGGACCTCAACTGTCTCAAGCCCTCCTCAATTTGTGTTGGCAAGCCTCTTTAACGCTGTAACTGCCACAAACAGTCGCATTTGAGGATATGTAAAAAAATATAAACAAGGAGCACACAGTTATGTCCGGTGCTATCCCAACGATCGCCTTGCTGCTTTGTAGCCAAGGGTCTACATGCAGACAGATCAAAACAGCAAAATAGTTCGCGTGTCAAAACAAGGTTGGCCAAGAAAAAAATATTTTTTTTTATTAATTC
The DNA here is from genome assembly GCF_016920785.2 of Ixodes scapularis. NCBI lineage: Eukaryota > Metazoa > Arthropoda > Arachnida > Ixodida > Ixodidae > Ixodes > Ixodes scapularis. The sequence goes on from NW_024609857.1 coordinate 89,697,654, forward strand.
GGTAAAATTGCCAGCACCTCCAAGTCTTTCGAAAATCCGAAACATGTAAAAAAATGCCTGCGTGCCCATAGATTCCCAGAAAATATGTCACGACATTGCATGCATAAACCACATTACCTCGTTATGCCCAGATTTAGCAGTTGTGTCAACTTTCAGAACAGTGAATTTGATGAAAGCCAAAGTAAGTATGATGCAGAACTGACACGCCCCTTTTTGCAGGTGTTGACAGAATTGTTTGCCTTTTTCTTGCCTTGGCCCTTTGTCTTTTTTTTTTTTTTTTTGCATTATAACAGTTTCACAGGAGACCATTTAGCATTCAGACCAGCTACCTCTAAACAAATCAATTGAATGACTGGTTCTGCATTTTTGTTTATCTTTACTGCGGAGTACTTATCTAATTCAATCAATTTTTTTTCAGTGCAATGTACACCTGCAGCATTTGTCATTGCTGCTGTACCAGTTTATCACTCTTTCTGAAGCACGTTACATTGCATAAGAATGCCAGCAACATGCAGATTCAGTGCCCCCTCTCAGGATGCAAGAGGGTATTCAGGAAGATTGGTTCCGTCTATAGCCACCTGTCACGTGACCACAAATACTGGAGTAGATTTGAGGCACCCCTTGCTCTGCTTCACGAGGCTGTTCCACTTGCGTGCAGTGTAGCCACTTGTCTTCAAGTCTGCAGCAATTCGAAGTCACTAACCTGTCATCTGAAAGGTCACATTTTGCAACTGGAGGCGATTACATGCCCTTTCCCTGGATGCGCTAGGACCTACAAGAAGAAGTCATCGTTTGAATCTCATATATCACGCTGTCACCGATTTGCAATGCAACAGGCTCACGTAGATGAACAGAGATCTCTCGACAACTTCGATCATTCTCCTGATCAGGAGGTTGGTGCGTCATGTGATGTGGGGTCTCAATCGAGCGGTGACTTCGTGAGAAATCAGAGTCAAGTAATTGATGCTTTTGGGCTCCTGTATCTACGTCTTCTGTCCGTGCATCTGGTGCCATCGTCCACAGTGCAAATTATCAGTGAGGCGTTCTTTGACTTGCAGAACAATAATTTGGAGCAAATGTTATCAGAATTAAGAAGAAAACTGGATTCTGTTGGAATTAGTGACAGCACATCTCGGGAAGTCCTACACCTCTTATCTGACAATGACCAGATACTCAAAGCACACAGCAGCTCAGGTGTGCTACGGTCACCATACGCCCGTAAAGAATACTTCAAGGAGAGGTTCAGTTATGTAGAGCCTGTAGCGATCCTGTTGGGAAAGAACAAGAAAAATCAAGATGCTACGTTTCATTACGTCCCAATAATTGACACTCTCAAGGCATTGCTGTATGATGAGTCAGTTGTCAGTCAGTGTTTGAATCCACTTAGCACGGAAGTGGGCGTACTCCGGGACTTTGTGGATGGAATAGTGCACAAGTCAATTCCTTTGTTTGATCAGCAGTCGGATGCCGTGAAGTTGCTGCTGTTTCAAGATGCATTTGAAGTCGTGAATCCCCTTGGCTCAGCAAAGAAAAAGCACAAGATACTTGCAGTGTACTTCATGCTCGGAAACCTCTACCCATGGAACAGATCACGCATTCACGCAATTCAACTTGTGCTTCTATGTAAAGAGTCCGACTTTGAGTTTTTCGGGCAAGAAAAGGTATTTGCACCACTGCTAGAGGACATCCGGAGGCTTAAAAACGGAAGCTGTCAGCTGAGAGACGGCAAGAACCTGTATGGAGCTGTTGTGGCGATCCTTGGTGACAATCTGGGAAGCCACACAATAGGTGGCTTTGTTGAGAACTTTAGCAAAGCAAAGCACATGTGTCGGTTTTGTTTAACAGAGAAAAAAGATATGTTTGCTGAGTCCAATCTGACTGGCACTTTCGAGCTGAGAAAAAAGTCCAACTATGACAGGTCTCTAACAATTTTGAGTCAAGATGACACGCTCATTGTTCACGAAGGAGTGAAATTTGACTCATTGTTTAATCGCTTGAGGTACTTCCATGTGTGTGCACCGGGCCTGCCACCTTGTCTAGGTCACGATTTGTTTGAGGGTGTTGTGTCTTATGATATTGCATTGTATGTACAATACTTCGTCCACAAGTGCAGGTGGTTCACACTGGAAGAGTTAAACAGAAGCATCTCCTTATTTAATTTCAAACAAGGAGATGCAAATGATCGCCCCTCGGAAGTGAATTTAAAGCTGAAGCTGAGCGGGCATGCAGTTCAGAACTGGAACATGCTAAGGTTCCTGCCTGTGTTTGTTTTCGGCAAAGTACTAGATCTCGATGATCCTGTGTGGCAGCAGGTGTTGATGCTCTCAGATATCGTCCAGCTGATCTGCACTCCAGCCATCTCGCTTCCAATGATAATGCGGCTGAAGGACCTGATTGAGGATTATCTTCTAGGGAGACTAGAGCTCTTTCCATTTTGTTCTCTACGACCTAAGCACCACTTTCTTGCGCACTATCCTTACCTCATCATGCAGTTTGGCCCATTAATGAGAGCTTGGACTATGCGCTTTGAAAGCAAGCACGGTTACTTCAGAAAATGCGCGAGAAATTGTCAAAACTTCAAAAATATCACATCCACCCTAGCTGAACGACACCAGCTTCTCCAAGCATACAAGGCATCTGGTTGCCTCTTTCCAACTGCCTATCCTTCGACATCTGCATCAAGACTTCAGTTGAGTCTATACAGTGATGACATTCAAAAGGTCATAAAGGATTTTTTTGGATCTGATGATGATATCTACTACGCCTATAATGCCGAGTACCGAGGACTTGCGTACAGGAGGGACATGATTCTGGTCTTATCACGAGAAGATGATCGGCTGGTGTTTGGTCAGATAATTCTAATTCTGGCAAAAGGCCCTGCGATGTGCTTCCTTGTACGAGTCACCCGGTCGTCCTTGGAACCTTCAATGCAGTTGTATAACCTCTATGATTGTGAATCTGGAAGTTTGAAATGTGTTACTCCAATCTTCATAATTGACTATGTTCCTCTTGAAGCATACCGGTTGGGCCAAGCACAGCGCCCCATTGTGGTGCTGAAGCATGCAGTTTTGGATTTGATTTAATTATTTCCTTACATTGTCTCTCTTAGATGGAGCTTTCATCGCTTATTGCTAGCTGGCTGCCAAGCCTCCCATCAGAAGATGTGGAAACTGTTGTTTCCAAGCTAGAAGAGTGCGGTGTAACAACCATGGAGCATCTAAAGTACATTGAGGAGAGCGACCTGGACCTCCTAAACCCAGTGAATAGAAGGATCCTTTTGGAAAGGTTTCGCGAAGTCAGTGTGACAACCAAGGCACCCATACCTGCTGCACAACCTACAGCGAGTGTTCCTCTTCCAAGCACCTCACGTTTCGAGAATTGGAGCGAAGACTTCTCCATTCCATGGGATTCGTTTCCACAGAGGCTTCTGGAAGCATGCTACAAGAATGCAAGGCCAACGAAGTCTGACCTGAACCAAATGGTGAGGCAATTGAGTAACAGAATTATCCAGGAGAGCTTCTCGCCGGGCAGGCGCCACCTGAGGGTAATTGCTTCAAAGATTGTAGCTAAGTATCCGTTGTCATTTCAAGACATGCTGCAAGGCACAGTTATTGGACAAGGCGTTGAAACTTTGCTCTGGAAACTAGAGAATTGTGTAAATAACAAGAAGAGGCCCCTAGCGCAACCTCTCCCAGAAGAGAGCACATCCGACCCTGATGCGTTTCATCAGCCCGCAAAGACAGACCGTCGGGACTCCTACGGATGCGTGGCCTGGAAGCCTGAGCTGCCTCCAGGAGAGACAGCCTACACTCAGGATGAAAAGAGAGAACGTCTGGTAACAGAATATCGCAGGGTATCTCGGGATGATAGACTAGTCACAAAACTCATGAGTGAGACTTACGCAACCCAGAGGCTACTGATCAACAGCTCCAAGGGGGTAGGCAAGGTGAAAGAGGACTGGCCATTCCTGCTTGAGGAGCACCATTTTCTCAATCATGCAGAGCTACTGCTCGGATTCAACGTCAGCGAAGTCTTTGATGATAACATGAAAAAGGTTGGAGTACAACTGTACAGGTACGCCTACAGTCATCTGAAGAACGAGGCTGTGAAGAAGTGCCTTAAGGACATTGAGGATGCTAAAAAAACTCTAAAAAATGTGACCCCCGAATATGACAGCACTCCGCTCCTGCTGCTGGCAATCTTCGGTGAAGACATTGAATTGATCTTCAAAAATGTTGAGGTAAGTTTTTGTATTCAATGCTTTTAGTATAACGGTTGCTTTACGTTTTTTAAGCGAAGTAGATCTACAGAAATCTAAAATCGAAGTAAATCATCAAGATGTCACGGGAAAATGGAATAGAAGCACCGCGGGCGGTATTATTAGTCAAAAATTGGTGTGATACACTATTTTTTTTTTATTCAATCTGTTTACTGTGCGCCACAAACAGCTCTTGGCCTTAGTAGTATGCACACCACGTAACTCATAAAACAAAGAGCACAGTTACAAAGACATTAAAGATAAAAAACAAATCCAAGTCACTCTTACTGAGTTAAAAATGAATTTCAATTATGTCATCTGTAATTCGAGTTTAACATTTCATGAATAAGATAAAGAAGAGGCTTTGTTGTGCTTTTTCAGAACACAAAAAGAAATGGCGCTAAACGGTGCTTTAGGCGTCTGCGTTTTCTTGCACTAATCCTCACTACATCCGCTTGAGACGGTGCGTCATTTATCGAATTCACTACCTTGCACAAAAACAACATATAGCAACAACGTGTCAGTTCTTTTCGTGCCAGGGCTTACTCTCTCCGTTAGGTGTGAAGGCGCTGCTAGCCTGAGCTTGCAGTGCCGATTGGTCGACAGCTTTATGTTAATTCACCCTCATATCGAGGATGACAGCGCGGTCTGGAACGAAAGATGTGCAAACGACGAACCAACAGCCTTTTGCACCCGTCGCGCCACGGAACGGTCGTCAGCGGAAGGTCTTACGCATTTCGAGGGTAATAATGCCAAGTGGCCTTTGGTTTAGTTTTTCACCACGTTCTGTCCTAAACAATATGCCTTCGCCTAGGTTTGAATGCCCTGCGACGAGACGTACTGAATGCACATGAGATTACCTTCACATCGATATTGTGACCTGACTGTTCTTATTGCTAGGTTTGTGAGCATATAAACAATAAAAGCAAAATGCCGTTCTCCAATTCTTTTTTGCTCTCTCACAGCTCTTTTGGGGGTGGGGGTGCAATGATGAATTGTTTTTGCTTAATCTTCGGTTAAAAAACAGCAGAAGCGTTGGATGCTACGTAAACTCATAAGCTTTTTACATTTTTGTGTTATTTCTAACGAATCTTTCATTTGTTTTTTTCTCTCACTAAGACGCACCAGCAGTCAGCGTCTAGATATCTCTAGATAATGATAATATGCACGTTCATGCAGTTTAAATGAAACGGAATTTAAAGGCTGCGCTTCGGCGCCGAATGTGGTGGAAAACTGAATCAAAATCGCAGCTCGAATTATTTTCTGAAAGCACCGGCCATTTGTCATCATCACAATTCTCGAAGCACATGATAGTTTTCGCTGACAACCGTCGCTGTACAATGATGGGGGTAAGCTACATGTTGCTCCGATATTCGAGTTTCTTTTATACGAGACTTTGCACTCTGGTGTCCTGTGCTGAAACAAGAAAGCGATCGCTTGGTTCGTATGTGAATGCCAACCTTTTTAGTCATCTGAAATTATTGGATTCTGTACTGTGCCTAATATCCTCACTGCGAAAAAAATGGCCTCTTTAATTGCTTCAATTCATCTCATCATCGAAATCAACCAACCAAAAAAGAATATATTTTTCCTCCAGCCTGATGGTTCGAATGGCTGCCAATATTGGAGATTGGGACTACTGTAGGCGCAGGTGCTGAACTAGGAGCATAGGAGTCTGGGCAAAAACGTGTAAATTGTGGAATTGATGCCATGGAACAAAAAGTGTTGAAAATAAACGTCTCAAATTTTTGCTATTAAAAAAATTAAATAAATTTTAGCATTTTAGCAATGCAATTTGGCTTATCTGTAATTGAACTTTGCCCGCCAGACTTCCCCATGAGCGAAGCCTGCATAACCTGGTAATTTAGCAGATGATGAAAAGTGCAGCGATATCGAGTATATATATAGCTTACATCATGTCACAATATGCCACATCAATGGTGCATTTTTGTTTTGGTATTTTTTTTCACTTGGAATCATCGCTTTGGGATAGCCCAGATTGAACCCAACATTTTCTGAGCTTTGCGCATTATCTGTGGTTTTTGCAAATGAGAACACCTTTGAGTGTATCTGTTTTTTTTTTTATGAAAGCAACTGACGATCTTCGTGCTCCGCTAGTGCATCTGTCGACTTATGAGATTGTGTTAGCATCTTGTGGCAATATCATCGAAGAGACGACAACAATTCAGCAACATTGTCCATAGGGACTCTAGTTCTGCTTTTAATTTATCAATATTGAGCCGCATACATCATTAAGGCATACTCTGTTTTTTAAACAAATTATACAGAGGTCAGGCAGTACCTTTGAATTGTTCAAAATTGTTTGTTTATGTAGAATTCTTGAAAACATTCAAGTAGCTTGCCCTCTAAATGTGGCAAAAGCAAATTAGACCCAAGTGCTTAGACATAGCACGGGTCATACTAAAAGGACATTAGGTCGTCTATCCTCATTTTTGTTTATTCTTTGTCTTTCAGGAGAATGCCACTGACTCGGATCTGGGTGATATGGACCCAAGCCCGATCATATGTGTTAAAGGTCAGTATGTGCTTTCAAATTCTGGCCCGAAGCATGAAGGTGGACGAGTTCTGTTCTCATACTGCATCAATTGTTATTTATAGGAGCCAACAACTACACAGCAAGCGAGTTCACAATTTGTGTTGACACAGTGCCGGTGATGACCACAAGCAACAGGGCAGGCTCATTCAAGTTGATGTTCCTGCTCTATTTTGTGCTGAACATTTCGTTCCCAGAAGAAGTGAGCCTTACACTTGAATTTATTCAAAGGTAAGTGCTTCATCACCCCTGCTTTTATTGTTAAATTTGATCTGCTTGTCATATGAAAGATGTATCCTTTACACAAAACATAGCTTCCATTGGAAGAACCCCTGTGCCTGCTGATTTCTTACAATGCTTTGATTTTGCATGCCAAGACCTCAAGCTAAGGTTTTTCATTGTTTCATTTGGATCATTCTAACTACAGAAATTACTTCTCAGGGGCCACAAAGCTGAATGGCATATTCACAACGATATAGTGCATAAAGGAAACTTTTTTCGCACAAATGAGGTCAGTTTTTAAGACAGTTTTATGAGTGATGTTAATCATTTTGTGATGAAAGTCTAACCCCATACATGTCGTGGGAGAAATGATTGCTGTTGGTGAAAAGAAAAAAGATGAACTATGTCATTTTTTATCTTGGGCTAGTTGGCTCGAAAATAGCATAGTGTAAACCATAAGTAAGCAATTTTCCAGTCCCGGGAGCCCTAAAATACTGCAATGTGGTCCGGCGACCACCTTCCCTCCGCACGCACAAACACACGCACGCACGCGCACACATGCAAAAATGCGCATGCGCACACACGCATGCGCACGCACACATACACAAACCCATCTCACCACGCTCATTACACTCATCAGTGGGTGCAGTCGTCTCATTTGCACACGACTTCATCAATTGGAATGAAGGGCATTTCAGCTGCACATGGTGAAAGGGAGACCGTTTATATGCCCAGAAAATGCATGGCTTCCACCTCCTGTAAATGTATCGATAGCAGCGTGCTCTCTTTTGTGTTAAGCCCTGATCCGTAATTACTGCACACCTCGTGCAAGAGTTATTGTTTTCAGATGGCAAGGAATATCGTGGACACTATATTGTTTTCATTCTCAATATTAAGCACTCCGCCAGAGAAGCTATATATTTTGTGCCTCTGTGCTCTATGCTGTCATTAAATATTCCTGAGAAACGTGCCAAAAAAAACTTGCACGTCCAAGGTAATAGTAAAATATTTTAAAGTCAGTGCCAGTGTCACCATCAGCACTTCAGCTTCACAAGACCCCATGCTCTCACTGTCCACATTCTAGTTTACACTGTGATGCTAGGATGGCGAGAAACAAAGGTAACAGTATGAAGTCTCCACAGCAGCTGAGTTTATTTTCTAGAGAATGACAACTAATATACACTTAAACGACTAAAAGGGGATGGAAGAACAGACGTGCACTTTTAGATTGCACATCTGTAAAATATGAAACAAGCTAGTTGACTGAAACTAGCGAAACAGGATGGAACACTCCAAGTGGTGCTAAAGTGCCCGACAAAACTACCTTTTTGAAGGCTCAATAAGTCGATCGACTGGCAGAGGTTACCATTTTTTTCTACTGATATACGTGAAACATGAAATAGTTGTGTAGACAAACACCTGGAACAAAAACTCCCGAATAAAAGTATCGCAAGTGTTCATTGAAATGTAAACATGGCTGATTAACACAGTTACCATGCTTCTCTAGCCAGCATTTTTGTTAAGGCTATTTTAGAGAAATTCCTTTTCTTAAACAAAATGTCTTATTCCTTGGCACGCATTGGACAATTTATTGTTCAGCAAGTCCGGGAGTAGGGTTTTGTTCTCATTTACGTTTACACTGTTTTAATTCTCAATCAAGCTTTAAACAAAAAGGGATCACTCTAAGCAATTGAAACGAACTGTATTTGTTAGCAGGCATCTTGCAAAAGAGAGTATTGTTTTGTTGAGCCTGATGAAACTAATTCATTGAAACTAATTGATTAGATATTGGTTTAAGGGCCAAAGTGTCAATTAGGAGCTTGTAGAGAGCTTTAAAGAGCACTCGATGGAGGTGCTTGCACCATATTACACTTTGCCTGGTTCTTTTCTCCAGCCTTCAAAAAACGCCCACAAAATGCAAAGAATACCATATGACATTGCACTCCCCTAATCGCAGCGCACGCGTGCGCTGCGAGCGGGCGTTTTTTTTAGGGTTGGATAAAAGAAGCACTCAAGGTGCACCGCATTGCAAACTCCTCCATTGGGTGTTTATTCAGGCTCTCTACAACATTCCAATCGACACCTTTAATTTCCTTTAAATATTTACAGAACAAGGTTATTAGTCGTAATTATTTAATTAGGCACAATAAAAAAAGATATTGGCCCTGGCAAGACGTGTGCTAAGAAATGCAGTTGGTTCCATTCGCCTGTAATGCTCCGCTTTTTTTTAAGCTTGGTTCCAGACAACTGTAACACCCTGTGTACCTTATTAAGCGACCAGGCGCACTTTTCCCTAAAATCATTACTTATTAATATGTGGCGGTGCGCGTAATTCCCGCCGGCGGTTCAAACATCTTGAACATGGCGGCAACCCAGATATCTGGTTCACAACACTTTGGTGTCCTTATTGGAAATGAATGTATCATTATCCATATGATGGACATCTGCCAAATCGGTCGTTGGCACTCACCAACATCGCATCCATATTTTTCCTATCTAACGCATAGTTTTTGTAGGAAAGTTTTGGCCAGCATTCCATAACCTCCCTGTGTATTTAAATAATACATGTTTCATGGGGAACAATGCTATAGTAAAAAGATATGTTTGTTTGATTTCAGGGGTATTGCAAGCATGAACCCACCGAGGGGCACCAAGATTCTTAAAAAGAAGAAGCAACACTGTGTGTCACCCGCGGTTGCCAAGCTGATGGCTTCCCTGGAGGAATATGCCTTTTAAGCTGAAACAGTCTTAAAGCCTTCCTGATTTAAATAAAAGGTATGTTCCGGAAATGTCATCTTTAAGCCCAAGCAAGGCAAAGGGAAGGAATAAAAAGGTGGCATAAATAGAGCGGTACGCTGTCAATTGTACCGGATAAATTGGCTTCTGAATTTTCACCACACGTGTACTCTAGTGGTGCACATTACCTTGTGAACTTCTAAAGCATAGATCCCTTTCTGTGAGCAATAAGGACAAGAATCCTTGTAGCCTCTATGGCGGGCACCAATGCAGGCGACCGAGTCGCAGTGAGCGGCTAGAGCCCGATGCGAAATGAGTACTCGCATTTCACATAAAATGGAAGACTCGTTTCAAAACGGGCGCGGGTTGAATCGAGCGGTCAACTGGCGATGCGACTTGGTTGTCTGTGTCGTTGCCCACCATAGAGATGCACGTTTGCAAGATAACTAGTGCCATTAAAATACATGTTTGGGTAAAATTTGATATAGCTGTGTGCAGAAGCTAATTTTTAGGTACCAATTTACAGCCTACCACTATTTAGGCCACCCTACACTGGGTTTAATTATAATGCAAGGGTGCAAGTGAGCTGGACAAGAATGATGAAAATAATTCCTGGAGAAGACGAACAAGAAGGACAAACAGAAATCCCCAAACACAGTTAGGTGACTGGTGAGCGACCGAAAAGATCCGCCTGGTCCTGGTATCGAACCCGGGAACTCTCCATTACAGGTGGAGCGCTCTACCAACTGAGCTAACCAAGGGTTAAACGTCAGTAGAGCAAACGGGTTTGTGTTTGTCCTTTGTCCTTCTTGTTTCCCTTCTCCAGGGATTATTTTCATCATTCTTGTGCAGCTCGCTTGCACCCTTGCATGTAATTGCATTATAATTATAACCTTAAATTGCAAGCTTCACCCTCGTTGGTGTTAGACTGGTGGAAGCTGATAAAACCCGTTTGCTCTATTGACGTCTAACCCCTGGTTAGCTCAGTTGGTAGAGCGCTCCACCTGTAATGGAGAGGTCCCGGGTTCGATACCAGGAACAGGCGGATTTTTTCGGTTGCTCACCAGTCACCTAGCTGTGTTTGGGGATTTGTGTTTGTCCTTTGTTCTTGTTCCCCTTCTCCAGGAATTATTTTCATCACTACACTGGGTGTTTGGTTTTAGCTGCCCCAAGTTTTCAAAACAATAAGTTTCATTAGGTAACTTCATTTTGCAATCAGCTTACTCTACTTAGCGGGCACTACAAAGTTGTTTGTGGAAGTAGGTGGCTAATTAACATATATTTTAAATTAACTTGTAATTAGTAAACGGAGCCATATTCTTGCAATTAGAAACTTGCTGGCCATAGTCGAAAGCCACTAAACCTGTTCATTAGAAATGCTGGGAGAACGTGCATTGTTTTCACATTCATTTAATGTAAAATCTATGCACCTCACAGAAATAGGGTGGGCACCCCATTGGTCATAGTCAAGAGAACCATTTAATAAGGCATGTAGTGCTTAGGATAAAGTTTTAAAATAGTTTTGCATACAATGATATTAACCAGTTTTAGAGACTTGCTGGGCATAATCGGAAATCACTAAATCTGTTAATTTTAGAAGGATTGGGGGCACGTACGAAGTGTGATATTTCACAAAAGGTACCACTTTTCATACAGGCGCAAGCCTGGCAAAGCGAAAATGTGGATGATGAGACGGAAAAACTTGGAGGTCACAACAGATTTGCAGGCCAGAGAAACAATACATGTGCTCCTAGTCTCTAAATTTGAATGATTTAGGGGTTTCTCACGATGCTTATCAAGTTTCTAATTGTAACTATACGCTTATTTTTTTAACGAAAAGGTTAATTAAAACATCTGTTGTTCCTAGTGGCCGCCAAGTCAAGCAAACTAATGGCACTATCAAGATTTCCCTGGTGCAAGTTCTCTTCAATATTTGTGTCCATAAAAAGAATACCAGGTATATACTCAGGAAGTGTATCGTTAAGAGCCCAAGAGGGCAGAGTTAAGAGTCGAAGTAGGTATGTTCAATAAATTCCATTTAGTCTGAGCCCCAAGCGGGCCAAAGTTAAGAAATAAAACTGCAGTTTCTAATAGTCTGTTGAAGACAAGCCATCTGTTCAGAGCCAAAGCGTGGCGAATGCAAGAAATAAAGTGGTTATTTACAAATATTACAATATCTCATGTTTTCTTTCTTCAACAAGTTTGACGACTTCTTTCATCGCGAATATCCCGGCGTTAATAAGTCCAGGAAGGTAGGGAAGGTGTAAATATGGCGTGTTCCCAAAATAATCAGTGGTTTATTTCAATTCATCTGGAATATTTGATCTCACTGACATTTCTGTGCCACAGAAAAAAAAAGAGTTCTCAAGTTGATCTCAGAAACATTATACTTAATTTGAATTTCGGCTAATTAAAAATAACCCTCTAAAAAGCTGCAAGCCTGCGAGCTTTTGAGGCTTGCGAAATGTTGGTTGATGAGCCCAATTTGAAAACATGTTTCTTTCACACGTCTACAGAATACAGTAACTATTGCCGTATTCTGTATGCAGGGTGCGGTAACAATGTATAAGGGCAGGTATAAAACTATAAGGCCTCAAAATGCTTTGTCGCAAAATATAGCGTATTTATTCATCAAATAAATTATTGCCATGTTTCTCTTAGGCAGTTAGTAATTTATCAATAACTATTCAAACTCTTCACATTCACATTGCAAAGTAAAACTCAATTCCGCCCCTGTAGAGGTCGTTACTCCTACTTCGAGACTCGTGTGCAGTGTCGGCTTGTCTTCCGAGAAATGTAGTCCTAGTCTAGGCGAAACAAAAGGTAGTTAACAAATGCACTCGGAAGATGCCACTTTCTGGATGTTAATGATCTGGAACTGCATGCCAATCTGCCAAGTCGAAGCAAGGACTTTTACAGGACTGGAATTCAGCGCCTTACTCAGCAGTAGAGAAAGACTGAATAATAATGGAGGCCTTGTTAAAACAAGTGTAAATGTTTAAGAATATGTCGATAATCGGTAGCGAGTAAGTATATGCGCTACCTTACAAGAAAATTTGACATTACCCTCTCACTTTCTGTTGTACATGTTTCTTTGTGTACTGGTCCCGCAAAGGCGACAGACAGCAACAGCCGGCTCTGAGAAACTTCCAGCATTCACACAGGTGTTATCTTTGGCAGGCTTGAATCACTCGAGCTTCGTTCCCGAGCTCAGTGTGCTCCGTGAACGAGGCATGACTGATTGCAAGCATGCCAAACTTCGCTTTGCACTGATGCTGCATGCAATCGTGTTTTGTCTGTGTCGGCTGTTGCTTATGTCGCTCTAGTAGGACTCGGGCTTAACATATTTTTTCTCGATGCTGTGGGAGAGTTATTTTTATTACGTAAACTCTGTTACATGTTTTAATGAAAACTAATTTTCTTGTTAAAAATCTTTTTAAGTTGTCTTTTTACAAAGGTGTAGAACAGAAACTCTGCTTCCTTTTCAAAATAAACTTTTTTTACGATATTCAAAAATAGAAAGTCGATCTTTTTACAGAGTCCCAGAACAGAAACTCTGTTTACTTTTCGAAAAAAACTGTTTTTAAACAACATTTAAAAATAGAAAGTCGATCTTTTTACAGAGTCCCAGAACAGACAACCATTATTTTAACAGAAATCATTTTCCCGCAAAATTGGGACAACAGAGTGTCGATTTTTTTACAAAATTCCAAAACAGACAATCCTTCTTTTAACAAAGGCCGGTGTTTTCAAAATAATCGACTACAGAAAGCCGATCTTTTTACAAAGTTCCAGAACAGACACTCTTTGTTTTAACAGAAACCGGTTTTTTGCAAAATTTGACAACAGACAGTCTATTTTTTTTTACAGAAGAGCCAAGAACAGGAAATGCTATGATTTTAACGGAAAGTATGAAAACAGGGAAACAGACGAAAACAGAAAATTCGTGGCAAGAAACTTGCCAAGCTTTTTCTGTTTTTTTACACAGTTATTTTTTACAGTCTACTAATTGTGCGCGAATGGGGTGATGCGAGGCTGTTCTTCTTCGCTCACAAATAGGCTGCATACTCGCGCGAGGTCCATCAGTAGCGGCGGAACGTTTGGGGAGATGGAGGGGGGAGGGGGGTGAAACCGCGGCAGCGCTTGGGCAGCGGCGGGCGCGCGCGGTGGGGGCGGGGGGGGGGGGGGGGGGGGGGGGAAACCGCGGCAGCGGCGGGCGCGCGGGGGGGCCGGCCCGCCGGCGGGTGGCGGCGGAAAGGGGAAGGGGGGTTGTTTGATTGCCTCCCTCCACCGTATTGTTCACTGGTAAACTAGAATGTCTGGAAGAGCGCAGTGCCCTCAGTCTCCATTATTTGTCGCGGGCGTTGGCCGTTGCAGTGGGACAGCATCGGCGACATGGAACTTTGTGGTGTCGTCGGACGAAAATCGGTGTTTGTCGCTCTAGCGGGACGAGGCTTTTAGAGAAAACGTGAATAATTAGCAGATACTGTGAAAACCATACAAGGGGATTATTTCAGGCATTTATTATTCTTAGTATGGGCGACCAATCTGTCCGCACATCCGTCTGTTACCTGAGCTGCCAAGAGAATTGTGTTTACAGTCTTATGCATATGGGTGGGAGTTAGCACATTCCACTTGGACCTGTTCGAACTTTTGCTAAAGCTCCTTTCGCATTCTTTATTTTTTTTTCTTCTCAAATTTGTCAGTTGGGAGTCTACACTCGTATGTAGTGTATGTATTCCTCTCTTTTATTAATTGTTTTTTGTTTGTTACTTTTCAGGATGTTCAATCAGAATGAACTCACCACCTTATTACATGGAAAGGCTGTTGTTATTTCCAAAGTGTCTGTAAAACAGTCTACCTGACATCTTTTGCTCACGCCCTGGTTTCTGAAGCTCGCATTCTCCGAACACAGCCTTTCTGATTTCTCTGATCCTTTTTCTTTTATGTTCAATAGATCAAGTTGTGAGTGTGCACCAGTCTGCGTCCTATGTGTTCCTGTTCTTTTGTCCTTGTCTTTTTGTGCACTTTTTTCACGTTGGTCTATGATATTTTTTATCGTATATTCTAATCTGTGTTTTCATGTTTATACTTACTGCAGTCCCTACCGAGTAGAAGTTGGCATTCACTTTCGCCATTCTGATGCGAGTGTCCTGAGACGACACTGAATGCCAGCTTCCTCTGCTGAAGGCCAGGCTTCATGGAAGACTGCCAAGGCTGCTCATGGTAAGGTTCTTTATATATTGAGCAATATTATAGAAACTTATTGCTGATAGGATTGTTTTTAACGCAGACTGTGTTTATGAACTGGCCTTTAGCAATTCCGATGCCATTCACGTGGAATGAAATCCTGTAGGGAAATTCCGCATCCCATTCGTAAGTGGAATGCTGAGTTTACAACAGAAGTGCGTCTCGACTTGCTGCCAGTATTGCTGTGTGTGTTGTGTTTGCATTTTTATTTGTTTATTTAGTGTTCCCAATAATGGCTGAAGCCTTCCCATTGGAAGTGGCAACACACAAACACAAATGAACGGCAAGAGAGGTGAACAGCGCCACTCACGCCGTTCGCCACCGCACCCATTAGTTTTCGATGAGATTTGCAGTATTGGTCTCTATGGTATTTGGTCATATATCGCACATGAACACAACCAGGGCACTGTGCCTACAATTCAGCACTCACAATATTTGCGTTAATACACCCTGCAGCTGGTCGCACTTTCAGAGTCATTTTAATGTTGCAAAAATGAATAATGACATTGGCATATTTCTCGTGCCAAATCCTTCATGCCTGTTCCGAACTCTGATCCCCACGAGATCACAGTAGAGTCGTTTCTGTTGTACAGTAAAACCTCGTTAATTCAACCCCCGCTAATTTGGATAATTTGAACTGCCGATTCGGTCCCGTCAAACGTATGTATTAGTCAATGGCAGCAAGCGCTCATTAATTCAGAGGGAACGCAGCGCACTATCGTAAATTCGGACGAATTCGGCAGGTGGTGCTATCTACCGTCTGTTCCAAAAGGTATAACCGATATCCATCCGAAGTGCGCACGTGATTTTTCCGGTTTTCCCATGGTTTTTCGGTTCTCCGTGTTTCGCACCAGTTTTGCTCTGGATCGCCGTGCTTCAGCGCGTTACTCTCCTGGCAAGGAAGCGGCAGAAGCATTGCTGCAGCGGAAAAAGGGTAGCACAAGTTACCGACGACCGGAATGGCAAAATCGCGACACGCGGGGCTATTGTTCCCGAGCGTGCCAATAGCGAGAGTGACAGTCACGTTTTATGCCTCAACGCGGGGATCCTAAAGCCCGCCATTTTAACAACTATCCTATCCCTCAATTTTTCGCCGGCCACTCCCGCATTGTAAAATGCAACGTGACTGGCACTCTCGCTATCGGCGCTCGGGAAAAATGGCACCGGGTGTCGCGATTTCGCCGCCCCGATTACTGGTCAGTTGTGCTACTCGTTTTCTGTTGCAGCTGTTCTAGGCTAAGAATTTAGCGACGAAAGTGGAAATACTGAGGGCCTTGGAGGGCGGCGTCTTTCGACAACTTATGGGAAGTTACGACGTCAAGAGAAGCACTTTGGCCACGTACGTAAAAATTTTGGCCGATATCCTACGGGCTTTTGAGAGCGAGAAGTTCAACGCGAAAAGAAAGCGGCCTTGGAAGGTGGTGCGCCCGAAACTAGAAGAGGCCTTGCTGTGCTACATTGTCAGCGCACGGGATGCGTAGCTCCGACAGTGCGAGTGTGGTGGAGCACTCGACCGCGCTAAGGAAAGTTGCCGTCTTCGCCCAAGTGTCGTCCCGAAAGCAGGCGGTAATAACAGATTTTTTCTCAAAATAAAGGTGTGTCACAGGGCAACGTTTTCGCGCAGCTTTCTTTGTCCTTTCGATATTTCTACTTTCGGTTAATTCGGACATTTTTGCCGGTCCCATGAGATCCGAATTAACAAGGTTTTACTGTAGTGGCACGGCAGATTCTATACTTGTTTTGCTTCAATCTTTGTAAGGGGGACGCTGTAATCCAATTCTACTCATCTCTGATGTACTAGATAGCACCATATTTGCAGAGATAGTCTTCAGATTTTGTAGTTCCAGCAAGATATATTTCAGCTTATAAAATACTTGTTATTTGGCTTGTAAATTTTCAAGCAGATCTAGATTGAAGGCAGCAAATATCTTACCTGCAGTCATGGTATGTGTCCGAAGTATATTGCATTAATATAATTGACCCAACCTCTTATTTTTGTCTTCAGTGCCTCTAGCAAATTGTGGATGCTAGGATTGCTTTTGTTTGTTTCACATAATCTACAACACTTTTTTCATCTTTATACTCAGTGCAGCCCTTGCCGAACGGAAGCTAGCATCGACTAGGCCAATTCGTTCCTGCATCATCAGCCAAGCCGAGGATCAGGTCCATGGCAATCTGCGAAGGTTGTTGATGGTAAGCTGCCTTATATATACAGCTGTGTAATAGCAGCTTGTCCTGGATGACAATTTGAAATGCGTGTTTATGTTTTAGAAAGTGAAATTTGCATGGGCATACTTGCAACGTGAAACCTCACCAAGCCTGTTCTGATCTTTCATCCTTTTGAGATTTCAGTACAGCCGTTTCTGCTGCACACATACTGCCTACTTTGGCCAAGTAGAGACTTGATCCATATGAAGGTAAGCAGGTGATTATCAACTGTTCAGTGCTCTCCGTGGTGACGTTCTCTCCTTATCAGATGACTTACCATACTTGGTTCGCAAGGCATTTTAAAAGGAGAGCAAGTCCACTGGTGCATGATGCTCCCAGTACTGAACAGTCGACGATCGCTTGTTCACACTCGTAAAGATCACGACTGTACTTCAAGCTCGGCAAGTGTGACACTTATGTGATTCAGCCAGTGGCTGTGCAGTATAAAACGCGCCCAATTGGCAACTTTAATGCAGTCTCGTGTAGTCCCATTGATGTTTTCTTTTGGCATGCATGATATGTGTTCACACTTTTTTTTCCCTCGCTTACCGATAGTCCTAGCTGTCTGCAGAGAGTGAGTGTGAAACATGCCAACAAGCCTCTAAAGCAGTTTGAAGTGCAATTTTGGTCTATTGTGCAAGCGAGGAAGAAGACCACTCGTTTGGCTGTTGAGGCTGTGACATAGACATTAGATAGTTTTATCTGAGCATTGTTAGACCCAGTCCACTCAAAAGGAAAGCACCGGCATGCACACAACGCTCAGTCAGCAACGACCAACCGGAGCGCAGATGCCGATGGAGAAGACAATTCCTGCACACCTATGGCCACTGCCGACTGAGCGTTACGTGCATGCTTGGTTAATTTCCCGCTCAGTGGCTGAGCTGAGCGGGCCGTAAAAAGCGCTCAGCTAAAACTTTTTCTGATAGGGGGTGGCTGACGCATAGATATTTCAGACAGAGGGATGGCCGATACTGCTCACATCAATTCTCAGTCTGAGCAGCTCTCATCGTAATACGGAAATTATGATTAAAACTTCCTCTACCCGTTTCTGAAGGTTTTGGGACATGTGCTCCTGGCAGTATTGTCGGGCTAGACATCATTACACCCAGATCCACTCTAATAAATTCTAAGAGGATGAAGTCAGTTGCCACATAACTTGTGCAAAACTAAATCTGGAACTCACTCCTTCCTGTTTTCCACTGTATTGAGAACCTTATCCCAGTATGTGATGGGTATGTGAAGAAAATTGACCAGATAAACAATATCACTTAGAAAATAGATGTCCCATACATATTAACCTGCATCTACCAGCCACAGTACACTACCTCACTACTGATTTGGTATCTTTCAATTGATATCCTTGAACTGTTCGCACCTGTAGACATCTTAATGATGATAACGAGGGAATCTTTCATCTGATGGGATGTCATATGCTTAAAGTAAGTGAGGCTTGCGGGCATTTTAAAGGGCTAGGGCATGCCGATGGAAAACACTCAATGTGAGTTTGATGGTGGACGCTGATAATATATACTAGTTTTTGTGTAAGTCGCTATTTTTTATTTCATGAAGTCTGCAGATGACTTTTAGTCGTCAAGTTGCCATTATGTGGGAACCGGGGCGTCATACTCTGCAATGCATTACGTGTTTACCTGTGTCTACCCAATCTCATTAGTATGTGTACAACGGTGAGCTGTATATGTCAAGGATATGATTTGTCATTGTCTCAGTAATGCTAATGAATCGCTATGTTTACCTAAAAATGCTGAATGTGGATATCGGGGACTGCTCACCTATCGCAACAAACGTCAGTGTTAAACAACATGCCAACTACTCTGCCAAGCTCGCCCGTCTCTCGACGTGCCCTTTTCAATTAAAATATATGATTTCCACAAGCCTTTCTCTGAAGTGGGCCTTTTTCATACAAATAGCTGACCTTGATTATGAGATAACTGGACCATTTTCGCCCCTTGGTCACCCAGTGTGTTGTTACAGGTGTGTCCCTTAGGGATTCTTGTTTTGATATAGTTTGATTGAAAATAAAATAAAGACAATTAGTGCATTAGCTACAAAAAAATTTCCTTTTACATGGGCTGCTTGTCTCATGCCCCTCACCCCAGTTTGGAATTTCTGGATTGTCACGTCCAGCTGGTATTGATTTACCCTCTCATTCTACTGTGGTGTCGATTCTCTTTACAGGTGCTGTAATGAAGGACTTGCCTTCTCGGGTGCATGGTCGACTTGCATCACAAGCTGCATGAGAAGTGTGAAGAAAATTTCCTAGGCCCGTGACATGCAGCCTCTTTCATTCAGCGCACTCCTCTGGCGACAACCGCATGATTACCAGCCGACTGTAGCTTCGCTGCAACTGACAATAAACAATGACGGTAACAATTTTGTATGTTTCATTTATTGTTTACACACGTTACGTGTTAAAATAACCCTTGTTATGAACTACATCATTTCTATTCAGGTGTGAATTGCAAACAAAACCAAATGTTAGCATGGAAAACAAGACCGTGAACTGTATTGTTTTAGCCTGCTAGCCTGGGGTGTTGCTGGTACCTTGCGGTACTGCTGGTACTACGCCGGGGATTTGTGCTGGCAGCAGCCCGGGAAATCGCTGGGAAAAAAGACCGGGAACTGTATGGCTTGAGGCCGCTAGCCTGGGGTCTTGCTGGTATCTTACCGTATTACTGGTACTACGCTGGGGGTTTCTGCTGGCAGCATCCCGGGAACTCACTGGGACGCCCAGTGCCGGGCGTCTCAGTCAGTCCCAGTCGCTGGCCAGTGACTGGCAATCTCACTGGCCCGTTGTCGCCCCACGGGGCGTTTCCAGCGTCGGGCCAGTAGGACCTTGCCGGCAGACCGGTACCGCCCCATTCCCAAACCAGCGAGTTGTGCTACTTGGGGATGTACTTCGACAGTCCCGAGTCTGTGAAACGACACAGTTAGGCGGCTGAAAACGTTTTGTACACTAACAGAAGTGGACATGGCAGCTTCATATTCAAAGTTGCTTGTATTTACAACACAGAAGAGAGTCATAAATAAGAAATTGGTCACCTTTGAACACTGCGAAACGAGCCTCCTGGTATCCAGAAGTTCTGAAAATATCCGTCTTGAAAAACATTTATACATATGCATCTTAGATGCTGTAGATTTTGACACCGACACACACAATATCTGTGCAGCATGTTGGAATTCACGCTGTAGCACCACAAGATACCCAAAAGACTGCTGCAAGGACACCGACTATCTGCACGTACACACACACACACAGAGAGATCCACCGACTTCAGAGAGCAGTTGCCTTTGCATGGGGATGAAGCGCAAGCATGTTGCTGGCTGGACAGGAGCTAATTTGTTTAGCCTTGACCCCTTAGCTTTTTCTTTAGATGCTGCACTGGCACATATAATATTTTTGCCGTCTTGCAACAAAGGTTTCTCAGTTGAATGTTTTCACTGCAGTCCAACACATGCTTCAGCTTGAACTCACGATGGGTTCATCATCACAGGCGTCAGACATGTTCGCTTCTTGACATCCGTGACGGTTGGCAGCCAGTGTTTTTGATTGCAGAGTTTAAGCTTTTCATTTCTTTAGTTTGGCATTCTTCGCATTAATGAGGGCATTCATTTTGCTGCAAACATGTCACAAGAAAAATGCATGTGCATTTTCTTGTGACGACAACACGTGTTTTAAAATGAGCTCAGTCGTATGTTAATTTTCACAATCAAAAGTCTTTTTTTGCGAGTAGTTCCAGTATGTGATATGTAACAAGTCGGCACTAGCTGGGCATCACCGATTGGGGAACAACATAGTTGTGCTCTACACCATTTACACCAGAAAAAACCAGCCCTTTTTTAATGAGTTCCAAGGCGAGAACTCAGTCTTCCTGTGCGAGCAAACTGTAGTCAACTCGTCCCGTGCTGTCGAAGTGGCTTTGCATTTTTCGCCCCTTAGGGTTTTCAAGGTGGTGTAGACTGCACGGCCGCCCACATAGCCCAGGGCCGGGAGGGCGAGTCTTATTTTTTACAGCCCAGGGCCACATTGCAGGTATACCACGTTGCAGTTAGGGCGTCAAATATCCGCTCGCTTGGGAATACCGTTCTGGTTTCCATTATTGCTAGCTGTAGTGATCGTTGACAGTGCGCTCCACAGCAGTATTTTGTTTCCATCTTCGTAAAGGTGCCTTGTAGAGACGTGATATTAGAAGCAAGCCAGTTGCCTATACATTCTGAAGCACTCTTCTAAGCTGTCAGTTTTCAGCTTGTCCCATGGAGGCCGTACAGTAGCCCGAGTTCATCAAAACAGTATCCGCGATGTGTATTTGACCGCTTCTGCAGGAAATAGAACGAAAAAGGAGAAAATCATATTAATCAAAAGAAAGGTAATGTAATCAAACTGGTTATAAATAAAAAGGAAAAAAGAGAATGCTTTTCTTTAAGCTGAAGTGATTCCGTATTTGAGAGAAAACACTGGCAGTGTTTTGATCTGGTATTCTGGATCACAATCATCAAAATTATTCTTAAATTTGATGTTCCGAATGCGCTATAATAATAATAAAAATGCTTATTGCACGTGCACATAAAACCAGGTAGAGAAAATAATAATAATAATAATATGGTCCATAGAGCTTCCTGGTGTGTGGTCGGATTCCTTGGGGAGCCTGAAGGGGCTCCAGATAAATTTTTAGTAAATGACTCTGGTGCATGAATAAGTAAACTGGTCAATGAACCATATTCTGGCTTGCGTGCACTCCAAACTACAGCTCAGAGACCCGCTACATTATAAGTCTTACAAGTTGTAGCGGATCATTTCTGCGCTCCGATGAGGATACGTAGAAACGACAGAAAGTACTTTAGTTGTTTTTTTTTTTTTTAATTGTTGTTCTGGTTGCAACCGAGATAACCTATCACTTGCAAACCTTGCGAAGACATTCCAACCTGAACTCATGAATCAATTCATTTTTATTTAGTTCTGCACCTACAAGTAGCGCCAGCATTTGAATATGTTGCTTCCAGGCCACAACTAAATCACTCCCAAGTATGCATTCAGCGAAAAGTAAAAACAAAAAACGAAACCACGATCATAAAAATCAAAAAGTTCTCACCTGTTATGCCGTCAAGGAACGAGATCTTCCCATCGATTCGCTGTATGGTCACGATTTCGTAGTCATCCTTGCAGAAACTCAATCAAATATGCACACTTTCACATCCGGTTTACCATCAAAGCGCGGATAAACAACATCTGCACGGAATGACAGCACCGACAATCGAAAAGCAACGCTCACCACTGTGATGCTCACGTTCACACACGAGGCCGCTGTTGGGTTGTATTCCAAAATGTGCTCTATCTCACTTGAGAGTTGAACCTTCGACTCTCGGCGTCCAAAAAACTACTCGCTTCTAGTGTTGCTCTAGTTGATTCCTCCAGCCTTGTGGTCACGTGACCCAACCCGCAGGAGTAGCTAAAGAAGTCGTCGAAGAAAGGAACGCGACGGAAAACCGTTGGGGGAGAAAAAAAAAAAAAAACCCAACGCCGTGGCGTTTCGTTTTTCTTGCTTTTTGTTTGCGCCGCGTCAAGCATAGAAAGAAAGAGAAAGTAAAGGAGAACGTGCCTTGCAAAGAAGCCAACTGTCAAGGGCAGTGTTGCGGAGAAGCGCACTACCAGTTCAGCCTACTCATGCCGACTCTCCTTGAAGGGAGAGAGGGAAGCGCTGCGGCTTTCCATCTAGGTGGTGTTGGCCAAGCCCGGTAAGGAGGTAGTCCCAAAAGACATTTCTGGCTGACTGGGCCTCTACCCCCCGCAGTTCACAGAAGTGCAAAAGGTGGCACGGTATACAACTTTGTAGCATTCATTCTTGATTCAATATACCTGCCTGTGTACGCAAAATACATTTCATCCAACACATTAAACGACAAAAAATTATTTCAGACCGCAAAATAAACAAGGGATACTCAGGAGTTTCGTCGTTCGCATGTCCTGTGGAGGACCCCAAGGTAACCATTAAAAAACAAAATAAGACGAAAACAATACTGCAATGAATTACAGATGTCTTTGTCTATACATATCTGTCTAATCTCTTTCTTGTGTTTATAAAATGACTGTGTAAAATCAGTGCAATCTTCCATAGTGTTTAGCAATGCAGGAATCTGATCATCAATTTTCTGTTTTCCATAGCTTGTACACACTTCAAGAGTTCTACGTTTACTATTTCTCAGTAGATAAAGTTGTGAAGGAGATTCATCCACTCGGTAGTTTTTTTTTGTGTGTATGGTCTCCATAAGTTTGAAATAGTAAATTAGATTTCGCTTCGAGCATGTTATGCTTAATAAAATAAGGACTGCTATGAAATTCGCGAATATTGCCATTGTGGTTTTTCAAGATTCGCAGGACCTTTTTTGAAGTATGATTAGATTACCATAGTGTGTAGACGTGGTTGTTCCCTTACCATAATTTCATAACAGAGCCTCGAGTAAAACAGGAAGTAATATAAGATTTTTCTACGCGAATTGGGTATTAATTTTGCTCTGTTATACATGCATCCGACCACACTTGTTAATTCCCCCTTTAATTTAATTATCTGAGTTGTCCACGTACGTTATTCATTAAACCATACCCAGGAAACATTTGCTCTTCTACTTCAGCTATTGGGAGGCCATTGAATTGTAGATGTACTTGGCTATTATCGCGGTTGTTCATGGGTCTAAATATTATATGTTTATTTTTTTTTTCTGCATTAAGTTTGAGCTCGTTTTCTTCCAACCATTTTGACAGTTTCACAGGGTAACCATTAGCCCGTTGTTGTAAAGATGCTTTTGTGTTGCTACTGAAGAAGACATTTGTATCGTCAGCTTGCATTACCAGATGAGGAGAATTGGGAATATCGGTTATGTCATTCGTATACACGAGATAGAGTCGCGGGCCTAATATACGGTCTGGTGGTACTCCATGTTTTATTTCTAATTCCTGGGATCTGATTTGATCGTCAGAAACAAACTGTTTGCGTTTTCGAAGGTAAGATTGAATTAAGTTTGGTGCGATTCCCCGTATGTCATAAGACTGAAATTTTTAGAGTAAAATATCATGCTGTATAGAATTGAATGATATTAATATTCATATTTATATTTTCACGAATGACAAATGATGAGGCAGCAAATAATTGAAGAAACTAAACATTTAATGGGGCGAACTTGTGCCGAAAACAAAAAATAGAGAAAGGCTAACGTCGCAGGCGTCGATGTTGCCAAAACAGCAGGATCGAGCGCTTGGGCGAGACTGACTTGGCTTGCTACGCGAAGAATAATTGGCGCAGAAAGTTCGACGCGTAGAGTATTCGGACCTCGAACAAGCACCAGGATTCTCGAATTTACCAGAGCACCAAATTGTGGGGATAAACAAAAAACACGACGCTCCCAGGAATTGAACTCTGGCTTTTCGCGTGGAAGGCATGCACGATAACCGTTAGGCCACGCGTGCACTGACTACATGGCCAGCTGTGCACGCAGCATTACTCCGCCCTTTAAAACGTGCATCGCCCCGATGCAACACAAAACGAAAACAAAATAAAAAAGAACGATAAACTAAAAGTCATTCGAAAGACATAAGGTCAACAGTCCTATCGAGCGCAGTACGGCTTCAGGCGCACGACGTGGACGACTTGAGGTCGTGGTGGGCGGCATGATGATGTTCTTGTTCCGCCGGGCATCACCTAGTAGTTCAAATCTCCAAGTCGACAAAGCACTTTGTAAGTAGCGCTTCGGAAGCTTCTCGCTTAGACCGCGTCGTCATATCGGAGTCCAAACCCATACACGGTCTCCGAGTTTGAAGCGAACGTCGATCCGCCGAAGGTTGTACCGCGTAGCGTCGGGACGTTGTTGATCTTGAATTCGGAGTCGGGCGAGCTGTCGAACTTCCTCGGCTCGTTGAACAACCAAACCACCTGGGCGTCGGGGCTCCCCTCGTCGGCTGGTTCGTGGGTTAGCATTGCGTCAAGCTTGGTCGTTACTTTTCTGCCATGCCCCAGCCGATACGGTATTACACCTGTGGTCTCTTGCACCTCCGTGTTGTAAGCAAACGTGACGTAGGGTAACACTTCGTCCCACGTTTTGTGCGCTACGTCGACATACATCGAGATCATGTTGGCGATACTTTTGTTTAGCCGCTCTGTTAGTCTATTTGGGGAGTGGGCAAGGCAGCAGCT
The DNA here is from genome assembly GCF_016920785.2 of Ixodes scapularis. Lineage (NCBI taxonomy): Eukaryota > Metazoa > Arthropoda > Arachnida > Ixodida > Ixodidae > Ixodes > Ixodes scapularis. Next base: position 89,723,083 of record NW_024609857.1, read on the forward strand.
GAACCAAGCGGCCACAGCTGAACTTGTTCGTCTTTTAGATACAGGTTCTTGCTGCTGGTATTGACCCAGTCACGTACGAGGATGTCACCGGCCCGAGCGATATCTGCGGCTGCAAGTCGCGAGCGCAATTGGCAGTGATAACCCTCAACGACGCTGACACTGCATCACGGAATGGAACTTTCGACAGTGGCCATATGCATTTTCCGGTCCTACATAGAATTCATCGGGCAACATTGGTAACTTGACCAACGGCCACCGCCCCTCAAGCGTTCTTCGTCAGTGGGCAAGGCAGCAGTCGAACCATGCGGCCACGGCTAAACTTGTTCGTCTTTTTGATACAGGTTAGTAAGACGCAAAATGGTTGTGAATTGAAGAGCGATTTTATGTGTTTGGTTGTGCTCCCTTGCCAGGGCGCGTTGTGTGATTCTATTGCGAGTTATTTTGACTCATTCTGCTTTGTTCTTCTCCTGAGCGGTGATGTGGAAATGAACCCCGGGCCGGAAATAGCTGAGCAACTGGCAGCGATTCTTGAAAATCGAAAGACAAACACCAGAGACCTAAAAGCTATCCAAAACAAGTTAGTCTCTCACATATCCGATACAAATAGAAGATTGGCTTCAATCGAAGGGAAAATAGAGTCATTTGTACAAACTGCTCAGAAGATAGAAAATTGTGAGCGTTCGGTTACTGAGCTTCGCGAGGAAATTGCATCTCTAAAGGAGACAATTGGTGTTCTAGAAAACCACAGTCGACGTAATAACTTGATTGTTTACGGCGTCAGTGAAAACGAAACAGAAACAACAAATACACTTAGCGAAGCTGTTTTAACATAAATCTGTGAACAAAAGCTGGGAATCAAAGTGAACAGTCACGAAAGTATTCATCGGTTGGGAAAAAAAGACTGAACAAGACTCGGCCTGTCATTATACGACTGTTTGATTTTATTGAAAAGAATGGAGCTGCTAAGGAACGCCCACAAACTAAGGGGCACTAGATTTTCATTATCGGAAGACTTCTCGCCTAAAATTCGTGAAATAAGAAAGTTGTTATGGTCGACTGTGAAGGATCATAATAAACCCAAAGAAAAAGTGTATCTTAAATATGATAAGTTGCTAATCAACCAGGAGACGTACGTGTGGGACCAGCAAAAAAATGGAAGATCTAAACTACCTAGTCGTGAGCGGGATGGCGGTGTCGAGACAAATGACACGGCTCTACCTACTTCCTCTATAGAGATAAATGCGGGACCAAAGGTAAAAGAACTAATGTGATACCGGCATGACAAGCACAACCGCTCCAGCAACTGCGTTTACTTTCTTTTAATGCTTAAAGTATTGTAAAAGAAGTGAGTGATTTTGAAGCACTCCTTATTGATCTTGACCCACACGTTTCGTTACTGACTGAAACATGGTTGCATGCAGATGTGTTGGACAGTGAAATTATGCCACCCTCATACAGAATACTCAGGTGTGATCGACAATCCCGCGGAGGTGGAGGCGCTATAGTAATTAAAGAAGATGAAAATGTAATTCTACTACCAGGCATCTCTAATCACGAAAGTGTGTTCCGTAAAATAGATTTTTATGGTAACACCATTGTAATTGGTGTGGTATATCGGCCGCCAAATGCAAATCTAGTGTTTCATGAGGATTTATATGATTACTTGCAGCGCGTTCGGGTTGGCCAAGTAAAAATTATCTTGGCAGGTGACTTCAATTTACCGAATACTGACTGGTTGAATATGAGTGCCACGGGTAGTAATGTCAAACATTCCGAAATTGTTGATACCCCTACCAGAGTCGGTGCTTCATCAAGCCACATTCTTGATTAACGTTTTGTTAGCGCTACAATTAATGTTACCAGACTAGATGTCATAAACTTCCTATCCGACCATAAACTTGTGTTTGCCACATTTGCTTTTTTAGAAGAGAGCTGAACAGAATAGAACATCAATTGTTGCCCGATTTCAATAGGGCAGATGACGTGAGTGTTTTAGATTACTTAGAAACGCATTTGGACGATTTCTCTGTACATAAGGATGCAAATGTTTTGTGGGGTAAATTTAAAAAAAAATTGTGTTTTGATTGCATAACGAGGTTCGTTCCAAATAAGATAAAGAAAAAAAGGAGTAATCCATGGATTACAAGATAAATAATCCACACGAAGCGCAACTTAAAACGGATGCGAAGATCACCCCGGCGTCCAGAGATGGAAATTAATCTACTAAGCAGTCAGCTTAGGGGTAAAATTAAAAAAAAAGAAACGCTAAAGGGGACTTTTTTTCTGTAACACTCGATAATTTTTTGAGGGATGCGCCATCTAAAGTCTGGAGGTTCCTGTCTGGAAGCAAGTCCAATCGTATGTCTTTAACTATTGACGGCTCACAGGTCACGGATGCTAAAGCTATCGCCGATGAATTTAATAAATACTTCCAGTCAGTTTTTACAAAAAAAGACACCAATCATATTCTTCAGCCTGGAGGTTTCGCTTCATCAATGACGGATTTAAATGTATCTCAAGAAGGCATATTTAATTTGCTACTTAACCTTTACGTGAAAAAGGCAAGTGGTCCAGATGGTATTCCCAACGCTTTTCTGCGTGGCTATGCTGAACGGGTCTCGCACTACTTGTTCGTCGGCTTTAACGCATCGTTATCGCAATGTAAGCTTCCTTTCGACTGGAAAAATGCCCGCCTCATTCCTATTTTTAAGGCAAATGACCCTTTGAGCGACACGAACTATCGTCCAATATCGCTGACGTCGACAAGTTGCAAATTGTTAGAGCACGTGGTTTGTCGGCATCTCACATAGTTCCTAGAAGAAAACAAGTTGCTATCAGACGTTCAACACGGCTTTCGGCGAAGAGTATCAACTGTAACGCAGCTGATTACTACGTGTCACGACTTTGGGGGGGGGGCGGTGGGGGCGACCGCCCCCCCCCAAACGCCTCGCCAGGCAACCCCCCCCCCCCCCCGGGGTTCTTCGTCAGCTCGAAGAAAAAACGTAAGCAATTGACGCGAGAAACAGAAGATTAAAACAGCGGTGGGTGGACGCGCCTGCTGGGCGCTTCCAAAGTGGGGTTTATCTCCGTCAAGGTCACGGTACGTCTTCCCGACAGGGACGGCGCCAGGAGTTTCGAAGTGGAGAGACAGTGTGGAGGCGCACCAAATATCAGGGTCCTCGACGGCAGGCACACTTCCAAACAAGACCAGCACGTCGAGCACGGGGGGAAAATACCTTCAACTTATCTAGTCCCCTTTCTCTCTCTCTCTGTCTCCCTCTCTCTCTTTGGGGGTTGTCTGCGAAAAATTTGTGCCCTGAAAGCTCCCAAACGCAGACGTCAAGCAGCCTTCCTCAGGGGTGGCAGATTATCCTTCCTCTCTAGCGGCCTCCTTTTCATCACTTTTCGTGGTTCTGGGCTTGTTTTTTGGCACGTCTTTTTTGGCTTGCTTTGAGATGCTGTCACCCACGGGCTCACTGAAAGTATCTTATTGGCACGGTGTGCTCATTGCCAAGGGAAGTGCGGAGGGGACGTACCGGGAGGAGACATTCCAGGGGGGGGGATGCAGCTTGTACAACCAGGAGACCAATGGACCTTTTTTCCAGTAAGGAGTGTCCCATGACGGTTTCGCCGCCTACTACAAATGGAGGGCAACCGGACTCGCCTTCTCCCATAGGAACAGATTAGTGTCGCAAGAAAACAGTGCCCCCCAAAAATGGCGAAAGGGTGGTCAAGGTCAAGTGGAAAGGGTGTGCGCGTGCGCAGACGCTTACTGGAAAAAGGTCCATTGCTTTTCTTCTCAAATGAGAGAGGAAGCAGATGCTCTGGGTACAGTGTAGTCTGGGTCTGAGCTTCTCCTGAAGACGCTCCGGACTTCCCCACGACCTTGGCTTAAACATAAGCCCGCTTTCGCCCTCGCCTCCATCCCTCACTGAGGATCAGCGCCGCAGCGCGGAATACGGAAAGAAGCCGACGAGCGCCAGAAGGGGGAGATGTTTCCTCTAATGGGCTTCATACTGCCTGCGGTACGTCTTCTCGTGGCGGGAAGCTAATAAAAAAAAGATAAACGGTACGAGCACTCTAAAGGCTGAAGGCCGCTTACACGGGGTCCTCAAGCTGACGCCGTAGGCATTTATTTGTATACAATGCCGTTTCAACTTAGGGTGGCGGGACATATTTTAGGAAAGGCGCCAGCTACCCCTTGTCTCCCCTTGGCGCCGTCTTTTCCAGTTAAACGCGGCTTCCGTGGATTGACGGCAGAGCTTTCGCGCGGCTTTGCAGGAGCGAATATGTGTGTGTCGAACGGACTTGGGGAAAACGAGACCCTTTCAAAGATGCGGCTATACATAAATTAAATAGACAGTGCCTGTGCCCGTTCGAGTGAACACCGACTCCCAAACATCCATGCTCCAGTCGTGATCGGCCTTTAGCCCAGTTGAGATTCGCTGACCTTACAACCGCTCTGCCCTATCATATCTCTGCACCTGTCCTCTCGACCCTGACGAATGGGCTAACTACCCAGAAACAAGTAAATGTTCCTTTGATACAGAAAATATCCAGACGAAGTGCAATTGAATATAATTTGGAAGGATCAATTGCTGGTTTAAGGTTTTGTCTACGTTCAAAAGTTATAGTTGCCGAACTGCAACATGCTTTCAAAAATATTCAACAATTATTCGCTTTCGTTCTCTCGAGTTGCATCCAGAACACGTGAAAACACGAGTTTGGGTTGACAATGCTGCATGTGCTGAGCTCTGGAGATTCCAAATTACGGCGAACAACCGACGAACTTGCCTGGCAGCGTTCGTTTCGCTCGCTGCGTCAACAGTGTTTTTACGCCGCGAGCAGCGTCGAAGCCGCCGGGCCATTTTTGTCGCTTGTTTGCAACGTACTCGCTCCGCTGATTTAAGCCGCTCTTCCCGTTGCCGCAGCAGTTGAGCACTAGCTCCAACCAGAATGTCTGCCGAGGCAATGTCTTTAAGCTGCCCTAAATCGACTGCTCACGTAGTGTCGGTCTGAAACCCAAGTTTCAGAAAGGATAGTGTCACCACAATTTTTGAGATTCTTACCTCTAGCGTGGTCACCCGAAAGGTTTTAATTCAAAGAGCTCATCCCCGACAGGTAAACCGATACAAAAGCTCTCAAGATCTATATTATGTTATCAGAGTTTAGTAAAAACGATAACTCCACAAAAAATATAAACACTCCCCCCCCCCCCCCCCGCCGTTTTACACCGAGGAACCGCCCCCCCTAAAATGGAGGTCTGGATCCGCCCCTGCTTTGCCCTTGCAATCAATAACAGAGAACAGGTTCAGGCAGTCTTCTTAGTCTTTGCCAAGGCCTTTGACAAAGTGCCGCACAATAAATTATTCCAAAAGCTTTACGCGATTGGAATTAACAGTATACTTATCGATTTTATTAGATCTTACCTAGACACTCGCGTTCAGTATGTGCAGATTGATAACCACTGCTCGGACACACTACCAGTCACGTCGTGGGTACCCCAAGGATCAGTTTTAGGACCTATATTATTTTTATATGTCAACGATATCGTAAGCGCTCTTAACCCTGAAATTCAAGTTAAACTTTTCGCTGATGACTGCGTTTTATACACCACAGTAAAATCACAAGCCGATCAAACTAGACTCAACGACAATCTAAACAATATTTTAAGTTGGTGCGAAAACTGGGGAATGGTTCTAAATGTTAATAAGTGTTCTGTCTTACGAGTATGTAATAAAAAATCAGTCTTGAAGTATTCATACGTCATGGGAGGGGAAGTAATTAACGAATTATCGTCAGTTAACTACTTAGGTGTTACAATTACGGAAGGCTTGAGTTGGAAGAAACACATTGATAATTTTTGCTCCAGTGCGCTTAGAGCCCTTTGGGCCCTCCGACGTAAGCTCTCAGGAGCCCCGAGGCAGGTGAAGCTTGCAGCCTACACAATTCTGGTCGGACCTTGCCTAGAGTATGCTTCATATTTATGGGACCCCCACACTATAAAAAACATATCTAAACTTGAAAGAGTGCAGAGGACTGCAGTCCGATTTATTTGCAACCGGTATAAAAGAACGCACAGCGTGATTGAAATGTTCAGTTTTCTTGGACTTGAAACGCTTCAAACCCGGCGCTTAGAAAAGAGTTTAAAACTTTTGTACTTGATATATAATCATTTAAATCACCTAAAACAGTGCCCTTACGTAACCCGAGCTTCGCGCGCAAATACTGGTTTTAACAATGGCAAAATGATTAGGGAATTTCGTGTGCATAATGATACGTTTAAATTTTCGTTCTTTCCCAGGACAATAACAGCAAGGAACCAGCTGCCAAAAGATATAGTAGAAAGTGCCAGTGTCAAAGAATTTATTTCAAATTTTAAAGTTGTGCCCAGGTGATTGTTTGTAATGTTTTTGTTGTTGATTTTTTCCTTCAAGTTTTCTTTGTTCTTATGTCTTGCAGCTGGTATTGATGTCTTCTCGGTGTTGTATATCATGTTTCTATTGTGACGCTCACTCCTGCCTGGACTCTAACATGAGTCTGTAGTATTTATAAATAAAAAAAAATTGTCTGCGGATGGTACGCAGTGGTTCGACGATGACCGCGGTGCCACTGAGACGAAGGATCTCTTCCGTCAGCTGGGCCATGAACGAAGATCCACGGTCTGTGATGAGGACTTCGTTGGCGCCTTGCCGGAGGACAATAGACTTGATGAAAAACTTGGCGACTTTAACAGCCGTACCTGATGGAAGGGCTTTCGTTTTGGCGTGACGTGTGACATAATCAGTGGCGACGATTATCCAGCGGTTTCCCGACGTTAACGGCGGGAAAGGACCAAGTAAATTCACTCCGATCTGCTGGAACGAAATGGACGGGGAGATATCGGATGCAGAAGTCCTGACGGCTTCGTCGGCGGTTTCCTGCGTCGCTGACACTCGTGGCATGATCGAGTGTAGAGATCAACGGTCTTCGGTAGTCTCGGCCAGTAGTACTTTTCTCGAATCCTGGCGAGCGTCCTACTGTAGCTAAGGTGTCCAGCTGTTGGGTCGTCATGGCATCCTTGGAAGATTCCTTCTCGAAGGCTGGAAGGAATAACCAACAGCCATGCTGTGCTGTTGTTGACGGAGTTCTTTTTGTACAGCACCCCTTGCCGTATTGAGAAGGTAGGCAGGATTACCAAGAAAGCACGAGGAACCGTACTCGCTTGTTCCTCTAGTTGATCGATGAGCGCTAAAGTGCAGCCATGTCGCTGACATCCAGAGCGCCGAGGAAACACTCATCGTAGTCGTCTTCGATGCAGGCAGGGCTGGCCTCGACTGGGGCCCTTGACAGGCAGTCGGCGTCATTGTGCTTCCGGCCGGACTTGTACATCACGGTCATGTCGAACTCCTGCAGTCATAGGTTCCATCCAGCGCGTAAGGCGTTTGGAGAGGTCCTTCAGGTTGGCGAGCCAGCAGAGCGAGTGGTGGTCCGTGACGACGCGAGAAGGACTTTCGTACAAATATAGGCGAAACTTTGTTCCGCCAGACGACAGCAAGACACTTCTTTTCAGTCGCTGAGTAGTTCGTCTCCGCCTTGGGCAGCGTCCGACTCGCGTATGCGATGACTCGCTCTGCCCCGTCTTGCATTTGGACTAGTACCGCGCCAACTCCGGTGTTACTGGCGTCCGTGTGGATCTCTGTTTCAGCGAACTGGTTGAAATGGTCAAGAATCGGGGACGTCTGGAGTCTTTGTTTGAGGTCATCCAATGACCTCAAGTGTTCTTCTGCCCATTCAAACTTCACGGCGTCCTTCGTGAGGTTCGTCAGGGGCGCAGACAGCTTGGCAAAGTTCTGAACAGTAGGCACAGAGTCCGAGGAATCGTCTCGCGGCCTTCTTGTCAGACGGCGGCGTAAATGCAGCTACGGCGCGGGTCTTCTCGGGGTCAGGGAGAACACCTTTGTTGTTCACGACGTGGCCAAGGAAATTAAGTTCACCATAGGCGACATGCCGGCGGTCCTGATGGCTTAAAGCACGGCTCAAAGTCGTCTCAAGTGTTCGTCGAAATCTCGTGAAAACACAACGACGTCGTACAGGCAGACGAGGCAGCTCTGCCATTTCAGACCTGCCAGCATGGTGTCCATGACACGCTGGAAGGTGGCTGGTGCTGTACAAAGTCCGAACGGCATCACTTTCAATTCGTACAGTCCGTCGGGAGTGACGAAGCAGTTTTCTCCCGGTCGCGTTCGTCGACTTCAATCTGCCAGTAACCACTCTTCAGGTCCATCGACGAAAAATATCGGGAGTGCCGCAGTCGGTTTAAGGTATCGTCGATGCGGAATAGCGGATGGACATCCTTCTTCGTCATAGCGTTCAGTCGACGACAGTCCATGCAGAACCGCAAGGTCCTGTCTTTCTTCTTTACAAGGACGACTGGCGACGCCCACGGACTCCTTGAGGGTTTAATGATGTCGTGAACGAGCATTTCATGTACTTGATCTTAAATCACCTTCATTTCCTTTAAGGAGACTCGATACGGCGACTGGAGGACAGGGAGTGCGTCGTCGTCGGTAATAATGCGATGGTTCGCATTGGTGTTTGGAGAACTTTCGACGACGTGGAAAACAGTCACTGTAATCGGCGAGGAGATCAACCAGTGGCCGGCGCTTAGGAGCTTGGAGCTGGGGGTCGATGTCGAGCTGCGGCGGCGACGTGCTCTTCTGCTGTGACGACGAGGTTTCCTTAGAGATTGCGGTGACGACGGCTGGCGCCTGAAGATTTTCAACGTGGCCCAAGGCGGTACCCTCTGTTAGGTGCTGCGGCTCCTCTCGGAAGTTTGTCACGAGAACAGTTTTACGTCCTTTTTGAAAATCCGTTACGCCTCGCGCGATGCCAATTTCTTTTTCAAGGAGCAGTGGGACGCTGTTATCCTGAAGAGCTTCACCGTGCATGGCTGCGTCGGTTATGACGGTGACGAAAACACTCGGCCGTGGCGGCAGGTTCACATGATCGGCAATAACTCGGATCGCGATTGGCGTCGTGTTGGTCTGTATCGGTGGCAGAATTGGCTTTCGCAGCGTCAACTGGTTTGCCCCGAGGTCCACGACGGCGCCATTCTTGCAGAGAAAGTCGATTCCGAGGATAACGTCCCTCGAACAGTCTTGAAGAACGACGAACTTCACAGGGCACGTCTCACCGTGGATCTCGACGCGAGCAGTGCATCTTCCGACTGGTGTAAGGAGGTGTCCTCCGGCGATTCGTACTTGAGGTCCATCCCAAGGCGTCATGACGTTTCGAAGGCGGCGGGAGAGCCTCCCACTCAAGACTCAGTAGTCTGCTCCGGCGTCCACGAGTCCTGATTCGTCGTGGCCGTCAATGACGACTTTTAGGTTGTTGGACACCGTTGCAGGCGCGTCGTTGCGATGCGTGGCGTCGAGAGAGTGGGAGCGCTCCGGCGTTCTTGGAGGCTCTTTACTTCGGTCGCCTTCGGCAACGCCACCTCCAGGCGTTGCCGCAATTAGATTTCCCGGCGACGCAGCGGAGACAGGCTCTCTCGGCGGGGTCGTGGCGCTGGAGACGCTGAACATCGTGGCGATGGGGAGCGCGATTCACGGCGGAGAGAAGGTGCTGAGGTGGCGAGCGTCGGAGGTACTCCTCGATTTCGCGAGGGCGTTCGCCGTTCATCGGGCGAGGGTCGTTCGGGTGGAACCCACGCAGTCCTATTTACCGGTAGGGACAACGGCGGTAGATATGGTCGGTCTCTCCGCAGTGGTAGCACAAGGGGCGTCGATCGGTCGTTCTCCACACGTCGGTTTTCCTCGGCGAATGTTGCTCCGGGCGGACGTCCTGGACTTGCCCTTCTTGGCGTCGAGGATACTTCGGCATCGGAACGGGTGGGCCTCCCCACGTGTTTTCGAGGTTTGTGTTTACGCCGGCAACTGTAAAGGGGGGGTGGGGGGGGGGGACGGGAAGGGGGTATATCCAGTCTTGGGTAAGTTACTTTTAAAAAGTAATTCGTTACAGTTATAGTTACTTTCAGAAAAAAGTAGTGAAGTTACCGTTACAGTTACCGCAACAAAAAAGTAACTCGTTACAGTTACAGTTACTTTTAAAAAGTAACGACGTTACTTTTCAGTTACTTTTCTATGACACAAAAAATTAGGAAAAACTAGAAAACGCTTTTCACCAAGTTTATTTGCATAAAATTAAAAAAGTGTTCTTTTTACTTTGTATTGTAAGTTAGCAGCAGTTGCTTCCCAAAATTAGTTTCTGAAAGTTTCACTTGTTTGATAACGAACACGTCCCTGCCCTTGTTGAACAGGCGCTCGTCTAACGCGCCAGATGGGATTGCAGTGTTGTTTCGCCGGAGAAGGTTTTTGATTGCGGGGGAGGCGGTGAGGCAATAGAGTGCCGTTTTCTGCGGTCAAGGTGTTAGTAGCCTCCTCCACGTCAGCAAAATACTCTCTGTACGCCGGCTATGGTAGTTTTTCTTTGTTCTTATCAACATTCGTATCCTTGGTAGGACTAGCACATTCTGGCTCGTTGACGGTTGCGCTGGGTTCATAGAGTCCCTGGACCTATTTCAGTTTGTACCCGGCAAGCCAGAAACAAACCCCACGCAAACAGCAGTAAATTTTGCCTCGACTGTAGACACTACACCGGATTAATGGCACAAATCAAAATACGAAACATGCGCAGTGCGGAGTGGCGGCGCTAATCAAAATACGAAACATTCGCAGTGCCCTCCGCGTGTATTGTTTCACGTTTGATTCACCCGATTAAAAAGCGTTTGCGCAGAAAAAAAGGAAAACTGCGAAAGAGATAGTTCTTCAAGACACTAAGATGCAAGTGTTCAGTCACAAAGTACAAGCGCGTGCTAAGGATAACTACATTTTTTTTTTTCACCAAACCTACACGTGGCTATATTGGGGTCGGGACTGGCGAGAAAGAACGTATTCACAAGTCTGTGCAAAAAATAACTTGACACTCGAAATGTCAGAAGAGACAATTTGGAAAGCTCAAAAAATGGCTAAATTGTACTCGTTCAGTGATATATTATTCATAAAAAACTGGAAAGTAACGACAAAAGTAACGTCGTTACTTTCATCGTTACCTCGGAAAAAAGTAATAGAACTACAGTTACAAGTTACATTTTTAAAAAGTAACTCGTTACAGTTACAAGTTACCAAAAAAGTAACGAAATTACAGTAACGCGTTACTAGTAACGCGTTACTATCCAAGACTGGGTATATCTGTGTGGTGTGCTTGTGTACGATTCGTCGGCGGGGGGGCAAGGAAGCGTTCTGAGGGAGTGGGGGATTAGCACTGGTGACAATGGAGGGTGATAAGTCAACTGACTGGACGTTCTGATCGACTCTGTGGCGCCTAGGGCATGTGGATGGCTGTGTGTGCGAGAAGGGCTGTTGACGTGGACTGGACGGGAGGAAGCGGCTTGACCTTCGGGACTGTGGATGTCGGGTGGGGGCACCGGGGGGGCTCGCCTTTTTAAACGAGTGTCTGAAAAATAAACGTTCAGCTGTGTTTGAGACGTTGCGTTGTATTCGCCCCCTTCTGAGTTTCTGAGTCTCGGCTTCTATTACCAAGAATCATCACCAGCTCGCTTGTTTTTTAAGTATTATTGCAGCCCAAAGCTGCTCGCCGAAGGCCTTGGCAACGCTCGGAACCGGTCGGATCCTTGAGACCGTGTACGACCGCAGCGCCGCCGCGTACATCCGAAACCTTTCAACGCTTGCCGCTCGTCGGTGCGTGATCCCACTACACCTCTCTAGTGTGCGCCGCCTTTTCCGCTGCCTGGTGGCGACTATGTCGACGGGTCATTTTTTGTTTCCGTTCTTTATAAACTGCATTTGTTTCTTTTCTGATCGAAAATGCTGAACAAAAACTACTTTTATAAATAACTGAAACGGTTCGCGACACTCATATTTTGTATTTCGACTAAAAAGAAGCTTTTACCGGCTCTGACCAGTAGCAAGCCCAGGAACAAAGACCTCACAATTTGCGCGCTTTCGGCATTGTGGGTCGCCCCCGTAGGTGGAGGGGGTTTCCCCGTCGTCCTGTTAAAAGATGACGCGCTGATATTTAGTTACTTTCTCCGTGCCCGCTGGCTTGCCCGAACCCCAAGAGACGTGGAAACCGGAAAAACGGTAGACTTTAAATATGATTGTAAGGCCCCTTTGAGGCCAATTTATCCAGGCCTCTTCATTACCCTACGGGGAAAACTGAATTTACATAGTCTTTCCAGATCATCCCCATAGAGAGGATTATCTGGAAGTGACGAATGTACCTCTATTTTTAACAGCAAGTTGTACTACCTTGCCGAGGGCCTGGTTTGCTCTGGATTATAACGTAGATATGGGTAGCTCTGCACCTCCATGAATATTTACGGTGGTGCTTAACAGTGGACTTTAGCAGATCTGGCCAGAGTGTCACGAATTGGGACTTAGAGGAACAAGCAACCAAGAAATCTTTTCTCTACATTTAGTGTGCAAATATTATGTTTTGAATATTTTGAGTATTGATGCATGCCACTTGAAAAACTGGCAACATGAAATGGGTTAATAAATCTCAATTTTGTCAGATATGATTAATATCAATGCCCAACTCTATTTTAATGTAGGAGAGTCTTTGGTCTATTCGAATTCCTCCGGATGCCGTTCGGTCTATGCAACGCAGCCCAGACATTCCAGCGCTTCGTCGACGGCGTCCTGCATGGCCTTGACTTCTGTCACGCCTACCTCGACGATGTACTCGTTGCAAGTAGCTAGCCGGAAGAACACGAGGAACAACTGCGCACCGTTTTCCGGCGGCTCACCGAACACGGAATCGTGGTGAACACCGCGAAATGCGAACTCGGTGTACAGAAGTTGGCTTTCCTCGGCCATATCATCTCAAGCTCGGGAATTCTACCAACTCCAGAGAAGGTCGAAGCCATTAGACAGTTCCCCCCGCCAAACTCAAAACGTCAGCTTCGCGAGTTTCTCGGCCTGGTAAATTTCTATCGCCGCTTTGCTCCCCAGTGTGCGGCCATCCTGCACCCTCTTCACAGCCTCTTGGCAGCAACAGGGAGTCCAACCACTACACTTGACTGGACCGATGAGGCGACAGACGCTTTTCGAAGAATCAAGAACTGTCTCGCAGATGCTGCACTCCTCGCCTACCCTCAGCCAGGGGTGCCACAATGTGTCATGGTCGACGCTTCAGATACAGCCGTCGGAGCCGTTTTGCAACAGCTCAACGACGGAGTATGGCGACCAACCTCATTCTTCTCCAAGAAGCTGACACCTGCTTAGCGACGCTACAGCACATTCGGGCGCGAACTACTCGCCATCTACGCGGCAATCAGGCACTTTCGCCATTTCCTGGAAGGAGTAGATTTTTTTATACTAACGGACCACAAGCCCTTGACCTACGCCCTCCGTTCTCTCACCTCAGATGGCAGCGCCCACACCGCGCGTGAACAGCGTCAAATGGCTTACATCTCGGAATTTACAACGGACATTCGCCACGTCAGAGGGGCAGACAACGCCGTGGCGGATGCGCTATCGCGTAACCCAATCAACGCTCTCAACTTGCCCCCGGAATTCGACTTAAGAAAACTGTCGCTAGCTCAGCGTGGCGATCCAGATTTGAGCCGACTGCAATCTACAAAAAACGCACTAAAGCTGCAGTGGTTGCCTCTCACCGGAGCGCAAGGCAAACTGTGCTGTGATGTTTCCACAGGTAACCCCCGCCCTTTTGTGCCCTCCAGTCTCCGCCGGGATGCCTTTACATCGCTGCACATGCTGTCGCACCCAGGAATCCGTGCGACACAACAGATGGTAGCTTCCCGTTTCGTCTGGCCCGGGATGAACAGAGACGTCCGGCAATGGACTCGAGAGTGCCTTTCCTGTCAACGAACGAAAGTGCACCGTCACATAGTTACACCCTTGGCGAATTTTCCAACACCGCACGCTCGATTCGACCATGTCCGTGTGGACATAGTCGGACCGCTGCCGCCCTGCCAAGGTCAGGCGTACCTGTTGACGTGTGTCGACCGGTTCACGCGTTGGGCGGAAGCAATTCCGATTCCCGATATCACTGCCGAAACAGTCGCTCGTGCCTTCCTCCATGACTGGCTCTCTCGTTTCGGCGTGCCGTCTACCATCACAACGGACCGAGGCAGCCAATTTGAATCCACCCTCTTCAGTGCCTTTACTCAGGTCATTGGCACCACCCGTGTAAAAACCACGGCCTACCATCCAATGAGCAATGGCATGGTGGAGAGATTGCATCGCCAACTCAAGGCAGCCTTGATGGCGAACGAGGAGCCCTCCTGGATGGAAGCGCTTCCTCTCGCCCTCCTGGGCATCAGGACTGCCTTGAAAGCAGACATCGGCTGCAGCGCAGCCGAGCTTGTCTACGGAACGACACTGCGTCTCCCCGGCGAGTTCTTTTTGTCCAGCCAAAGGGAGGCCCAAATCAACCCCGGCGACTACGCGTCTCGTCTCCGCAGCATCATGGGCAAGCTTCGTGCTACACCCCCCCGTCAGCCAACGACACGAGCCATTCATCTGAGCACAGACCTCGCATCCTGCACGCACGTGTTTGTTCGACACGACGCGGTGCGACGATCACTTCACCCCCGTACGATGGACCCTACAAGGTTTTGCTTAGGCACTTGTGGGAACTTAGAGAGGTTCGTTTCCCCGGCGGAGATGAGTACCATCCCCACGTTTGTAGGAAGCCGCTGGAGAAAGAGTTCTCGGAGCATTATGCTGTCGAGATCCGTCCTCCTGGTCCCGAGCAGTTGTTGCATTTGACGGAGTAGCTGACTCGGTGTGCGGTCTCCGAGCTCAGTTTCGCGAAGCAGTTGCTGAAACCTCTGGGGTTCTGAAGGGGTAACCCTTCGAATGAGGGTCTCTTTGAGCGTCTTGTACACATCCTCCGCGGGTGGAACAAACAGCAAATCGCGGATCTCACACGCTGTAGCGGGCGGCAGACTACTCACCACGTGGTGGTATTTTGTGAGGTCTGCCGTGATGCGTCGTGCAGCGTATTGTGATTCCACTTGAATAAACCACAATTCTGCATCAGAGGTCCAGAAGGGCGGTAACTTGATGTTGACGGTGGAGACCGACAGGGGATCGTGCTCTTGTGGCGAGGTCATGGCACTGCTGCCAAGTTCCGGGTCACCAATGTGGAGGTGGCGAGCGAGGTCCGAGAAAGAACGACCTGAAAGCTTGCGTACCAGATCTCAACTGCTTTATTCTTCTTCCTCGTCGATCTCCTTTTTTGTCTCCCCTAGCGGGAGTAAAAATCAATTATCTCCAATGAAGAAGTGCGCATGGTCGTTCTCGCGTGCGGCGAGCTGTGTGGCATTGAGCCACTACAAGTCATACGCGAGCAATTTTATTGTGAGGTCCGTCATCCATAAGCTTACTAAAACTGTGTGGCCATCCTGGATTCCAATCGGTAACACATGCAGCACATGTGAGCTAAAGAACATCCTCTCCTTCTGCTGCTTCTTCGGTGTAGGATGGACAAGCCATTTACGATCATCAAATTTCCGGACGAGGAAGACTGCCTGGCAGTCGTGCCAGTGACCTGGCTTTCGAAACTTAAAAACATGTCCGCCTGGCCACTCCATATCAAGGGGTCCAGGGTGTCCTCCATGGTGGAACGGGAGTAGCCACCAGGCATCATCGGCAGTGGGTGGGAGAAGTTCCGATGTACTGCTAAGTCATTTTCCAGTAAGTACTTATTTTGTGCCTTTTTTCTCTGCATGATTTTGAGATGACAATTAAGTTCTACCTATCCGAAAGTTAGTAACTGTGAGGGCTTTTTAGATATTGTTTAGGACATTTGCAGTAAATGCCATCTAATTTATAGTATCTAAAGTCCCTATACGCCTCGCAAGTGGGCTCATTTTCGTCTTCTGCGCATGAGAAAGAAAGTAGCGGTGACGTCAGAACGCCGAGACCTGATTGGCTGACTGCGATTCCCTATCTGAGCGTCGTCTGCTCCTTTGCAACGTCGTCTGCTCGCAACGTCGTCTGCATCTGTCTTACCTTTCCTGCGACTTTCGGAAGTGCAGGTCTTTACGAGCGAGCTCGACTTCGCCTTTCAGAGAGGGCAGACAAAATAACTCCAGCGGAAAGTTGTTTTTGTCTAACAACTAGCACACGCGCATCAAGGAGGGAAATCAAAGGACTCACTGGCGAGGTGTCCCGAGGCGCCGAGGCTTGTTTGCTAAGAACCGAGAGTGAGCGTGTTAGTCTCCGCAAGTCCCCTACCAAATACTCTTTCCCTCCTTTCGTGTGCGGCGAGACTCCTCACTCTTTAACGGCGTCGGCGGGTTGGCGCAGTTAACGTCGTCCGCTTTACGTCTGCTAGTCAAAGCGATGGCTGCTTTACCTTTCCTGCGTCTGCCGGAGATTCACCGCTTTTTCACCGGCGAGAGTCACCGTGGCCTCGGAAAACAAGAAGACGACAAGAGGAAGAGATTGACCTCTTAAGCTTAAATTGAGGTCCGCGATCAAAGCATAATACGGGAAGGATTCACAAGGGTCGCGCGGGCATATTCCATTCTGCCCGCCAGCCGGTCGTGGGCAGACGGTCGCCGAGTCGTAGTGCCTGTTAGGCCTATCTGCCCAGCTCGCTTAGTCGGTGACAGTGGAATCGGGGCCATTGGAGCTCTTCCCGGGTGTTTGTGGATCCAGTGTTCTTGTTCGTCGTGGTTTGATCCAAGGACTTTTTACCTTTTTCTTGCTGCTTGAAGTCGGGACTCGTGGGAAGCACACGCACAAAAATAAACGTCGGTTGGTCGTCGCGACCGCGACGCTGTCGGCCATGCTGACTTGACCGTAAGAAGTGCGTAAGGCAGCTTCGGAGCTGTCGTAGGATTTCGACGTAACCTGCGCAAAACATACAAAAATTTCGTTTCGTGAATACAAATTTATTCTTAAGTTTTGTCTTACGCATATTTTTGGCGGAAGATCGTTTTGTGGATCTGGCCTCTGGTCTCTGCACATTCGAAAGTCGCAGGAAAGGTAAGACAGACGCAGACGACGTTGCGAGCAGACGACGTTGCGAAGGAGCAGACGACGCTCAGATAGGGGGTCGCGATCAGCCAATCAGGGCTCGGCGTTCTAACGTCACCGCTACCCCCTGCGCAAGAAGCAGACGAACTTGCCCTCCGCATACTCACTGATGACACAACTAAAAACATAGCGCACCATCACAACGGAGAGGAGGTGAACAATAAGCCGCACAAAGTAACTAGAAACAACCGATTTGTTCATGTTTGTACGTAACAACAATGTTGCCAGCATTTTACACTCTGTATTTTTCACGACTGGGAAACATTGAGATTCTCGAAGTCAAGCTATGTTATAATTACGGTTCCGCGTTTTCGGCTTTATTTTTCTAAATTCCGGCATACTTTTTCCGGTTTCTATCGAAAGTTTCGGCTTTTGCCGTGAAATATCTCCACTACAAGCAAAACTTTACAGTCTTTTTTTTTTTCGGTGAATATGTATTGACCTCACACTTTTCTAGCATGTTTGTTCAAACTTAATTATTTCGTGCCACACGGCAGCACTTGCAGATATAATAATCATTTTCGTGGCTCTTCCGTTGGGAGGACACATTATTAAAATATCTTAGAGTTCCTTCTTTCTTTTCAGGTACCCCACTCCGATAAAAATATCTATGATGTACAGTAAAAACAATCCAAGCACAATATTCAGAACACGAGAGGACACAATTGGTATACAAAAACTGGATCACGAAGGCAAAAAATTTTATCCAGACGACAGACGAAGCGAAGCACCCTAAATGCCATCGGAGCACTTTGCTGTCACGTAGACAAGCTGACCATAGTCATGTGCCGACCAATACCCCCTCCCCCCCCTCCCCCCCCCCCTCCCTCCCTCCGTCGTCACTCCCAACTTGGCATGCAATGCCGCTCTAATACCCATGCCACACGGGCAACTCAAATGCCATTTACAACGAATGACATTTGTGTGATCGACAAATCAGCTGGGCAACCTGTCGCGCGTGGAATGCGCTACGCCCGGAGTGTCGCACGCTGTTTGGCCGTCCGCTCAAAAATCATTCGCTGTAAATGGCATTCGAGTTGCCCGTGTGGATCGGTTATAAAATATTTGCCTTTTCGGTTAAATTCGAATGTTGGAAAACGGATTCGGCATACCTTATCGGTTTTTATCGGTTGAAACTGAAAACGCTGAACCCTGAAATTGGTGTCTTCTAATATTTGTTTTCGGGGACTTACCAAAAAGGCGCTAGAAAGACGAAGAGACTGGTGAACAGCTTAACGGTAGAAACGTCCGAGGTTTCAGGTAATACAAATATTCATAAAAAGGAGCTGGGAGCGAATGGGATATTCGACATGGATGTATATTTCTTTAATTTTTCTAGCCCATGAGGAAGAGGAAGAGGTGCATCCAGCATTTGGAATGCCGTCACCACTTAAGCAATAAATTATTACTATTGTGTGTATTTAACGGAATGGTTTTATAAAATAGTGTTCACTTTTTTGTCTGAAACTTAAATTGCTTCATCGTCATTGTGTTTCAGGCCCTAGACACACATTAAGTAACCGTGTCTTCCTGCGGCCTGAGCTTTCTACCTGAATGCTTTCGCTTTTGACGCATTAGCCCGCTGCCTTGTCTTCTGACACCCTCTTTTAAAGGTACTATACACCGCAGGTCAATAGATGTCTATTGACCATCTGTCGGAACACATGCATATATCATGTGAGCAGCTAAGCACTATTCAAACGCAGCACATTCTATGGCTCTCCGGTTTTGTCAGTTATAAAGAAGTTTAAATTCATTTGCGCTGTGGGAAGGCCTGCATACAGTAGGCATTAGTCTGCATCGTGGGAGCCACGGCGATGCACTGACAGGGTGTCTAACCAACCTGGAAAACCTGAAATTGTCAGAATTATAAAAGAAACTAAAAAAGTTGGCTAAATCAGGAAAAGCAACCAGTGAAAGTGGCACGGTGGAATGCAACAAAGCCCTTCGAACAAGCGTTGGCACGGCCATGCTGAATACTGTTGCCCAAACTGTAATCCTTCAGCCAAGCAAATGATCGGGAATTTTTATTGAGATAGTAAGGTTGAGGCTAGATGCGGGGGTCGGGGAGCTTGAAGCAAGTAATTTGGTAGACACTCTGACTGAGTAACCTGCTGTGCCTAATATCTCGGGCGATGGTATCGTACTGTATGGTTCGGTTCAACTTGTGGAATGATTTGTCGAGCGATTTTTTTAGAGGAACAGCTTGTCATCCTATGAGGCGTTGACCACATCTGCCCCTATAGTCATAACCCAGCTGTTTGCACTGAGAATCGCCTTCTCATGGGTTAGTCGGTCGAGTGTTAAGCTACAAATCGCTTAATTTGTGCTAAGCATTAGTTTAATATTCTTAATCAGTTCCATATGCTCCTATATGTTATGGTTACTGCCTGCTATGTAGCTATGTGTTTAATTTGGCATTTGCTGCATGTGGCTGTTTTTTGTGTTGCTTGATTGCGTCACTCCTGCTTCTGCTTCTTGGCTTAGACACCTAGAGGGATACTTCAACGAAATTTGAAATATACCCGTCGTGTTCACAAATAGGCAAAATATTATCCACAATATCCGTAAATGGCAATCGCTCGTTTGTATTTTTAGCCTGATGGATGTATTTTTCGTTACAAACGGCTCACTCTGGCAAACGCTCGCAGAGCTGCCAGCGGAAAGGACGTCACATCCGCCGCAATCGTGACATAGTTTGACTCAGGAACTTGCGTCCGGACGCAGTGGACGCTGCGAGCTACCTCGGCCAAACCCACCCTGCGGACGTAGCCCGTGATACGCTTTCCGTGCGACGCTGTGCCCTCTCTCCAAGGTCACGAGACATTCACGCGGCCCTTGGATAAGCCCCGATGGCTCGTAGCACCCGCTGAAAGCATCCGAAGTACTGCAGCGATCGGGCCACCACAAGGAAACCCAAACCTGTCTTTGGACGAATTTTGAGCGAGGGACTAAAGCGACTCCTGGCACGCACAAAAGAGAGTCCTTCAGCTTTTTTCTCGTCGTGGCCGGAGGGGAGACAGTTACTGTTACTAACTGGCAAGGTTCTTTGACTGGCATTACAAACGAGGCGTTGGCGACATCCACAGGGGCTTTTTGCTAATCGTTTAATTCATTTTAAAATTAATTTTCGTGTCATTCTCAACAAGAGATTGGTGTGCCTTATGTTATGATATTCCCTTAAGCACGAATAGAAAAAAAAATAAGCGCCGAAATTTCGTTGTAGCGTCCCTTTAAAAAGAAACCTGAAAAGAAAAAAAACTTTTTTTAAACAGTCTGGTTGGGACACGCTTGTCTAGAAATAAATTTTACGTGAAAAAAAAATTGTTAGACGAATATTGACAGAGCGAGATTTCTTTTTAAACTCTGCACGCAAAGTCCATGACGTCACAGAATGGTCATTCGCTCAACAGGATGGTAATTCGCTCTTTCCACCTCAACATGAAGGCAAAGTCAATCCATCCCCCATTCAGGCGCCCGAAAGGCCGAGAAGATACACGTGGAAAGAAGGTGACTACGGACTGAATCGCGTCTCTCATCATCAATATTGCTGTAAAAACTTTTCTTTCGCGTAAAATTATTTATTTGCACACGTGTCTCAGCCAGACTGTTTAAAACGAACTTTTTTTTCCTTTTCAGGGGCCCTTTAAATGATAATTCGAGACTGATGAGAGGCCAAACAGTTAAATAATTTCTAGTCGGGATGAGCCCTAAATAATAATAATAATAGTAATGACTGTTTTCATGACTGGTTGATGGGGCAGCCAATTAAAAAGGTTATAGTATGCAGCTTGACATTTCCTTGACCACCTACAAGAAACAAAAGCAGTCGCACAGAAAAAAAAAGGCTGTAACAGTGCACTTACAGAAACTGCCCAAGATATTTCTATAATACATACAACAAGAGTTGCAAACATAGTAGCATATCTCGAATCAAAAGCTAGACGAGTAGAAGGAATTATAATACTCGTGATCGACTGTAAAAAGAAGTTTGAATTTATTTTAAGGACAATTTATTCAAATAGGAGAAGTAACTTTGGAATCATGTTTTAGCATTTGCATACCATAATTTGTTCTTAGTGTGACTTAGGCCTAGGACATACTAGGGACCACGGTTAGAGCTTAACAGCAGTGAAAGTAATTGTGCTTTAAGTAAACGAGCCCTGTTCTCTAAGTTACTATATGACTTCAAGCACTCCTCCACCACTTCAAATTTCACTAAAAGGGTTGCAACTAGTGCAGTGCATTGAATGACAGAAATCATTGGCCTTCCAACAAGAAATGGTGTTGTCCAAGCTGTTTGCTTGTTACTAACATTGCATCTTAATGCCATGTAACTCCACCGTCACCAAGCTCCTCATCGAGCGAGGGTGAGGCTCAAGCTCGGAATGTGGAGCAGCCTCGGGGCGTTCAGGGCGAGTACGAGGGTGCCAGTCCTGAGTCTCTTTATATTCAATATTCAGGGCTGGATATTTTTAATCTTTCAGTGTCTCTATTTGGCACCGCAAACTACTCTTTGAAAGACACCATATATAGGTTAAGGTATACTAAGTAGAAGATTGCCTAGTTTCGTTCTAGAATTATTAAAGCATGAGGACTTGATTCATACTAAAAGCATTAATAATTATGGTATCATGTTTTTACCATGCTTAGGATGTTATTTCAGTGTTTTTATTTTCTCCCAGGTGAAGTGTTTTTCAGTGTCTATTTTTGGTGTCAATGAGAATTCAGAATTGATCAGGACTTAGAAGTAGTTAGCAATGCAGAAAGACCTGGCTTGGTGACAGAACGCACTTTGCGTAGGCGCTCAACTTTGCGGCCCTCTGAGTGGTGCCACGCCACAATGATAAAACAAACCCCAAATTGCCGTGAAAAAAAAAGTGGAGAAGGAAAGGTGGGGAGCGAGCGAAGAGGTGAAGATAAAGCCAGCCAAGGTGCAAGCAAGCATTCAAAGAAAATGCTTCTCGGCTTTCTGATGTCTGCCACTCACCGTTTGCGGAGAGAACTGCTGCGCGTTCATCACGTCTGTTTATTTTGCGTTTCTCCTTTGCCGAGCACCCCCCCCCCCCCCCCTCGACCTCCCCACACTGCCGGGGATGCTTCGGCTTCGCTCTCCTTGCTTGAAAGAGTGGCGGCAGTGGGCGATGCGATAACATGCGATAAAGTGGCGGTGTTCATGCCTGCAGAGTATGACGGTCTGCAGCCATGTGTGCAGGCAAACTCGCATCGGCATCTTGTGGTATAATTGAGCGGTGGGCAGTCAATCAGAGCAATGGGCGGTCAGTCGGAGTGGTAGGCAGCAAAGCCACTACCGACCACTGTGGGAAGAACCCTGGCACAGCTCCACACAAAAGCCGAAGTGGGTCAAGCTCGCATTCTTTGATGACTGCTTTCAGGAGAGATCCGGCTCTAACATTTTGTTTATCGTTAGTATTTTTACAACAAGACGTGGACATGCCCACAAGGCCTGTGGACATGTCCACAGGCGTTAAACACCGAGGTGTGGGCACAACAAATGGGTCGGAGCTTAAACAGCCTAGGTGGAAAAAGGATGTTATAAACGAATTTACAACAAAAAAAAAATTTTAGAGCTATATATATGGCGCAAAACGAAATTGTAGTTGGTGCCCACGGGAGCCGTCGTGGGTCACGTGGTTGACCTGTGCGCCGTTGCACAGCACCGCACGCCGAGCGTGGTGTGCCACCGGTTCAACGTGTGTCTCCACGACGCCGCCGCGGCGGAAGTCCGTATGCTCCGGAGCGCCGCCGCCGTCATCTGACCGACGCATAGGTCTATCACGTCTGCTTGCACTTTTTCAGGAGTTTCCTTTGGGCTTTAAAAGTTACTTATTAAATCTTCATTTTTTGTTATATTTCAAACGGAGTTGAATAAGTAACTTTTAGAGACCATATAAAGCTTTCGAAAGAGCGGAAGCACCGCGTGACAAATAGCGGTTAGTCACTTGTCAAATAACGGCCACTTTTCCGCGGCGCCCGCGGGCGCCAACTACAGATTGGTATCGCGCCGTAAATATAACTAAAGTTGTGGTGAGCGCGTTGGTGATGATTAAATCATCAGAGAGAATAAACAAAAAGATGGACAAGGCGAGACATCTTTCGACTCGCAACAACAAATACTTAATGAGAGGTTGGTGGCGAAAGGACCCAAAAGGAACAGGGAAGGAGGAGGAGGAGGAGGTGAGCGGGGGTGTGTTATCACAACTGGTCCCAGGAAGTGAAAAGGAGGAAAGGAGCAGAGAGGGAAAGGGAAATGTGGTCAAACAGGAAGGACAGAGGTTGGGGAAAATAGGTGGCGAGGGCAAGAGAGCGTGGTCATATGGCGGAGGCCGCCCGGGTCGTTAGGGGCATCAACTGCGGCCGCAGATACTTGATATCTCCCTCTGAAAGGGAAGGCGAGGGAGCGGAAAAGTTGCGCAGAGTGTGTCGTGCACGAAAGTGTGAGCCAGTCAGTGCTTTTTTTTTATAACTCATCTTCAAGCTACATACAAACACGACTAAAACACCAACTCTAACTCTTCGCCTGTACTCTGATGAAACATTAAAATGTTTGTGTGTACGTGTGTCTGCGCGTCTCTGTGTGTGTTTGTGTTTGTGTGCGCGCGTGGGCGTGTGTGTTTCCTATGTGCAAAAGATGTGAGTCCGTGCGAATATCCGGTCTGCCACACCAAATGCTGGATGTGGTCCCACAAGCCTCTCCTGCTTTGACCAGACCCGACACTCAAGTGGTTACATTTGCAATCTTGATTTAACAATTATTATTATTATTTTTGTTAGCGGTTTACAGGCCTGCCTCAGGAAATGTTTCGCTCTTTCTTGCTGAACTAAATGCTGTGCTTAACCAGCTTTCTTTCGGAAGGACAATTTTGCGTCATTGGCGATCTAAGTATTGATACTCTTAAACCTAATAAATCTATAGTTTTTGATTATCTGACTCTACTCTCAAAATATGGCATTGAAAATATTATCACCTTACCCACAAGGGAAGAACTTTTGGTTGAAAAATTAGTAGTTTCCTGTATTGACCATATCGATATTTGTGCTCCGGATATGTCTGTAAAATCCGCCGTAATTACTCAGAAACTATCCGATCATTACTTTGTCGGATATCGTTTAGACGCTCAGGTACACGAAGAGCAAGGAACCAGGCGCGATTGTTCGTGGATTTCAATAACGGATGGGGTAAAATTCGATGCTTTGGTCGCTGCCTTTTACTGGAACGAACTCTTGGTGTCCATAGAACCTTCCAATGTTTATAAAGCTTTCGTCGAGGTTTTCCAATCCTTTTATTGTGCCGCCAAGAAAAAGGTTAACTTCAAACGACGGTCTTATAAGCCATGGTTTAATTCTGATATTATGACTGTAATCAAAGAAAAAGATACGTTGTGGTCACGTTCCCGTCGTTCACCAAACAATTTGCAGTTAAAGGCAAAGTATCGAAGCGCTCGGAACAAAGCTAATGCAATTATACGGTCTTCCAAACGGTGCTACTTTCAGCAAAGATTTTTTGAGGCAAGATCGAATCCACGTGAAACATGGAAGTTGATAAATTCTTTTACAGGGCGCGGAGAAAAGGCTTCGCTTCTTGTTTTCCTTCAAAAACACTTCGGCACAGATCTGCAATCAGGGGTGAACGACTTTAACAAACGTTTTGCAGCGTCATCGGGCTTTGCGCGAGGCAGCGATTTCAAACCGCTTGCCTCGAGCGCAAGTATTAGTATATCAAACTCAGCGTTTCTCCCTCTTCTCACAGTAGAAAAATTACACTCCATTTTGTTTTCTTTAAAACGCAATAAATCTCCTGGTGTTGATACCATTCGTATTAATGATCTCTGCCGAAACTTCGGACATATTCAGCACGTACTTCTCGCCATGATAAATGAGTTCTTGGTCTCGGGCGTCATCCCAATTGAACCCAAAACAGCACTTGTGAAGCCTGTTTTCAAGGGAGGATCGCCTAACAAGCCTGAGTGCTATCGCCCTATTTCTATATTACCTTGCATTGGAGAGATTTTGGAAAAGCATTCGTATCTTGTACTGTCCAGCTTCTTTGAAACTTCCAACATCCTGTCGCCTAACCAGTATGGTTTTGTTGCTGGAAAGGGCACTCAACCACTGCTGGAAGATTTTTCTGACCTACTACACAGTGCTTTTGATCGATACTTATGTTCATGTGCAATTTTTCTTGATGTGGCCAAGGCCTTTGACACGGTCTGTCATAAGATGCTTCTTTTTAAACTGCAGAATTACGGTTTCCGTGGACCATTTATTGCATTGCTTAAAAATTTCTTTCTGGACCGCTCCAAAATCGTATCTATAGGAAATTTCAAAAGTGCTCGGCTGATGCTAAAAGCCGGTGTGCCCCAGGGATCGGTTCTGTCTCCATTGTTATTTGATCTTTTTGTTAATGATATCTCAACAAGGCTCACTAGTTGCAAAATTTTTCAGTAAGCGGATGATACTTTACTTGTCTCTAGTCACATTAATTACCGCCAAGCTGTGCAGTTATTGCAACATGATCTTGCACGTGTAATGGACTGGTTTTATGACAATTATATTAGTATTAACACATCCAAAACCAGACTTGTTTGCTTCAGGAATCCGCTGAAGAGTGTAGAATTGGAGTCATCATTTGTGTTACACAGATCCAGCTGCCTTGATTGTACATGTAGCTCCCTGAAATATGTTGACACTGTTAAGTACTTAGGCATATTCTTTGATTAAGATTTGTCGTGGTCAACGCATTTAATCCATGTTTCTGGCAAGCTTCGCAGGGTGTGCTGCTTACTTTACAATAATAGGGTGTTTATGGCATTTGCCGTTAGAAAATCAATTGCTACTGCTCTTGCTTATAGTATACTAAGGTATGGCATCAAATTATTTGGTAACTGTGCAGAAATATGGCAAACTAAAATTGACCGCATCCTTAGGAATTTGTTAAGAAGTGTTGGTTATCATTATGATCTTGCACCAGGAACTGACATCTTTGACACTCTACAACTACCTAACTTCCATTCACTTTTTTTGCAATGTGTTGTGCTTTCTCATTTCTGGTGTAACGAATTTAAACATTCCTTTGTGCCCCGCAGAGATTTACGTACCTGTGATCGCTTCATAATCCCCCGGTGTTTCACAAGATATGGTAAGCAAGAGCGCTCTTATTATGTGCCATACATTTTTAACAGACTCCCCGACCCCTTTGAAGCTAAAAATAGGAGAAAATTGAAAAATCTCTAGAACAGTTTTACGCTTTAATTCATTGTGCAATTTCAATAATGTATTGTTGTGTTATATGTTGTATCTAATATGTTGCTGGGATATTGTGGGATGACTATTTTCTGTTTCTCACATAGTGCGATACATGTTTTAAATGTGTGCTCTATGGACTTCTGTGCTACCTGTGACATTCCATTTGCAGGGCTCTGTCCTTCAAGCCTCTACTGGCTTCGACCGACCCGTCACCTTATAGTGTTATGAAGGTACCTAAATAAATAAAATGAAATGAAAAAAAAATATGATCGTTATTGCTGGAGACTATGAGGGTTTATAAAACTACTTTTCTACGTTCGACTGGTCCCCCATCGTGCAATCATCTGACGTCAATTATCACGTTCTTCAATTCACAACGACGATGCAGGAGGGAATGGATCATTACATTCCACTAAAGAAGCATACCAATTCAAAATATCCCTTTTGGTTTTCTCCGTATTTAAAAAGTTGATGAAGAAAAAAGCCTCTCTCACCGCAGATTTGAGAAGACTGGTAGTCTCAGGTGGGAGGCTGAGTTCATTCATTATCAACGCCTCTGCAACCAACATCAGAGGATTCTTCATAAGGTATAAATGGAGTCAGTGGAGACCGAATGGAGGAGAAATACAAGAAAACTCTAGCGGCATGTTCGTTCTCGAAGTGAAAAATCGATACTTCCTGATAATATACTTAATGAGGAGAATGTGACCACGTCCAGTGAATGCGATATATTCGCGCGTCATTTCAGTTATGTCTAAAACACAACAGGAGTGGGTACCAAC
This sequence comes from Ixodes scapularis, assembly GCF_016920785.2. Taxonomy (NCBI): domain Eukaryota; kingdom Metazoa; phylum Arthropoda; class Arachnida; order Ixodida; family Ixodidae; genus Ixodes; species Ixodes scapularis. The sequence goes on from NW_024609857.1 coordinate 89,750,210, forward strand.
AGCCGCCACCTTCCTGGTGTGAACGGATCCATTTCATCACTGGCTGTGGATGAGGGGAATGGGTCACGAATGCATAAAAAACTGAGGCCAGCCATGTCCTCAGGTCATGACAGTATCCCAGCAACACTTCTAAAAGCATTTCATGAAATTTTCACACCCATCCTTTGTGATATTTTCAACAACTCCTTAAGGGCAGGAGTGTTTCCTGACATGTGGAGGAAATCAGTGGTAGTCCCAGTCTACAAGTCTGGAAGTCGTACCGCTGCGTCAAACTACAGGCCAGTGTCTCTGCTGTGTACATTTTCGAAGCTTTTCGAAATAGTTGTCCACAAAACATTGTCCTTTCGTTTAAAAATTGTATTAAGTTCCAACCAACACGAATTTGTATCAGTACGCTCGAAAACAACAAATTTGATTTCATTTATGTCCATTGCATCCAAAGCTGTGTGCCACAGAGGCCAGCTTGACGTGGTCTACTTTGATCTGAGTAAGGCCTTTGATGTGGTTGACCATGGCATGCTTTTATCAAAACTTTGTGGCATTGGTCTCTGTGGAGGGCTACACTACTGGTTTCAGAATTATTTGCCTAATAGAACATGTGTTGCTCGTGCGAACGGCGCGTATTCTTTTACGTACACGGCCACGTCTGGGGTACGTCAGGGATTAGTTCTAGACCCGTTTTTTTTTTTGTTTTTTTTTGTGAGCGACGTGTGTAAGCAGGTTTTAAACTCGTCTTTTTTGCGATATGTCCATGATATTAAGATATTTAGGGATATTAAAACGATGTCAGATTGCAAGTTTCTACAAGAGGATATAAACTCATTTAGCAAATGGTGTTCACTGAACGGTCCCCTACTAAACAGCTCGAAAACCAAGGTCATGTCCTATAGTCGCAAAACGCAAACAACGTGAAATTTCCCTTACAGTATTCTCTCAGACGTATTGTGCCGTTCTAGTGAAGTGCGGGACTTGGGAGTGCTTTTTGACTCCTTGAGATTTGATAGCCACGTTGCTCGTATAAGTACCGGCGCCTTGCGCGCGCTCGGTGTTGTTTTCGAACGACTAGAGTATTAAAAAAAACGTTTTTAACCCTGTAACGCTCTTTGACAAGGTCTTAACTCAAACACGCATCTCCTGTATAAAATGGTAATGGTAAAACTACCCTGCTAAAGCTGGAGCAAGTGCAAAATAAATTTTTATTTATTTACCGATATCAATATCTGCGCGTTTTAACATTTATATCAAGGAGTAACAATGTATTGCACGTCCTACAAATGAACAGCTTATATCACCGTCGAGAAAAGGAGAAAAGGCAGATCTGGCTTTCCTTCTCAAAGTCCTTATGGCATGGCCGACTGTTCCTAACTGCTCTCACAAATATCCTTACGAGTTCCTCGGACAGCGACCCGTTTGACAACGCCTTTTTACTCTCCTCGGACATTATACACCCTGGACCCCATGTTTCGCATGTGTCGGGCATATAATGGCGTCGCAAGTGATTTTGATATTTTTTGTGTGACTGAATTTGTCAGATCTCTGAGTCTTGCATGAGTGTCGCTAAACCTGTCGTGATTGTGATGTTATCTAAATTACACTCAGCCCGACTCTAAGTTGCACTCAGCTCGTTTTTTTTTTGTTAATTATCTTCCAACAATCTTTGTCTTCCGGCGAGCTTCCTACAGATTGCAAAATTGGCAGAGTGGTCCCCATACACCAATCGGGGGATCGAACTTCACCATCAAATTACCGTCCTATATCTCTAACCAGTGTCCCCTCCAAGCTACTTGATTTCATAATATATTAAAATGTCATGAAGAATTTCGAAAATAACCTAAGCCTCTTTCCAAACCAGCACGGGTTCAGACAATCATATTCTTGCGATACGCAACTTGTACAACTTGTTCATGAAATACACAGTAACATCGATAGTAACATACAGACAGACGCCATATTCATTGATTTTTCTAAAGCATTCGATAAGGTATCCCACAGTTTACTCATGCTCAAGATAAACCAACTTCACATTCATCCACTCGTAACATCATGGATAGGACAATTTTTAACCGATCGTACTCAGCATACTGTGATTAACAACCAGTCGTCAGTTTATTCTCCTGTATCATCCGGAGTTTCCCAGGACAGTGTTCTCGAACGTCTGCTTTTTTTAACATTTGTAAATGACCTACTAGATCGCATAACATCCTGTATTCGACTTTTTGTTGATGACTGCGTAATTTACCGATCTGTATCTAACCTGAACGATAACATAACCCTACAAGCTGACCTTAACCTAATAGCCGACTGGTGTAAACAGTGGAAAATGACAATTAACTTTTCTAAAACAAATTCCGTTTCCTTCACGCGTGCTCATAGTCCTTTCTCTTTCACTTACACCATGTGCAGCCAGGTAATTACCAAGTGTCCATCTTACAATTATCTGGGTGTTCACTTATCTGACGATCTCTCATGGAACACGCATATAACACACGTCCTGTCTGATGCTAACCGCTCTCTTGGCTATCTTCGACGGAATCTGAAACTAGCACCATCATCGGTTAAACAACTAGCCTACACTACACTCGTAAGATCGCAACTTGAATACGCTTCATCCATCTGGTCCCCTTGGCAACATTCAATTGATAACAAACATAGAGGCACTTCAAAATCGCGCAATCAGATTCATTTTTCAGATTACTCACGAGACACCAGCATCCCTTCTTTACGAATGGAAGCTAACCTTGATCTCCTCTCAACCAGAAGAAATTATCACGTCTGTCTCTTTTTGACAAGATTTACTATCATAACCATGACATCAGAACTTCACTATTATACCCAGCCACTCGCATATTTCCTCGCATTGATAACGTCTGTAAAGTTCGTCCAATTTTCGCCTCGTCAGTTTCGTTTCTTAACTCCACCTTGCTATTCACAATAACGGACTGGAATAGCCTGCATAACAGTATCGTGACCCAGACAGATTATAATACATTCATATCCCAACTGACCATTCATCTGCATTTGCACTAATAGTAAAGTCAACTCGTTTTTATAGAGATGTTTTTTGGGGGTATTTTTCTGTTTCATCAGCTGTTTTTCCCAAAAAATGTTTTAGGTGTTTTTTTTTTCTGTTTTTTCTGCTTTACATAACAATGTTTTCGAGCATGTAACCCACTTTTTTTTTTGGTTTGTTCCTTTATATAATGTTTCTTCAGCAGTTACTCCCACCTTGTGTAATGCCAGCACTGGCCTTCGAGGTTTAATAAATGATGATGATGATGATGATGATTATATAATTTTATAAGGAATATTCGTTTTTGTGGTAGTCTTCGTCTCTGAGTTCGGACCCTGTGTTCCGTTCTTTCCTTGTTGTGTATATCGTATTGTTGTGTAAGCATGCGTTATATATGTATCATATCTTTTACTCAATGTCTTGAAATTTTTATGTTTTGATTTTTTTTTTCTACTTGTTGTAGTTTGTAAGTTTCGGTGTGGCAGTACCAAGACACGATGGTCGTTCCTGGACACCGAATAAAATTATTCTTGAATCATGATTATTATTATTATTATTACAGCTTACAACTCGGAGTTTCCTGCAGAGGACAACTTGTTTAAATCGTTTCAGTTGCCTAATTTGGAGACCCTGTTCAAACACAGGACTATCGCCAGGCACTACTGGGTCAGTTCCTTTAAGAATCCCAAGTATGTGTCTAGGTGCTTCAAGAACAATCAGTGGTTTGAGCTGCCCAGAAGAAGAACGCATTATGGGATCTTTTTTTATGTATCAAAGATATTTAATCAGCTTCATGAGGACTTACATAACATAGAGTCGGTGCAAACATTAAGGAAGGCTCTCAAGTGTGTTAGTTAAGGCCCATCCCAAGGCCAATAGAGAAAAAAAATCTGATGTTTTGTGTATCCCTGCATTAAGTTTGATGGTAATGCTGTGTCACATAGTGCGAGTAATCATATTAAATTACCTTTTTTCCCATTTAAATGAATCCGGAAACAAATTTTTTTAGCATTTGTGTTCTGTTTTACTTCACGAGCAGCATGCTCATCAAGGTGGTGTTCATCATACAAGCCCTAGATGGCTTCGATGAACCCGTGTCTGTACCTGGATTTGTATTCGTGCAATAAACTATTATTATTATTATTATTCACACAAACACACTTGGACACATACCCCTCGTTTGTTAAGCTATTTAGGCAGTTCTATGAGAACTCAAGAAAGGTTATCTTCATAAAACATGGAAAAGCAAACCGACGTTGGTTAAATAAGGATATGATATCTGCCATAATGCTTAAAGGAATTGCCTAAAAAAATGCCGTCGATCACCACAGAGCTCGAATTTTCTATGCGAGTTCAAAACTATTTGCAACAGAGTAATTGCTCTGCTACGTTCAGCTAAGCGTCTTTACTTTCATAAACAAATGCTAGAATCTCGAAACAATCCTGCGAAATCCTGGTCATTGATAAATGAATTTTATGGAATACCTTCCAAGCGAGTACAAGGGTATGCGTTCAACGCTTCTTTTGGACCTGATCCACTGGCTACGGCTCGTACCTTTAACAATGTTTTGCAATATTTTTAAGCAAAGCCGAGAAAATGACTCATAAGTTTCTCATCTCCCTAACTTAAATAGGGCATTGGCATTTCTTTCACAAATGACCCTTTCCGACGTTGAGACAATAACTTTTAGTCTGAAACCGAACAATTCCTTAGGATACGATGGGATGCGTTTCAGCGATCTTCGTAGAAATTTCAACCATATAAAATACACACATCTTGCTATCTTCAACAAAATAATCCTAACGGGTTCAATTCCTATCGAGCTCAAAATTGTCATTGTTAAGCAACGAGACCGAACAGAAAACTATATGCCAATAACAATTCTGCCATGTTTGGTTAAAATATTAGAAAACATTATTTATATAACGATGGCTTCCTTTGTGGATAAATGCAACATCATATCTCCCACCCAGTACGGATTTATTCCGGGGCGTGGTACTAAACATGGAAAGGGTAAAAGCACAGGCGAGCTGGTGAAGAACTTCCATCGTAAACCGGAGACACGGAAAAATAAAAAAAAAACGGACAAAACAACAACAAGTCTCAATACATTGAGACTTGTTGTTGTTTTGTCCGTTTTTTTATTTTTCCGTGTCTCCGGTTTACGATGGAAGTACTAAACATCTCCACGACGCTCTCTCAGTATGCATAAATTTAGGTATTAATTTTCTCGACGTCTCCGAGGCGTTCGACACTGTAAACCATTCCATTTTAATACAAAAGCTCTCAGCAGTTGGTATCCGAGGGCCTTTCTTTTCCCTGTTAAAAATATTTCTACAAGATCGAACACAAATGGTTTCAATAGAAGGAACACGTAGCAACAAAATTTCCCTAAAAGCAGGTGTGCCACAGGGCTCGATTCTATCACCGCTGCTCTTTAATATATACGCCAACGACATGTATACCGCCATCTCAAACTGAACCATCTATCAATATGCTGATGACACTCTTCTGCTAACGAGTCATTTTTCTTTTCCCATAGGGATGAAAATGCTACAGAAACGCTCCATCGAATTAATGGACTGGTTTGGCAAAAATATAAAAGTCTCAATAACACAATTAGTTTGTTTTCAGAATCCGCTTAAGACTATCGTTTTAGACATTCTTCTTTTGCTGCACACATCGCAATGCGTCGCCTGCCACCGTGCTCCCATTCCTTATTCGAACACCGTAAAATACTTACGTATTCTTTTTGACTCAGAACTTTCGTGCAACTCACATTTCAAAAAACGATGCTCAAAATTAAGGAGTGTTTCCTACTTATTATACAACATCCAGCTCATCCTGCCATTTGGTATCTGAACACTTATAGCTAACTCGTAAGCATATAGCATACTCCGCTATGGCATAACAGTTTTCGGCAACTGCTCCGGGTTATTGCACAAAAAAGTCAACAGTATCTTAAAAGGAATCCTGCGTCATGTGCTTTACAAACGTACGACATCTTGTCCCGATCCTTTTCAAGGCCTCTACATGCCTAATGTTTAGTCTCTCTTGTTTGAAACGATCGTGCTCACCCACTACTGGAATGACGAATTTAAAACACCCCGTCCATCATCCCGTCAACGACTAGACACTCAGTTTTTTGTTCCCACGTGTATTACACGTTATGGCAAACACATGCGATGTTACTATGTTCCTCAAATTTTTAACTCGTTGCCATCCGACTTTGAAGACCTCACTTCAAAAAAGAAACTAAGGAAAGCTCTACGTCATTATACTTCCTTAGACGAAACGCCATATAAAACCTGTGTTTGTTTTTTTGGTCGTGGGTTTTGTTGTGTTTAAAACACCAAACGTCCCTGCTTTTCTTTCGCAACATTTTTTTTTATTTATGGTGCACATTGTATTTTTTCACTCTTTTTTCTAACTTTGTGAAGTTATTGTGATTTGAAAGGACCGAAGACTGATATATATGTATATACTAGAGCTAATTGATCATACTGACTGGTGCTCCAGAGTACATACTGCTTGTATGTAAAATATTTGACACTCTGTGTCGCATGACCAGCCTCTGAAACTTCACGAACATTTCTCAACACTGTGACAAAGCTGACATTTTTTTTCATTTGTATACTTGCTGTTACAGCGACGTTCAAGCTTTTTATGATAATTTCTTCACTTCATACCGATGCGATGCTGCAGCCTTTTTTTTCTTATAGTTTTCTCGATGCTCCTGCGATGCTTAACTTTTCTGTTCATAACAGTTCACTCGATGCCACTCCAACTTAAGTTCTGTCCCACAAGCCCTCGATGGCTTTGACGAACCTGCATTAATTGCGAGTAGTCTTAAATTGGAGCAATAAACGTTATTATTATTATTAATATTATTATTATTATTATTATTAATAATATTATTATTATTATTTGCATACATGCAGTTAGGGATCTCGCTAAGCTCGTGTAGGCATGACATAATGTATTTCAATTCCTGAATGCAGCTTGTTTCATCAGGTATTGGGAGCTATTTCTGGTAGCTCTCTTACGCTCATTCATGTAAATATTAGAAGCCTTCGCAAGCATTGGGACGAGTTTCAAATCATGGTTAACAACTACAATCCACCAATAGGGATCTTTGTTCTTACGGAAAATGGTATCTCCTCTTCGCAATGTAATAACTTTATTTTAAATGGCAATAAAGAACATTTTTACACACGTCATAATCGTAGAGGGGGTGGAATTGCGTTATATATCATGGATAAATGGTTACCGTCGAATCCATGTTTGTCTTTCCAAAATGCAGTATCGATCGCTGTTAAAATTTTATGCTCAATTTTTATGTTATTTCTGTTGGCGGTGTACAGGCCCCCTTCGGAGAATATTCACTTTTTCTCGCAGAACTCGAAGTGCTGCTTACGCAACTACGCTCACAAGGGCAACTCTGCCTGGTTGGAGACTTTAACATTGATACCCTCAAATCCAGCAAGTCTATAGTTTGTGATCACTTAACGGTTTCGGCCGAATACGGGATTGAAAGCACTCTTAGCCTGGCCACAAGGGAATAATTCCTGTCTGGGAGACTGGTGGTGTCTTGCATTGATCACATTGATATCAGGGCTCCTGACGTCTTGGTGAAATCTGGAGTCATTACAGAAACGCTCACAGAGCATTACTTTATAGGCTGTCACCTACAACATCCAACAGGAAAGCAAAAGGAAAAAAAAATACAGAATTTGCGCGTGTAACAATTACAGATATGGTAAAATTTGATGCGTTGGTTGCTGCAGTCCGTAGCGCCATCTAGTCTGTACCTCGCTTTTGTTTAAACTTGGCAGTCATTTTACACTGATTAAAAAAAACACGTCACTTTCAGACACAGGTCATACAAGCCTTGGTTTAGTACTGACATTGTGGTAGCCATTGAAACCAAGGAAGCGCCATGGGTGCTTTCTCGACGTGCGCCAAATAACACAAGTTTAAGGACAGAACTTACATGTGGAAGCAACAGAGTAAACGCGCTTATCAGGTCTACAAAAAGACGCTATTTCAAGAAAAAGTTTATTGAAACAAGGTCAATGGGACCTCATTAACGAATTCAGAGGACGCGCATCGAAACAGCCAGTCATCGACACTCTGCGGAGGCACTTTGGAATGAACTTGCAATTAGTCATAAATGATTCCAACAAGTTTTTTTCGCCTTCGTTAGGTACTGCAAGAGACCATGATGGGTCAGCCAACTTGAGTGGTAACTTCAGAGTGTCGGCCTCTGCATTTTTGCCGTATCTTGACCTTTGCACATTGTGCTCCACTGTGTTTGGTATAAACAAAAACAATGCGGCTGGATTTGACAACTACCGTGTTGGCGATTTGTGTCGAAAATTTGACGCTACGAAAGATATATTTGTATGCGTGATAAATAGTTTTTTGTTGTCCGGTGCCATACCTGCAGATTTGAAAACGGCACTGGTTAAACCGATTTTTAAGTGAGGATTGGCCGGTAAGCACGCATACTATTATCCTATTTCAATCCTGCCATGCATCGGGGAAATACTTGAAAAACATCTGTTTATTGTAATGTCTTGTTTTATCGATAGCTCTGACATTTTTTCAAGTAGCTTTGTGGAAGGAAGGAGCACACAGCTTCTGCTAGAAGACTTTCCTGATTTAATTCATAGCGTGTTTGAAAACAACCTTTTTTTCTGTGCCCCCCCCCCCTTTTTTTTTGGACTTATCAAATGCCTTCGATACGGCTAGCCACAAACAGCTCCTTTAGAAACTATAATTTCGGCTCCCGTGGCACCTTTTTTAATATGCTTGAAAACTTCTTTATTGATCGCTCCCAAATTGTACCTGTCGGGCATTTTAAAAGCACAATGGCTGGCGTTCCCTAGAGATCTGTCTTGTCACCGTTACTCTTTAACCTCTATATGAATAATATTTCCACCCGAGTATCTAGTTGTGCCATCTTTCAATATGCAGACGACACTGCACTGGTATCTCGTCATCCCAGGTATGGTAGTGCCGTACGGCTATTGCAGGATGACGTGACGCGAATAATAAACTGGTTCGGCAAGAATTTATTTACAATCAACGCGTCGAAATCAAAATTGGTTTGCTTCAGGAACCCGTTAAAAAAAGTGAACTTTCACTTGCCAGTAGTATTGCACTATTCGAGTTGCCTTAACTGTGAGTGTCCTCATCTCCAGTATGTTTGATCACGTTAAATATTTAGGGGTGTTATTTGATTCCGACATGTCGTGGAACTTGCACTTATTGTCCGTTTGTGGGAAACTTCGGAGTGTTAATTGAACACTTTTTAATCATAGAGGTTTCATGCCATTCTTCGTGAGCAAGTCAATGGCACATGCCCTTGGCTATAGCTTGGTTAGATATGGTATTACAGTGTTCGCGAATTGCGCGCAACTGTGGCAAGTTAAAATTGACCGTATATTAAATGCTTTGTTGAAGAGCGTAAAATATCAGGTGAATTTTTTACCGGAAATTAATGTTTTCGGATTTCTACACATGCCAAATTTTTCTCCTCTTTTTTTGCAAACTGTAGTGCTGCGACATTTCTGGAGAAATGACTTTAAGCGCCCCTTTGTACATCGAAGAAGTATTCGCGGCACACCACGATATATTACCCCCTCTTGTGGTACGCGTTACGGCAAAAGAGTTCGGTCTTATTACGTACCCTTCGTTTTCAATAAACTTCCGAAGATTGTCATCAACGCCGATACAAGGGGAAAGTTAAAAGCATTGTTGGCCAATGTAACAATTTAGTACGATTCGCCAAAATCTGCCTCTAGTACTTTGTGCCACTTGCGTTGCCGAAATGTTACCTATTGCTTATTTCTTCAACTCTCTGCACTAGCCACTTGATATTTTCGTCGTCCGACTTGCCGGGTCTTGTCCCACAAGCTCATTGTGGCATGGACAGACCCGTATTTGCACTGTGTTTCTGAATTCCTGTCTAATGAACATTATTATTGTTATTGTTATTATTATTATTATTATTATTATTCCTTTGACTGGAACGACTTTCTCCAATCAGTTGCATCCACTGATATTTACCAAAAGCTTGTGCAGGTTCTAAAGGCATTTGATGCTTCCTCCAGAAAAGAAATACACGTTAAAAGCGCCGGCCTGACCATTACTGGTTGAATGCAGATATACTGGCAGCAATAACAGAAAAAAAAAAACTTGGGCTTGGCATAAGCGCGCGCCCAACAATGCAGTGCTTAAATTAAACTTCAAAACTTGTAGAAATGTGGTTACAGTGATGATTCCTTCAGCTAAGCGAAGGTATTTATGTAAAGGGTTCTCAGAATTTCGCTTAGACATGCGCAAAACGTGGCTTCTGGTCCACGAATTTCGTGTTCACTCTTCCCTAAATCCAATCGATAATCTATTAAAAAGGTACTTTGGCTCTAATCTCTCAACGGTTGTGAGGGATTTGAACAGTTTTTTTGTTTTTTGCGACCTTTTCAGGTACGACACGAGACTCTTTCATGAGTTTCGAAACTGTTGTAACAGCCTCCGCTTTCCTTCCGCCTATGATAGAATCAGATCTCTATTCATTCTTTTTCAGTTTAAAACCGTCAAAATCACCAGGAATCGACAGCATTTTAGTTACTGATCTTCGTAGATTATTAAGCATGTACTTCTTCATATGTTGAACGGCTTTATTATGGGTTGCATTATTCCAGACGAACTAAAAACCGCTATTATACGGCCTTTGTTCAATGATGGCGCAGGAAGTAAGACTGAAAATTACCGCCTCATTTCTGCTTGCCAATATTGCACAACTTCTTGAAAAACATGTAGTCCACACTCTGACATCATTCCTAGATGTACACAATGTCATTTCACTTAGTCAGTTTTTTTTTTTTTTTTCAAAGAAAGGGAACCCAGCCATTGCTTGAAGATTTTGCCGATTTATTACTTTATGGTTTTGAAAAACATCTTGTTTGCTGTGCTCTCTTTTCAGATATATCTAAAGCCTTTGATACAGTTAGCCATTCAATCCTTCTGAAGAAGCTTCATAGCAACAGATTTGTTGGTCCGTTTTTTTTCTTTTATTTCAAACTATTTTTCAGATCACTCACAACTTAAAATTGCAGCTGGGGCACGGAGCCCGCGAACAACATTAAGGGCAGGCGACCCTGAAGGCTCAATTGTATCTGCACTCCTACTTTATTTGTTTGTTAATGCCATTTCTACATTTCTATCCCAAGCCAAACTTTATCAATGTGCAGATGGTAGTGTAATTGTTACAGGACATATTCAATTCGAAGATGCTGAATGCTCAATGCGATGCGCTGCGACTGAAGTCATGGATTGGTTTCAGCGAAATAGTTTAGACGTTAACGTAAACAAGACTAAGCTTATTGGTTTTCATAATCATTTTAAATATGTGTGTCTTGATTTCCCTCTCCTTTTACATAACTCAAACTGTGCATCTTGCAAGTTTATGTTGAACCTGTATAGTACTTAGGAAATTTGTTCGATTGCGGTTTAACTTAGAATGCTCAACCCACGTCCCTCTGCAAAACAATCGGGGAGTACTTGCTGTCTGCTATATGATACAAGTTTACTTATGCCTCCCTCAGTTCGCAGACTAGTCACCCCTGATCTTGGATATAGTGTGTGGGGTATGGCGTTACGGTATTTGGAAACTGTTCCGGCTTCTGGCATTAGAAAATTGACTGCATTTAAAAAAAATATTTTCAAAAGTGTTTATGGCGTTCAACTTCCCGATGGAACTCATCTCTTTCAACATTTACAATTTTCCTGTCTCCAAACACTTTTTATTCGAGCTGTTGTCTTACGTTACTTTTGGACAGATCAGTTCAAAAGAAAAAGCGTTGTTCTTCGTTCTCTTCGTTTTCAAGAGACTTTCGAGATACCTTTTGCCCGAAAAAGATATTGACGGCATACACGCGAATTTTACGTGCCTGAACTCTTTAATTATCTGCTTTCTGAAATTCTACACGCGAATTCACTGCGTCAACTGAAGAGAATGCTGAGATTTCACCTACTCGGTTGAAATGTCACCTAACGTGTACCTAGTTGTTAGTATGTGTGTAGTCTGTGCATAATGAATTACCCAGCTTTGTACATTCCAAACTTCTCTCGTTTGTTCTACTGATCTGTGTACGGCAAATTTAACACTGCTCTGTTCGTGGACATGTCAATTTTTTTTCCATAGTTTTTTGGGTGGCATCAAACAAGCCATTGTTCGCTTTGATTGCCACCGCACTCTTGTATGCTTTCATGAATGTGTCCTGAATACAAGTTTATTATTATTATTATTATTATTCGCTGTGGGATGCCGCCGAGTAAAGACGCCTGCCTGATCCGTTCCCGCTGCTTCTACGGACGACAACAATATCTGCGGAGTTCCGGATGCAGACTGCGTGCGCATAGCAAGTGCGTATATTGTCCTGCGACGTACACGAGTTTCTTCAATTTGGCGTGCCCTCTTTCACCTGTGCGAGCACTGAGAAGATCATCGGTGGTGCTAGCCCTAACCACGTCGCCATGGCCTCCAGCGACCGCCGCGACGTGGCCTCCCTCTCCCACCTCTCCGTGTCGCCCTCACACACTGACGCCGCTCATCCCGAAAAGGGTGAGAGGTCACTTCCCTCCTCTCCCTACATACTCAACGCGGGCGTCGATTCTTTGCGGTCCCTTCTGCTCGACGCGCTTGAGGGAATCTCGTTCTTTCCGGATCAATTAAGTTGCCGCGCTCAGGGATTAGAACGCGCGGCTCCGTCGAGAGCACAAGCACGACGCCCAGCAGCAGGCAACCGTGCTGCACAACATGCAAGCCGAGTTGAGAAGCTTCCGCCAAGAGCCCAGGCAAGGCGGAAAACAGTCCCCATCGTCCTACTCTGCGGCGACCAGGTCTCAAACTGAATTTACTAAAGACAAAGTATTCTAAAAGTAGGCGAAAAAGAGAATATGAAGGCCAGGCTTTACCTCAAGCGCGAGTTCTTCGACGGCACAGAATACTTGTAATGACAAGAAACGGTCAAAGACAAACCGTGCTCTTAAAACTCCTTCAAAACAAGAGCATGTATCAGAACATAAAAAAAAGAAAGTTCAAGAGGCATAGATCTGAAGGCGGTTCCAACTTAAAGGCGTTTCGAGAGAGAGCACATTGTGAAATTTATCAAGGCTCTGTACTTTTGCACGTCTACTTTGTTGAATGACCGAACAGGCAAAGGTTTTTTTGTTGACTGAGTGATTGGCTAGAGGGAAATATCTCGTAAAAGCGATAAGACTGGTAAAATTGGCGGCCCAGAGCTAGGCTATAAAGAAAAATATTTTTTCTCGGCTCTGCGGATAAAGTCGGTATACATAAGATGTGTTTCAGCGGTTTTCTGCAATGCTTCTGGTGGACTTCGCAGGTATTAGTTTGTACCCTATATTTTTTTTTTAGTTAAAAATGAATAGGAGGTTAGAGCGCGCTGCGATGTCAGGGCACTGAGCTCTCGTTGGAAGTATTAGAGTCGCTACCCACTATTCGAACGCGAACGCTGTGCGCCAGCGTCTGACGTTTGACATTCACATTCGAAGAGAGAGGGGGACGGGTTTTTTTAATCCCCGCAAGTTCCCCCTCTTGGCGCAGTGGTAGAGAGAAGAACTAATAATCATGAAATTATGATATTATGGGTTAAATTGCAGTCGGAGTGCGTCATGATTTTTTTATTCTTTATTTCTTCTTAATTTTGTATTTTTTCAGTAAAGATTGCTCTCTGAAGTACAGCTGCAACGGAAAAAGATTAGCACAAGTCATCAATGATCGGAGCGGCAAAATGGCGACACGCGGCGCTATCGTTCCCGAACACGCCGATAGCGAGAGTGCCAGCACGCTCTGGGTTGCAGAGCGGAGCTGGCCGGCAGAAATCTGCCCATCCTAAAGCCTGCATTTCGAAAGCAATCTTATCCTTTACTTTTCGAACGATGCGTCAATGTGCTTACACATGTAAACCGGCGTTTTTTTGTTGTTGTTTTTTTCTTTTTTTTTTTGCTCGCGGATGTTGTGGGCGGCGATATTTCATTCCTGTTTCCCCTAAACTGACAACCGTTTCAAAAGACTAGATTCTGTTGGCAACTGTGGAATCCCTGCACACTGCCGGACTAATGCCGCAACATCATGGCACACTTTACGCGTTTGGTTGAATTAGAAGGCAAAAACACACGCACATGAAAAGGTGATGGGCGCAATGACGTTGCACTTTTGTCGCCGTTTGATTGGCTCGTCGGCTCCTGACCACTCCCACAACAACTCCTACAAAATAATAAACGGTTTCCGTGCGCAACCACACTGCCGCATCGCTCGGCCGAACAGTGAGTGATAAGATAGCTTTCGAAATGTAGGCCTTAGGATTGGCTGCTTTCTGCCGGCCACTCCCGCTTTGAAACGTGGAACGCGCGTGGCAGTCTGGCTATCTGCGAGCTCAGAAACAATTACGCAGCCTGTCCCGATTTTGCCGCTCCGGCCTCCGGTCGCATGTGCTGATATTTTTTTCCGAGGCAGCTGTAGATGTTACACATATCGTAATGGTTTCCTTGGCGTTCCGTCACTCTTTCCTCGGGGATCCCAGACCTTGCACTCATTTCTGTGTTTTAAAAAGCGAGATGAGGCTTACTCAGGACAAGAACGAGAAAAACTATATGGCGGAGGATTTGAAAATCCACCAGAAGGTGTCGCGGCAAGAAGTTTGGGCGGTTGCAGACTGTTTATTTTCTATTAAAATATTACAATACCAGGTGTGTCCCATATTTTGCCTTTTAAGGCACTTTCTTTGCGGCATCACGGGATGAATCCACGACAGCATGATACATCAGCATTTCAAAGCCGGCGTATGGAACGCGAAAGCCACGGCACCAAACGTACAACATTGTATTCTACCGTTTTCTTGCTCTACGCAACTACCTCGTGAAAGTCGCCGTGAAGGTGCTAAAATAAGCGCAGGAGCGAGAGCTTCGCGCCTTTTTGCGAGGGCGGATCAATATAACTATCAGGTTACTGCGGCGTGAGGTGATGTCATTGGGGGAAACGACTACCACAGAGGAAAATCGTGACCAGTGTACCAATACGTAGCCATTTTACATTTTTTTTTGTAGCTGTACCACGCGTTTCCGCGTACCCCCGAGATGGAAAGAACAAACTTTACGTCTTCTGAGCACGAGATGCTCGCAAACTCCTGAGAACTCGGAAAGCGGGCCAACCTATGCGGCAACGGACAGCATCTCTCATCTTTCCGTTTAGAGGCAAGGGAGCGAACGAGTTCCGAGAAGAAAGAAAGTACGGACGCCGCCTGGGCGACAGAAGATGGGACTTCTAGGGATGGGTGAGGGGGAAAACAGGAGAGGTGGTGAGTGGAAATACCGGAGGAGGAAAAGCGGGAGAGAGACCTCGGGGTTTCTCATGCACGCGCATCGTGGGCTGGCGCCCGGGACTCGTGTGTGAGCCGCCTTGCGCATCGGTGTGAATTGGTGGTGTTGCCGGAGGTGCCTGTTGCTCACTCGGTATCGGGACTTGGCCGGACGTCGTCGTCGGATATCTTCTGTCTCACGTGTGCGGATCGCTCGGCCGTTTCTTCGGGTCCGATCGAAGACGTCTTACGCAGGCTGCTCGCACCGCTGAGTTTCGTTGCACCATCGCTTCGGGTATCTCTTGCTGCCAGCGTCCCACGAAAATTGAACTGGGCCAACCCGGTAAGTTACTCTTGGACCTCACGCAGTTTTTGTGGGGTTGCCTGGTTGGACTTCTTGACGTTCGGCGCACTTTACCGGAATTTGACCGAATGTTCCAGAGAATGGCACGCGTAGTTTCCTGGCGAGACTCGTTCGCGTCAGAAGGGAGATCTATAAAACCTTTTAATATCGGAAATTCGTGTTTAATTTGTCTAATAATCAAAATTACGTCACGTGCGTAATTTAATTTCTAAATTGCGTAATGCAGGTGCCTGTTTTTTTAAGCTTTTTTTTTAAACAGAACAATACAAAAGCTGTGCTACTACACTTGTCATATTGTTGTCATCCCCTTCCCTCAACAAGATAAAAGTTAAGCAAACAAACAGAATCAGTTTCTGTGAAACCTTTATTAAAGCTAGACAATAATGCGCATGTTATTTCGTGCCTTCAATGTAAAAATGACATTATTTGTGACTTAAGTCAGAGGAGACTTTCATTCTTGGCCAAACGGCTCTTTGGCTTTGTATACCGAACCAAGTACCCGACTGGCAGTGAACATTTCACCATCCGACTTACATTATTGTAATAGGAATTCTGCAAGTCTTAACCGAAGGACAGCATAAATTCCAATAATCTGTCATTAGTATGGTTACCTTCGCGCGTCCCATACTTTCACGTAATGTGTCGTTCATAATAACCGGACGAAATGTATAACTCTACCTGGTTTGTTCTGGAAAATGTTGTTTTTATAGAGGGGTGTTTCTATTAATCAGTGTATATTAAAGAGGCATGACTGTATTTCAATAGCCTTTTTTTTTCCCGACGCTAATGATGTGCCAGCTCAGGAGCCCTAAATCTTCGAGCACGCCTTCCATTGTTTTTGTTCTTTATTCTTTTTCGTTTCTTTGCGTGGTACATCTGTGCACGCTAAATGAAAGTACGAACACGCTCACGTTTTCCTTTATTCGTGTTTAGCCAACAGCACTATTTTACTGATATAGCTGCGGATGCTCGCGGGCAGATGTATTGAAACCGGTAAATGTGAGCAAGCATTTGACAAAGTTTGCAAATAGCAAAATTGTAGCTCAAGATGTGCACTCCGGACGCAGGTGAAATCTAATTTCTAAAAGTTTGATATAGTATATCCGTAGATAAAAAAAATAATAAGCAGCCTTTAAGAATGCTGCACTCTGAAATTGCGTCTCTTGTTTTTTTTTTACACTGTAAAATATGTTTTTTTGTTTCTCTAAGTATATCTTGAGCGTTAACAAACTCGACAACACAAGGCCGTTATAATAAAAGGCCACACCGCTCACGAACCCTGGTCTTTTATATTTTTTCTCTAAATATAATACACGACTTAATAAGTCTTCACGGCTTTCTTTGCGTGGGGGTTGGTTCGGCTTTTATGGCGTATCCGATAATTCAAGCAGTCACTGAATTCGTGATATTTCTTTTGAGTGTTGTAGAAGATAAACTGAAAGGTTTTGTTTGTTCATTCGACAAGCTCCAAAGCGCCAAGAAGTGTGGAAGTTAGAAAGGTTTTGTCATCATTAATATTTACAAAGCTCGTCGAACATAAAGTGAGAGAATATCATTACGCTAAGTTGGTTAAGTATTTCAAATATTTTAATTTTGGCTGTTAGATATCATGTTAGAAATGCTGTACTAACAAAAGTTATCAATTAGAAGCCAGATCTCTATTAAAAATTGCCGTAAAGGTATGTGTTCTTTAAAAATGAATCAATAAATTTTCGCGTTTTTACCCTAAATAGACATTGCACTTGACGCGTAAAAGAGTAGCGCAGTGATTTCAATAATGTCTTAACTATCTCGGTACCGTGTCCTTAGTGGGTGCGACGACGACAGAAGTGACAACGTGGTCTAAACGACTGCATGATTTTTTTATTCGTCAGTGTGGACAGAGCTTGGCGCTTTCTTTTTGGGCACAATTGCTTAACTGGGCCTTAAAAAAACAACTCGCAAAAGATAAAAGATGAATATTTAATAAAGCATTAAATTTTCGCAAACTATTTAAAATGACCTGGTCTCTAGGAGTAATTCGTTTCGATACTGCATTTCCAACATCTCTCCTCAGAATATGAATTTCGTTGAGTAGTCAACATACCACGATGATTACCTCATCTGATGGTAGCCTAGTCTAATATACATATGGTGAAGTCGTCACCCGTCTAACTCACCTTATTTTGTATTAATGCGTTAAATTTTAAAATGACCACAGTCTAGAAATTCTGTAAGATTCAAACCCAAAAGCAATAACGATTCGGTTAATGTTACAGTTACCGTTAAGTTGATAAGATCAGTCTTTTTTTCGGCCATTTCTGGTGTCAAATTTTATATTTGGTCTGATAATCAGACGTTCCTCGAAACCATTTTTTTTTCTTATTTTATTTTGTTTAAAAAAAGAGCTAAAGATGGTTATTAGAACGTTGCTGAGTCTAAGGGATGACGACACTCTTAGTGTACTGCACCCGGCGTCAACTATTTTTGTTCCGCACTCTCAAGGTTAGCATGGCTACCACATACCGTCCGGAGGCGTCCAATCTATTCGGGAGTTCGGCGAGGGCAGATTTATCTCCCCCTTCCCTCGTATTGTTGACTTGATTACTTTTCTCTTAGACTCCAAGGCTAGTTGTTTATTTCTCTACCCACCGTCTTTCTCCGATCACAGCGAACACGAGTGCCGTCTCCTACTTCTCGCAGGGTGCCAAATTCGAGGGCCAGACCCTGCGGTAGAAGATACGCTCGTGCTCACCCTAATCGAAAAGAGACAGTTGGTGACAAGGGCAGCTAGCGTTTGCCTCCACGCACTACCCTTCCCATCAGAGTTCGAAGTTCTGACGTAACCGCACGGTCTCATCTCCTCCTCTCCCCAACTTTCTTGTCGTATAAACGATTGAGCGCGTTATCTGGCAGGAGGCGTGGGTACTGCGAAAGAATTGATCCCGTTTTGTGAAGCGCAAACTGTCGGCACGCGCTCCGTTTCCGCTTTTTAAGGCCACTGTTATATTATGGAGTTTGCAATAAAACAATGGAATACACGACCGACTGGTTCAGTCATCCCTTTTAAGAAAAACGGAGAACCTAGACAGGACCTCAGGATGCACAAAGTTAGAGGAAAACGGAACGTTCCTGGCATTGCTTCACAGACAGAATAATTATATTGTACACTCTACACCGTTGAAGATAATTTCGCGGAGGGTGAACGCTAGGAAACTTCTCGGTTGATCAAAGGGGAGAAGCAAACCACCTCAGGTTTTACCAGGGAAGGCCTTTACCCCTTCAAAAATATTAATGTACTTGCTACCAAATTTGTACAGAAACTACATCGAGCCCTGCGCGGATAACAGATTGGGATCATACGGATCAAACCCGCATCCGCAGACTTCGTGTCCGCATCCTAACCGCATCCGCAATGTTAATAAATGATTATATTCAATCTGAATTCGCAGGCTCTTTATCCTCATGGGACCCACATCTCCAAAATTCGGAACCACATACGGATCCTTCATTCGCGCATTCATTTTGCATCATAAAAGTGAGCATAACTAAACAATTAAAAAAAGATTCATCTGGATGGCATCTTATAAGCCGTCTGCTTGCCTTCGTAAATGAAGACTACATGTCAGAATATGGTATGAGTCATTTTATCGTATTTTATTTTAACGTATTTATAAAATAAGCTATCATTCTTCAAGGAGACGCTTTGCATCGTTGTAATGGCGATCGCAGTTATGAGATCGTTTCGGGAGTCACTGACACTGACACTCTGTCCAAAAGATGTGCTAAAAAAAAGTAAATTTTTCATATTTATTTTCTTTTTTTTCTTTGTAAAACCCACTTTAAGCAGACGTATATTTCATAGACAGAAAAAATTAACAAAAGGCAGACTAATAACATTATGTCATTTTACTAAGTCCAAGCAATGAACAAGTGGGACAGGAAAGGTGCTTACTCACCGCAGCAAAGCACTCATGTATATGTGGTAAGGTGCGGGTACATTACAAGCTAAATATCACAATATTAGATGATGGCAAGGCCTTCTATCGGTTTCAGTTTTAAACAGAAAACCTTAACTGCATGTTCGGAACCATATTCTTTGAGAACAGCTCAGTTCCAACTTTCGAGAATAAGAAAACGCAGACGCACACAACGTTTCAGTTATCCAGGTAGCTGTGTAGCAGAAACATATTCTTGTCAGCATGGAAAAATTCAGAATGGATCGCCTCTCTTAAATCATACCCGCTAAAGCCAACTGTCTCCGTTGATGCTCTTGATGCCGGGGTGGCATGCACAAACTGCGCTACAAGAATGGGGCGCGGAAACTTGTGCTGGCGCAAATTCTACCACTGCAGAGGATCGAACTCAGTCTCCTAGATCTACAGGAAGCCACTTGCTTGCCGCTTGTGCATTTTGGGTTTTCTTTTCCGAAATAACATTTTTCGCTCTTTCCCTGCCAAACAAAAACAGGCTTTCCCGGGACGACTGATAGTCCTGCATTTTTATACCGTTTTTAGGGACAGCATTTTTGACAAGACAAAACGTTCTAAAGCGATCTTTGGTGAAAATCTTATCTTCCTTCATGTAAAGAATTTTCTCACCGCTTGGCAGCTTTTATATGAGCGAGTATTTTGTTCCTCCGCATCACCATCCTATGATGCACCTCATAGTATCGCTCACTTATTCACTCTACACTGTGCAGTCGCACACGTTTACGGCAAAAATGTGGATCGAGACCCGGGGATTTCAGTATCCTATCCGCACATGCAGCCCTTGGAATCCGCATCCGGTCCGCAATTCGCAAACTTTTATTAATTTTTATCCGCATTCGCCAGTTTACTGCGGATATCAGCTCATGATCCGTGGAAATTCAGGACTCTAAATATAGTTTATTGAGGCTACAGATATCGTAAAGAAAACTCACACTCAGTTTTTTTCCCCTTTCTATAGCTTGTCGGCCATTTCTTTATAAACGTTCTATAAAAGCTAGTGTATAGAAATCGCATATAAAACTGATAGGGATTCAAACAAGGTACCATCCCATTTCAATAAACGATTTACCAGTTAGAAAAAGAACTGAATCGTGAAAATAAATTTTAAGCTTGTCGCAATACATCCATAGAAACACGCACTCGCCACTCGCCTTTTGCAAATACGCAGACATCATTAATACACACGCAACAAAGCCCTCATAACTTTAGTACTGCACTAGTGTTGACTGCCTGGCCGCCATATTGTATACCAGAGACTTGAGAGGCAATCATCTGAACGAGGACTACCCCAGACGATAAAAAGATTGAAAATATATTGATATTTTCTAACCAATAATTTAGACAACATGCACTTTGATATCTAAAGGAGCAATAACTGTATCTCCGACTATAAAGCATTGCAAAAAGCGATACTTGTTTGGCACACGTTACCTTATTGCTTTACCGTGTCTAGCCTATAAAAAAATTATAAAAATACTACGACAGAACATTGATTGAGACTTGCTGACACTAATTCTAGAGCATTTCTATCGTCTGTAATATATACAGTTCGGTTGAAAGAAAGTCTACAGAAAATCTTTTGAAAATTATTGATACGACATGCCCGGAGAGGATAAATATAATTAATAAATAAATATAAATATAAGCGAAGAAATCTAACTAACAAGTTACTGCGGCGTGTTTTGATGTGATTCGGCGAAACGAGTGCCACCCAGCCAATTCGTGACCAGTGAACAAATTGTCGTTGTACCACGCGTTTCGACGTAACCTCGAGATGGAAAAACAAACTTTACGTCTACTGAGCAAGAGATGCTCGCAAACTCCTGAGAACTCGGAAAGCGGGGCAACCTATGCGGCAACGGACAGCATCTCTCATATTTCCGTTTAGAGAAAAATAAAAAGAGGCAAGGGAGCGAACAAGGCAAAAAAAAAAGAAAGTACGGACGCCGCCTGGGCGCAACACCTCCTAGACGAGAAGGCCGTAGCGCTCCGAGTCGTTACGTCACAATGTCGGAGAAGGAAGTCCATAGCACAACTACGTGAGAAAAATGTCTGGGCATCGACGTGAAAAACAACGTTTTCTTGTCGAGGGGCGGGGGTGTTCGTGAGCGTTTATCCGACATTATTGTATGTTTTAAAAGCGCAGTATTGTACAATTTAATATACCTATATATATAATATAAACATAATATACAACGCCGTACCAAGTTTGGAAGTACCAATTTTATATATAATGATTATCCCCGTAACCGCGGGACTACGTGCAATCCCGCAGATCCCCACACTTTTGGAATGAACCAGTCCGGTTTGACTTTTTCTCCCCTCGTGCGGGTTCCGGTTCTGGTAAATTTACGTTGTGTGTGAGCTGCTGACTGTCTAAAAAGGAACGCTAAGACTTTCAGAAGGGGAGGGAATCGAAAAGAAATCCAGTCATTGCCGCAGGAAGCGCACGCGAGCAAGAGATGGGTCGACGACGTTAAGCCTCCCACGCTGCTGCCGCTGCACTCGTGTGTGCGTGTGTGTGTGTGTGTGTGTGTTTGTGCATGTGTGTGTGTGTGCGTGTGCGTGTGTGTGTGTGTGTGTGCGTGCGTGCGTGCGTGCGTGTGCGTGTGCGTGTGCGTGTGCGTGTGTGTGTGTGTGTGTGTGTGTGTGTGTGGTTCTTTTGATCCTTCCCGTCGGTATACCGCAGTCTCAGGGAGTTTTTTGTGTTTGTTTAATACTACGGTATTGACATGGATTCGCGAAACAAATCCTACTACGCTTTGAGTGACTGGCAACTAGCCAACGACGGCACTGCTCGATTATCGATAGACCTCTCTTTCGACAAAGAGAGACTTAAAGTTCGTGTTCAAATGTTTCCGTCACGGATATTGTGGGGCGTATGGATACGATCGACAAGTGAGAAACAACTTATTTACGGGCTTTCTTGGTCATGCGGGACGCGAGTAAAGTGTTGCCGTCGGGTTGATTTTTTTGTTTTTGTTTTTGGTGATAGGATTGCATCTTGTTCGTCGGTATCCGTGTGCTTTTGCATCGACGTTTGTAAATATGCGTGGTAATATTCTAGTTTTAACTGGAAGGTCAATAACAAGCTTGTGTGATTATACAAAGTGCATTGTTTGTGCTTATGTGTTTATTTATACTAATGTTATTGTATTGCCTTTACCGCGTTTACACTCAAATTTTAACTGTATTAGGGTAATAGTATCATTGTTTAGAAAGTAAGATATTTTGTTCTAAGGCAACTGTACCCCATATAGGGAGAAGTAAATAGTTGACTGTAAATAGTAAGTTTAGTACCCCTGCCACACGAAAAAGTTAATATATTTTCATTACATGATATGGGACTTAATCAGCTCGCAGTAATGAGTGATATACGAGCGTCGCAAACTGATTTGTCGACCCCATAATTTCATTCGATCGAAATCACATTACTTTTGCCATGTGGCCTGGGTATGATGCAAGAATTCAGTGAGTGCACGCGATAACATCGCTTTCATGATCGTAAGTGACATTGGTCTAACCGAGTCCCCGTTGACTACGTCTATCTAATTTTTAACTGTGATCCGTTTTCTTGTGTCCAATCCCTGCTTGTCTCGCCATTTTGTCGAAGTATTTCTGTGTAAAATATGCATTCCTACAGCAATAGTTGCGTGACTCAATGTTTTCTCATATACGCCTACCTCGTACCATTTCATACCGATTATTTAGGGGTGTAACATTTTGCCCGCGTAATAAAATATTTTCGAGACCCATTGCTATGTGCGGCCTTAATTTTAGCCAATAAGACACGCGTATGTGACGAAAAGCGCGTTACGGCGATCGATCCACGCTCGTTGCCTTCGCTTCGACGCGCGCCCCCAATGGCCTTCCTTCGTGACGTCACGAGAAGAGCGCTACGGCCTTCTCTTCTAGGAGGTGTTGCTGGGCGACGGAGGTTGGGATTTCTAGCGATGGGTGAGGGGGAAAACAGGAGAGGTGGAGAGTGGGAAAACCGGAGGAGGAGAAGCGGGGGAGAGACCTCTCATGCACGCGCGTCGTGGGCCGGCGCCCGGGACTCGTGTGTGAGTCGCCTAGCGCATCGGAGTGGATTGGTGGTGTTGCCCGAGGTGCCTGTTGCTCACTCGGTATCGGGACTCGGCCGGACGTCGTCGTCGGATATCTTCTGTCTCACGTGTGCGGATCGCTCGGCCGTTTCTTCGGGTCGGATCGAAGACGTCTTACGCAGGCTGCTCGCCCCGCTGAGTTTCGCTGCACCATCGCCTCGGGTATCTCTTGCTGTCAGCGTCCCAAGAAAATCGAGCTGGGCCAATCCGGTAAGTTCCTGTTGGACCTCGGGCAGTGTTTGCGGGGTCGCCTGGTCGGACTTCTTGACGTTCGGCGCACTTTACCCGAATCTGACAGAGTGTTCCGGAGAATGACACGCGTAGTTTCCCGGCGAGACTCGTTCGCGTCAGAACGGAGATCTATAAAAGTATTTGCTATCTGAAATTCGTGTTTAATTTGTCTTCCGTGAACTTAAGAATCCTTATATTAATCGGGATTACGTCAAGTGCGTAGTTTATTTTCTAAATTGCGTAAAGCACGTGCCTATTTTTTTAAGCGGAACAACACAAAAGCTGCGCAACTACACTTGTCATTTTGTTGTCATCCCCTTCCCCGAACAAGAAAAATCTAAGCGATTATTTTCTTTTATCTAAGCGAGTATTTTGTTCCTCCGCATCACCATCCTATGATGCTTCTCATAGTATCACTCACTTATTCACTCTACACTGTGCAGTCGCACACGTTTACGGCAAATATGTGGATCCAGACCCGCGGATTTCAGTATCCTTACCGCACATGCAGCCCTTGGCATCCGCATCCGATTTGCGATTCGCAAACTCTGATTCATTTTTATTCGCTTCCGCCAGTTTACTGCGGATATCGGCGGGCGATCCGTGGAAATGCAGGACTCTAAATATAGTTTATTGAGGCTACAGATATTGTAAAGAAAACTGATACTCACTTTTTTTTCAAAGTCTATAGCTTTTTGGCCATTTCTTTATAAACGTTCTATAAAAGCTAGTGTATAATAATTGGATATAAAACAGACAAGGATTCAAACAAAGATACCATCCCATTTCAATGCACAATTTACCAGTTAGAAAAAGAACTAAATCGTGAAAATAAGTTTTAAGCGTGTCGCAATACATCCATGGAAACACGCACTCGCCGCTCACCTTGTGCAAACACGCAGACATCATGAATACACAAGCAACAAAGCACTCATAACTTTAGTACTGCACTAGTGTTGACTGCCTGGCCGCCATATTGTATACCGGAGACTTGAGAGGCAATCATCTGAACGAGGACCACCCCAGACGGTAAAAAGATAGAAAATATATTGCTTTTTTCTAACCAATATTTGATACAACATGTAATTTGATATCTAAACGTGAAATAACTGTATCTCAAACTTTAAAGCATTGCGAAAGGGATACTTATTTGGCACGCTCCCCTTATTGTTTTACCATGTCTAGCCTATAAAAATTATATAGAAATACTACGACAAAAAATCGATTGGGACTTGGTGACACTAATTCTTGAGCATTTCTATCGTCTGTAATCTATAGATTTTAGCTGAAAGAAGTCTACAGAAGATCTTTTGAACATTGTTGATGCGACATGCCTGGAGAGGAAGCTGAAAGGGTCGTCAAAATGTGAATGGAATTTCCATAGACTGCCTGAAATAGTCTCTTTAAATTAAGGATATGTTCAATTTATGTTGTCAAGCTCATTGCCTTGTTGGGACTGTAGCTTTGCGTTTTCTATTGTATGCTGAAAAGGATTATAGCAGTTGACTTTGTACAGTATTTCATATCTAAGCATCGCCAGTTAACCGGAGAGGTTTTGAGCGACGACGGAGTCTCATGTCGGCTGGGCATTTCCGTGGTTCATGCCTTCAAGTGGAGGATAGTCACGCTTTTGCGTTTTGATGGGGCCCCGAGAAACCGCTACATTCGATGCAACCTCGTTGGGCCTCGAAGTTACACTCGATTTTTAAGTAGGGAGTGGTGATTCTAAGAAATACCCCAAGAGCATTTCTCGATGCCCCCGAAACTAATGCCTGCCTTGCTCGTATTTTCTGCTCTATATGCAAGGAGTGCGGGCTATACAAATACTTATTTTTCTACATTTTCGCCGTGCCTACTCATGACGAATTTTCTGTTTGACAGAGTATGTTAACGTAGGGTGAGACGACAAGGTCTTCCATAATAAACTGCTTTTGAAATTAACGAAAATCTTAGGCGACTGAGAAGTTGTAAATTTGATTAAGGACTATCCGTATAGGACGATGTGAGTAAGTTGATATTAACGGAAATAGCTCAGTAATAAGCCGGGTTTTTTTTTTATTTCATTTCAAATGCTGGCAACCTGGCAGGTTTTATGAGGAGTGGATACAGTAATACATCAAACAAATACAGGTGACACAAGACATTACACATAGAACAATCAATTTCACAGGTGCAACTACTCGTGAGCAAACCAGTTTATCAATTTTTCTTCATATTCTTCTACACAAGTGGCGTCAGAAAAAAAACTCAGGGGTAATCTGTTCCATTCTTCAATTGTTTTTATAAGAACAGAATATTTCAAAATATAAATATTGTGCATACAAGTGTCAACTGATAATTCTTTGTTTAGTCGTCGAGACCTTCTTGCAGGAGATCTGATATAAGTTTGCTTGTCAATATGGATATACATAAAATAAAACAAGCGAAAAAAAAAAAAACTTCAGCCGCGCAATTCTTTGTATTGACGCTAAGGACAGTAATCGGGCTTCCCTCAATAATGCCGAAACAACTCGTGTCTATCGTATTTAGAAAAGATAATCCTTGTTGCTAGCCTTTGAATGCGCACCACTTTATTTATTTGAGTTTGTGCGCGGGGATCCCATACTTCCGATGCATATTCCGATGTTGGGCGCACTAGAGGTTCATAAACGTTGGTCCCGATATCGGAGTTTGTCCCTCTTAGATATTTTCCATGTGCTGAATTACATACAGTTTCAACGTGCATATTTCAGCTGAGGTCACCCTAGAGAGTAGTACCAAAATACTTAAGTGTTAGAACGCTGTAAGACTACACCATCTATTTCATACGAGAACATCAAAGGAGTCTTTTTTTTTATGCGTAAAACAGTAGTTTTATCAAAATTCATTCGCATAATCCATTTTTTTATGGGGAATGTGTACACAGCACACACCAGAATGCGAGTATGTGGCTCTTAAGTTGTAGTTTATTTATAGTCTCTTGAGCCGAAAGCAGACGGTGCGATGGGAGCGACGTGCTGACCTCTTCCTTTCATCGCCTGACTCCAATCCCTGCGCGTAGGTATGGGTGGGGGCGTAACCGGGTGGGTGAAGGTAGGCGCATGGCTCACCTGACGAACATGTTGCATCAACGGCACTGCCTGTACTGAAGGGTGGCGTCAAGGGGGAAGTGGGGAGAAAAGAAGATGCGGCTGCTTTATTTCTTTGTGGGATTATTAACTGGCCGCTCAATAAATCGTTTCTAATCCTTAACGGCGACGTAAAAAGGAAGGGTTCTTTCTTTCTTTCCTCTTGCGGGAAAAACGGCGAGGAGAAAATCGAGGATAGCGAAAAGTTAGCCTCCTTCTTTCTGCTTGCTGGTCGGCCTTTAAGTGCATCGACTGCTGAAAGGAAAACAATAAATCATGAAACAAAAGCAGTTTGTGTTTGGTCGTCAAAGTAACGACAAAAGTATGTCGCTACATTTTAAGTAGAATACCGTGTTCCTCTGGAGGATCGGTAACGATGGTCGTATTTAGTTACTTTTTGAGCGAGTAACGGTATTTAGTTACTTCTTGGGGTAATGTGTACATAGCTCTGTGAAGTATATCAACGTCTAGGAAGTTCTCACGCCACATAACTTGTTTCAGTTTACATGTGCGGGATCAATAAAGTTGTCCATAAGAGATATATATATAACATATCTAATATTTTAAAGCGGTAGTGTTATGGGTCAACGTCGAGTAATCAAGGTCACTTAACGCCCGTGGATAAAAAGTTCGTAACTGAAGCGATGGTGAGTGAAGCTATGGCGGCTGAAGCGCTCGTGGCTGAAGCCATAGCGGCTGAAACGTATGTGGCTGAAGCGGCGGTGACTGAGGCGCCTGTGGCGCAAGCGCCCTTGGCTAAAGCGCCGGTCGCGTAAGCTGGTAACAGTCGGCCGAGTAAGCTCCGTTCGCGTTGGGGCCGGTTTCGCATAAGCTACTAAGCACCGGTCGTGTAAGCTCCGTTCGCGTTAGGTCCGGTTGCGTAAGCTACTAAGCACCGGCCATGTAAACGCTGGTTGTGTAAGATCTGTTCGCGTAAGCGCCAGTCGTGTAAGCTCCGAGGCGCCGGTAGCTTGAGTTGACGTTGCGTGAAGTGCGTGACATCGTCCTCGACGTCGTCCCAAAGGTCGTCCATGAAATCCTCTTAGAGGTTGTCCTAGAGGTGGTCCGAGACGTCGTCTTAAATATCGTCCTTGAGGTCGTCCTAGACGTTGGGTTACTTTAGTTGCTCGGTGTAACGTGATGTTTGTTCCCATTGGACTTGAATTAGTGATTCTTCCCAGTCTTTTCCGTCACTCCTTTTTGACAGACTGACATTGGAGGGTTTTATGATTCTGTTGAATCTCTCGACTTGCCCGTTAGCTTGGGACGTGCAGTTGGCATTTTTGCACGCGAGCGACTTTTGTAGACTAACCGCTCATTCACACTTCAAGCGGATCCGCGTTCGCGAAGAGGTTGCTAACGCGGTTGTATAACGATCCAGTACAATGTCACGAGCACTTGATGTCATCGAGTGCGCGTGGAATTGTACTGGATCTTTATACAACCGCGTTTGCAACCGCTTTGCGAACGCGGATCCACTTCCAGTGTGAATGAGCGGTTACAGTACTGCTCCAACTGTCGGCTGTTAAAAGCGGTACCTTGGTCGGTTACCAGTCATCGTGGAGCGCCAAAAATGCTGACGAGGTCCCTTAGAAAGCTCTTTGCGTAGCCTGACGAGGTGCTTCTCATGGTTTGAATGACAACGAACTTCGTGATACCATCCACTGCCGTTTTTCATTGGCGCTGCGAACGATTGGGCCTAAGGGGTCCTTATGAACTGCGTCAAAGAGCGCAGCGCCTTTTTAAATGCTGTGTCGCTTTCCTTGCTTTTTTCCGGGGCGAACCATCCGTATAAACCCTCCAGACAGCACGCAATGTGTCGCTTGACCTAGTGACGCATTCTGGGACACCAATACTTCTTCGTGATTAGTGCCATGGCATTCTCAACAGCAAAGTAACCGACGTCAACGTGGCATCGTGGTACTACATGCCAGCGTGCTCCTTGTGTCACAACCAAAAGCAGACGCTCTTCTCCGTCGTCATAGACCCTCTTGAAAATATTGCCCCCTGCTAGCATACACTCGTTCTTGAGACGCTGCGAAGACCCCTATCAGCACTCTTTGATTCTTTGTAACGTTGGATCGGTCTTTTAGGCCTACACCAACCAGTCATTGCCAGAGAGCTCTGTGGCGAAAACGATGACGCCCGTGGCGACATCCATTTCTTCGGGTTCCGATGCAGGAGCCTTCTGCAGCTTCAGATACGACCTTCCTATGCGTGGCATAAAAACCTGCTTAGACAGCGTGGTTCGCAGTAAGTGGCAACCCGCTACGAGCGTGAACTCGATCCCGTACAAGTACGGCCGAAGTTTCTTAACCGTCCAAACAACGAATAACGCCTTGAGCTCGTAAGAGTGGTAGCGGTCTTCTCGCGTCGTGCGTCTGCTGACATGCATGACCGGATGCATCAGACTGTCTACTTGTTCTTGCAGCAGTACGCCTCCGATACCGAACGTGGATGCGTCTGTGTGTGCCTGTTTTAGCACCGTGTGCGTAGAGTTCCAGTGTGGGCTTGCTCATTAGACTGCTTCGCAGCTTTTAGAATGCAGCTTCTTGATCCGGCGTCCAGTGTCATTCTTCTTCCTTAGAAAGTAACTTGGTGAGTTGTTTCGCTATCGTGGCGAATCCGGTCACAAATCGTCGAAAATAGCTACAAACGCCGAGAAATCCGTGCAGGTCATGGGTGTTTGTTGACATGGTCAGGGTTCATGGACGAAGTCAAAATCTCATACCCCAGATAGTTTATCTTTTCGTGGAAGGAAGAACACTTCCTCAAGCGCAGCGTGAGGCCAGCATCTCTTAATGCCTCAGGAACTTCGCGTAGAACGACCAACCCTTCTTCAAACGTAGTCGATGGAATCATCAGGCCGTTCATATAGGCCATGACCTTCGCGTTCTTGAGCGGGTCGAACACCGTATTTATTATGCGCTGAAACACGATTGCTGCGTTGGCGAGGCCGAAAGGAATGCGAGTAAATTCCTAGTGTCCATCCGGAGAAATGAAGCCTTTCTTCTCTTGGCTGTCCTCGGAGATGGGCACTTGGTAATACCCAGATACAAGAACCAGGCTAGTGAATAACTGTTTGTCATGAAGCCTGCCGAGAGGGTCATCAATCAGAGGAAGTGGATACCTGTTTTTCTTGGTGATTTTGTTGAGAGCGCGAAAGTCGATACATGGTCGCCTCTCATCGTTCTTTTTTGTGACCAGTAATATGGGACTCACGTAGTCAGAAGTAGAGTCCGTTACATTTCCAGATTTTAGAGTTCATCGATCACTGCTTGAACAGTCTGGCTCTCAAGGTACGCTATACGGTATGGGCGGTACGCCTTGAGAGTGTCCGCTGTTAAAACTATTTTCATTTTTGTTGCCTTCGTGCACCCCAGTTTTGATAGGGATGTGGCGAAACACTCGAGACAATCATTAATTGTGGTGACGAGTGTTTTTTTTTTTCTTTGGGAGTCAGAAACGAATGGACCGACATCTAGGTCATATCTTGCTATCACGGATCTCGGATTTCTTTGGCTGCAGTTTACGTACGCGTCGAGTTTGATGTTTGTGTCTTCTTCCATGCATCATGCTTATCGAGCTATCTGTTCGTTTTTAGCGACGATGAGCGGCGTGACAGATATGTTAGTTACGCAAATGTAGAGTTCTCCCAGTTCGTCTTTTCTCAAAACAAAGGTGGCGACGTAATGCCCACGCGATTCGTGGATACTGCAATCAATGAAGATGTCTCGGTGAGTCGTTCGTGTCTCTTCTCTGGAGCGGAGCGCAATAATTCCGACTTTGCTTGGAGGGATTACGACCGCTTCCTTCACCCAGGCGCTCACGCTTCGTGGAGGCAAGACCGGTGTAGTAAGACTGGCCGATATCCCGTCCTCATCATCAGATGTGTCACGCTCTTCAATAATGCGCTGGGTGTTCATGCGACGTACCTCAGCAACATGCGGCTGTTCAGTAAAAGACTGTCCAACAAGCAGCGGAACAACCTGCACTGGGTCGTGCGCCACGCACACCTAGACATTGTCCTTGGCTTTGTCGACCGTCAATGTTCCTTGGAAACTGCCTAAAGGCGTCGGTCGACCTTGTTGGGTTAGAACGGCTGCTTACTTGTCGCTCGTGTCTGTGTAGTTTCTTTTTGGAGAGCAGTCTTTCTTCTCGAGACTAGATTTCCCACATTTGGTACATCTTGATTTTCGCTCAGGTTTTGCACATACAGCCAAAAGTGTCCGTATGTCGAGCATTTAAAACAAAGTGGCAGGCCTCTTTCGTTGAATCTTTTTGTTGGAGTCCTGGTCGTCGGCTCGTTGTTGTCAAAACTGTGATTCAGGCGTTGAACAGTCGGCGGTTGATGGAGGGTTTTGGCATGGGTCTGTTTGATCACATCGACTCGTTTATGAAGTCGCTTTATGCACCCAGGCAGCTCGTCTGGGGGGACGTAATCTCGCACGCTCAGAGACCGCACTAAATCTTCGTCTTCTAGTCCAGGGATCAGGTACTCGATGCACGTCCCGTCATCCCGGTTGCAGCGTCCTGGTTTCGCCAGCTTGTCATAAAAGAACGCTTTGATTGTCTCGTGGCGCCCTATTTTTTTTTCTTCATGTCTCTGAAGACGTGTTGAAAGCAAGATGCCGACGGAACGGCCTTTTCATCTCCACTTGCCACTCGTCCCAGGTTCTTTGAACAAAGGTCAAACCGTCATACCATGTATTTGTGACGCCGTGAAGCTTAGTGAGAGCAAAGCAGGTCGTTTGTTGATCACTCCGTTCATAGGCCGTAGCTAGATTGTCAACCTTGTTAAGCTACGCTTCCACCGTCGGCGAGGTCTTCGATCATGAATCATATACCGGCACCAACTGGGCGCTCGTCGTAGTCAGCTGTCCATCCATGACGCTCGAAGCCTCTGTTGGTGGGTGACGTTGTAGCGACTGCGTATCTTGGAAAAGCTGTGACTCTCCTTGCAAGGGCTCGTGTACCGCAGTTTGTATAACGACCTGCATGAGTACTTGAAAGTCAAAGACTCCGGACATTGCACCGTCGGGAGCCACGCCGTGGTAGTTCAAGGTCGCGGTGTCCCTGGCCTTCGTTGTCAAATTGTCGTGTTGGCAATTGTCGTGGTCGGAGTGCTCGTCGCACACCTCCGCACGGCTAAACATATTTGTGGTCGTCCGAACACCCTGTCGTTTAGTCCCCTGCCCTTGTCCTCCAGTCGTTAGCTTACGTCTTCTCGAGGCTGCGATTTGCGTGGCCGAAGCTCTTGTAGAGGATGTCGGGCGAAGTGAGCGTTCGCGGACCGCTACTTACGTTGTAGGCTTCAACTCGAAAGGCCTCTCAAGTCGCGGCCTTTTGATCCGACTTATGAGCTTTTCTGAAGTCAACCAGACGTTTCGTTTTCTTCTTTCCTAAACAGCAAAAAAAAACAAAAACAATCGGTTTATTAATACAATACCCACCCATTAGCGAGAGGGTTACCTACCTGCAATTCTCGTGCATCTCAAGTCTCCTTCTTTTTCTTCTCTGTGTCCAAACACACGTCACACGCTGATGATACTCCATCGCATGGACCGGTTACGACATGCGTGCGCAGTTCTCGCGCAAACGTGGCGACGGCTCCCGTCGTTGACAACACAGTTGGGACGGCTAAGTATGGATAGTCTCTACACTTCACATATTAATATATTTAATAATAATACTTTATTATCCTGTGTCTCAGAATGTTCCAAGTCTTGATATGAGGCACGTTCGTGTGTATACAACGTGCACAACACAAATACCGGAAAACGATAGGGTTATGATCAGTAATTGAAATTAAAACATACCCTCAACAAAAGAAGGAACTTTGAATACCGCTAGTCATCAGGTCGCAATAATTTCTATGATTGTAATAAAGGGGAGTTTCCAAGGTTTTCTAGCTTACTGCACGGCCACTCTTTGTTTATAACTGTCAGTTTTGTCGAACGCCTTCTCACTATTTTCCATTGATGCACATTGCAACCTTTCCGTTCATGTGCATTTGCATTCAAAACTATCAAGGCGCCTATGTGAATAATTACAATCGCTAAAATTAGTGACATGTGGTCACCAAAGGACGACTGATGCAACCTTTCTAACCGCCGGGTAGATCAAGTGTGCCGAAACCCCGGTGACATTCTGCAAACTCCGCCATCAGCTCGAATTGAGCTCTTGAAAATGCATCATACCATGAGAATTTGTGGGACATATCAAACATTATAAAGTGGAAACCTCATATTCAAATGGCAGCTGAACTTCATTGTAAAACTCGGTCACAAAAGTGACTGAATAGTTGTCCCCCCCCCCCCCCCCCCTCTAAACTGTTCAACGCCCAGCAAGACATAGTGTGATCCTGAAGACAGCTGACTACTCGATAAGAAATTGCGTCATAAGGACATACACAACGAAACGTCACTCCAATCACCTAACATACGACTCTAGAATACTGAACTTTTTCGGTTAAAACAGAATTTAAAAAAATTGGCTTACGTTTAACCGTTTTTTATTGGTTAAAGCTGAAAACGAAGAATCCTCCTTACACTGCATGGAATGCAGCATTTGGGAATCGATCGTTATAATTTGATTAAAATATATTAAACTGTCGTTCCTGAAAGTTAAGAATATATTTTTTTTTATAAATTGATGCCTCTTGAGCGGACATTACGTAACTTCAGTTGACCTGACATCACGGTACGTAGTGACGTGTCTTCACGGTGTCGAGCTGCGTCACGGAATACCATGACGCGGACCACGTGGTCACGCGACGTGACCTCAAGGGGTCAAGTTGTGGTGACATGTGACCTTAATTGAAATATATACATAAATTCGATTTATTTTTATACATAGCGGGGCATTGCTGCAGTACAGGGTAAAAAAATAACACTCTGGAAATTATTTGTTTTCTTTTTTGGTGTCCACTCCCCGTTTCCTTCTGTTCGTTTCTTTGTTTACATTTTGAGTGTGCCTTTTCGTTTCTGCCTTGTTTCCTGTTTTGCGTTCGGTCGTTTCCTCTTCAAGTTTGCCGCCGGTTCAACTTTGAGCTGGGCTTTGCCCGTTTCTCTTCCGGTAAAATATGTCTCCGACATGTGTTTTTTCTTTCTTTTTTTTTTTAAGATTGAAAAATGTAATTGGCATAACGAGCACCAAGATACGGAGGAATGTAATGAAGATTAAGTATAATTACTATAATAACTCTAATAATATAAATACTATAATAATAATTACTATTATAATAACAGTATGTGCTGGGCGACGAGATCATTGAAGAAGTCGATAGGTATAAATATCTCGGTGTCGTACTAACTTCCGATATGACATGGAATAATCACATTAACACAATTTCTTCGGACACAGCAAGGACCCTTGGTTATATCCGGCGTTGCTTGAATGCTGCTCCTCCAAAGCTTAGGAAACTTGCATACGAAACCTTCATTCGACCAAAATTGGAATATGCATCTACAATATGGAATCCGCACCAAAATTACTTAATCACCCAACTGGAAGCAATTCAAAACCGAGCAACCCGCTACATTTTATCAAACTATGACTTTAAAAACAGTGTCTCTGCCATGAAAACAAGCCTAAATTTACTAACTCTGGAGGTACGCCGCAAGGTTGCACGTCTTTGCTTACTCCATAAACTTTACCACTACCATCCCACTGTTCGAAGCTCATTCCTGCGCACTCCCGCACGGTCATCTCGTCGGCTCAATAACTCTTACAATTTTCAACGTATATCGGGTTCCAGTAATGCCTTTAACAAATCATTTCTCCCACTAACAATTGTGGACTGGAACAGTCTTCCAGAATCACTCATTACAATAACTGACCCTGTGGTTTTCAAAAGCTCCATCATGTCGTATTTTTCCACACCAAGTTAAGTTTTTTAGCTACGTTGCATGAGAGTGCGTTGTTATGCAATTTTAGCTACGTTGCATGAGTGTGCGTTGTTATGTAATTTTTATGTTGTTGTTTTTTTCATTTCTTGTATAATTTCTTGTGTTGCCCCCTCCTTATGTAATGTCCTCGACAGAGGACCCTTAAGGATTAATAAATGAAATAAATGAAATGAAAAATTACTTTCAGAGTAATTGAAACATAGTATCCTCACTACAGTATAAGAGATAGGCCGAAGTCTGCATTTCAGATAAACTTCGGATATCAAATATTTAGGCGGCTGAGATAATCTGAATACGCAAAGCAGTAAACACATCTCAGCCAAACGAGATATTTCTGAGCAGCTTTTGAAATCACTAAAACCTGCATTTAGTGGGGAAGTGCAAATCCACAGACCACCAGCATTAAGATATCCTGCGAGGCTGCAACGTGGTATTCGACCTTCTCTCGAATGAGCAGCTGGGAAATCCTTGGCTTTTCTTTCCCTTTGTCTTTTCGTCTGGTAAACAAAGGGTACCACATACACGCGTTTTTCGCTTGAGCGGGCGAATGACTTTATATATATTTTTTTTTGTCGAAATATACCTTACAAAATATGTATGGACACTCCGAAAATGTTTTATAGAGCAGCGTCCTTCGGAAGAATGTAAGGCATCTATAAGCAAACGACGACTACTGTTGCCTTCCGTTTTATAGACGTCCTATTCTAGTGACGATGTAAAGTTATCCTATACCGTATCCAGAATAAGACACCCTATAGAGTCCATACAGACTCTATAGGGTGTCTACACAGGTTCCATATGGTGTCTATGGGATCTGGGCAGGGCTCCAGAGAGCGACACCGTCGGTTGATCAACAGCGCCATCGTGGCCAAACGAGGCAACACTGGGACGGCTAAAATCGGCAGCGCCGCCGGCGTACCCTTGTCAGATTACGTTAATACCGGCTCCGAGCGTTGCGTTGTCGCGCGTTATAGTACCGAATGTGTTAAATATTTATCGAACGTTTAATATATAGAAGTGCATGCGTGTATGGTTGTGCCTTCTAGCATTGGCTAGTTATAGGATTGCCTTTCTCGATAGGTGGAGACAGCCTAAAACGGGAGCTAGCAGAATAAAATTAAACGACCTAATCTTACGGACAAATATAAGTGAGAGCCATAAACAATAGCAGTTTTATCTTCCCGTTGTTTGCGTTCTTTAAAAGGGCACTGACACATCGAAATCATCTTTTTTTTTTTATTATCCAAAACCATTTAAAGCAATTCCTGGACATTGCACTCCAAATTCGAAACTTGGGAATTCAGTATTTGTGAAGTCAAAAAAAATTTCTAAATACCAAATTTCAAGTTCCAGCGCCATCCGCGCCAGTGCAGTGACGTCAAATTTTGCGGTCTTTGCGAGTCAACTTTCTTTCGCACCTCCGCTCCACGCTACAAAGCAAAGCGATGTTGCCACCACGACCCGAAGCGAGAAGCGGGGAGAAGGGCGCCGGGGGACCGGGAAACCGGTTTCTTCGTCCGGTTCCACGACTCACTGATCATCCTCTGATTGAGCGCTGCCAAGTTTTCCGAGAGAGGATAAAGGCCCGTTCACACTCTTGCGACCTCTTAAACCTGGGTTCCTTAAAGGGATTGTCCGGTCAAATTTTGTATTCGAGAAAATCATTGAATATCATTGTTATTGCCTCGAGAAGCATCGTACTTGCGATATCTAAATTTGATATGCCCCTCTGCGTGAGTAATTGAATTTATACTGCTCCAATTGCATTCTAGTGTAAGCGCTGCTTTCGTTGGCAACATTGAAACTCTGACGTCACAAAACACAAAGCGAGCAGGCGAGCATTTTTGTCTCGTCGTTTGCCTGCGAGTGAACGCCTCAGTGGAAAAACACACAAGGCTGAGTGTCCTTTCCGAGCCATTGTGTCAGAAAAGAACACTTGGCAGGTTCAGATCAGTCGGTTCTTACAGCGCCATTTGGACACTCTTGCGCTAAAAGACCCTTTTTTGGTGCAAAGCTCGCTAGAAATAGTCAATGAACTTAGAGAAGGTTTTCAGAATGCTGTCACTGCAATATCTGTGGATGTTGAGGACTTATATTATTCCGTTCCTCACGATGGACTTCTCAAGGCTGTTCGGGATAAGATCAACGACTCTGGAGAAATTAGATTTCAAAGTTCCGCGGGCGTTAGCGGCGATCATTTTTTGGAGCTGCTAGTCTTTTATCTTCAGTCGACTGCAGTCAGTTTTGACGAGAGATATTTTGTACAAAAGTCTGGTGTGTGCATTGGGTCTACAGTTGCCCCTGTTTTGTGTAACATTTTTTTGGCATCACTGGACCGGCAAATTTCAAATAGACTTGCAGATTTCCATGTAAGAAGCGCCTGTCCTGTCGTCCGTGTTTCTTTATTGTCCTCGTTTGTTCGCGCTTTTTAACCTTTTATTCAGTAATGGACCAACTAGCCCAAACCCAAGTTTTAATGCCTCAGCGTGCTTCGTTTTTGTTGTTGTGCTCGACTTATTTCGTGGTTGGGTGAGATTTGTGTTGTGCGGTTGGGTGCCACAACCACCGGGCAGCACATGTGAGCCAGCACATGACGTTCCACACTTTTCCGCGAGACGTGCAGTGACGAGCAAAGTGGATCGTCGCTGTGCGTAGGGACTGGGTTCCCGTCAAGATCGAGATCCCGCTTATGCAGCAATCACCTCACAGAAAAGAGCTACGAGCTGAGCTCTAAGCGGACAGAAGGCTCGTAAGCTGAGGTGCGATGCTGTGCCAACGATATTAAACTGCGTTCATCCAGTCCTCGCCCAAATTGGATCAATCAATTTGATTATGCAGCGAAACCGAAACTGTCACACACTAAATGAAAATATACCCAGATGGGAGTACATCGCTTGTCCTCTAGCGCATTCCCTTATGGGAGGTTTTTATACTCTGCAGGATGGGAGCTCAGAATGAACTCCCACGCAGGCCAGAGTTTTTGGGGGGATGCAAGGGAGTATGTACAGAACTCCCAGCAGTACGGGAGTCTGTTCATGGATCAATGGGAGTATTTATTTATTTCCATCAGAGTGTTCCTATGTGGATCCAAGGGAATATTCTTTCACATCCTTATGGGAGTTTTTACGTGGACTCACGGGAATGTTCCTTTACATCCACCTGGGAGTTCTTACGTGGATCCACGGGAGCATTCTTTCACATCCATATGGGAGTTTTTACGTGCATTTATGGGGCTATTCTTTCACATCTATATGGGAGTTTGTACGTGCACTTATGGGACTATTTTTTCACATCCATATGGGAGTTTTTACGTGCATTTATGGGACTATTTTTTCACATCCATATGGGCGTTTTTACGTGCATTTATGGGACTATTTTTTCACATCCATATGGGAGTTTTTACGTGCATTTATGGGACTATTTTTTCCCATCCATAT
The DNA here is from genome assembly GCF_016920785.2 of Ixodes scapularis. Taxonomy (NCBI): domain Eukaryota; kingdom Metazoa; phylum Arthropoda; class Arachnida; order Ixodida; family Ixodidae; genus Ixodes; species Ixodes scapularis. Next base: position 89,788,736 of record NW_024609857.1, read on the forward strand.
GGGAGTTTTTACGCGCATTTATGGGACTATTTTTTCACATCCATATGGGAGTTTTTACGTGCATTTATGGGACTATTTTTTCACATCCATATGGGAGTTTTTACGTGCACTTATGGGACTATTCTCTTACATCCACCTGGGAGTTACTGCCGGGACCTAAGGGAGTATTCTTTCACATCCATTTGAGAGTTAGTACGTGGACCCACGGGAGTCTTCTTTCACATCCTCCTAGGAGTTGTATACCTACGGGAGTATTCCTTCGCATCCATCTAGGAGTTTCTTCAAAGTCAGGAAGTGTGGAAGGAAAGGCATAAGCAGGTAGCATAATGCACGATATAAATTTATTGCACTATGAATATTTTTTGCACATGTCGTGTAACAAGAGCTCATTTTGCCTTGGGCGCAAACTGGCTTATACCCCGTCAGACGGCCATTTAAATGGCCTTCAGAGCAAACTCCTCAAAAAATGCCTGCGAACACCAAAGCGCACAGGCAGAGCCGAGATTGTGAACTGATTTGCCGATTTTTTGAAGGAATTCATTCCGAAGGCCATTTAAATGTCCGACTGACAGGGGTATTTATTACAATGTAGGGTACGCTAGGCTAACTGTGGTACACAAGCCACGATCGCTCTGTAGAAATTTATCAATTCCAGTGCCTTCACCCGTGGCTTCATGTAGGAGTTGGCAAAACCACGTTCAATGAAAGTCAGCACCTTATGTGCCTTTTTTACGTAGTGGATGTGGAAAATCCAGTAGACGGCAATGAGGTACGCCACATTCTGATGGAGCCATACCACAAGTTCAAAGTTCTTCCTTAATTAGTCCGAAAATATTGAAATAAATTACCTCGAACTTGACAGAATTTGATAAAACATAATATGAGAGTCACAGATTTTTCACCTCAGCTTATTTATGTTAAACACTCTGACTGCTCCTTCTTAGACGTCGCAGCTTGCTCGTTATATGTAGTAGCGGCAGATGCAATTACTCTTCCTGCAATCAGTCCGCTGTTGGCCATTCTCTTTCCTGCGTAGTGCTGGAAGGGACCTGTAACCAAAAAAGCACAAGCATTTAAGTTAAAATGTAATCACAATCAACACAACAGATGTTTCCGACGTTATCGTATGAACCTTGCAAACCAGGTGGGGAGTGGACTTTTCTCAAAAAGTGAATTGAAGACAGTTTCTTCAAAGCAATATCAATACTACTGATATTGAAAATATGGTAAAAGGGCAGAATGGTTTTAAAGTGATATAGCAACGAAATTGTAGTGCCTATTTTATTGTCTAAATGTCAACCATGTTTTGACCATACAGTGGAGACACCAATTTTTTGCTCAAAAAGATACAAAACATCTAAAACTAGTGTCTCAGAAGATCTCCCGATATGCATCACGTTTGCGACGTCTGGTTCTCCTTCAGTCAAAGCTGCGTGGGGGCTGGCGTGGTTGTGAGCTTACACGTTCGTGACGTCTGGTTCTCCTGCAGTCAAGGCTATATGGGGGCTGGCGTGGCTGTGAGCTTCGCCACTTGATGATGTCAATGCACTACAAGCTGGCCGTTCGACTTGTCCCTCCTCGCTCTCCGCAGGAGTTAAATAGGCACGGGAGAAAAAAGAAAACCGGTTCAGCCAAGTTAGACAGGGCTCGGGCGCACACAGCCTGCCACCATGTTCCCGTGTAGCGGTGCTGCTCTTATGTGGTGTGACGGTACAGTATTTGGTTTATTTAAATAATGTTTCGGCGTCTTTTTTAGCAAAAAAAATTGGTGTCTCCATGGTGTGGGCAGAACATGATTAACATTTAGACAATACAATTAGTGCTAAAATTTTGTTTTAATAACCTTTTAAAAAAAAAAACCAAGGTACACCCTTATTTTCAACAGTTCACATCAAACATGTTTATAACTATCTACCTTTCTGTGCTAGTTTCCTTTTCCATCGTTTCATAGTCTCAGTAACTTTAAGAGTGAGTGACAGTTCTGCAAAAATGTCATCAAGCATGTAAAAATTTTCAAAGCCGGAAAAATTGACAGCTTATTGCAAGCTTTTAAAAAGTCAAACCAAACAAAATGACCTATTGCAAAAACTGTAGGATACCTATCTTGCTGCATGTAAGCTTAAAAAATTGAAATTAGTTACATTTCTAGCGATTTACACCTACAAACTATAATTTTCTTCACTCTCGCACAATCACTAGGCGGAAGAAGCAAAAGCCCTCCCATTATCATAATCGTGTGCACTGCAAACATGCAAGAGTTATCAACATTTTGAGAAACGACTATAAGGGATAGCTCACATAGACGGCACAGAGATAAATCAACAGTAAAACAGTGCTGACTTGAACTTAACTTAGTACTGATACAGCAGTGTATGAGCATCAGATCATTAACAAAGAGCAAAATCAGCACTATTCCCAGCACTTACTAATAGTACTGCACTATTGTAATGCCCCGAATCTCGGTGAGGCCTTTCAAATCACCGCATAAATTGGCTTCACAATGTACCGCACTACGATTTACCAGAGAGGTGCCTGAAGGTGGTGAAAGCATCGCAGAAAAAATTTCAAAGAATGAACTTACCCGAGTAAAAAGTAAAAAAACTGGTTTGGCTACCTATGGCACCAGTGTGTTAGTATATTGCCGCGTGCCAAGTAGGCAGCGCGGCCGTAGCCTAACGGTTATCGCGCTTGCCTCCTACGCGAAGGGCCAGGGTTCGATTCCTGGCCGCGGCTATGCATTTTTGTTAACACTGTAATGTGATGTTCTGGTGAAATCGAGAACCGTCTAGCTGATTCGAGGTCAGAATTTTCTACGCGTCGAACCTTCTACGTCGAAGGCTCCAGAAGCCAACGTGTGTATAAAAGCGGCTCCGCAGGCAAGCCGGAGTCAAGTTTTCGCTCCAGCGTTCGACTGTGCTGCTACGCCGACTTCGACGCCCGCGACGCTCTGTTATTATCTTTGTTCTCCCTTTATTTTTTTGGCACAAGTTCGCCACATTAAACGTTTATTTCTTCCCGTTTATTTCCTTTTATTTCGGTCACCACCCGTGACAATATGCGCACCCTCCGACTGGCACAACAACCGACAGATGGTGGCAACGGCATCGACGCCTTATGGCAGTTCAGTAGCTCCACGGTCACACCAAAAGCACACCACATGTAGCTGAAATTACTCAACGAACCATCGGTTTGATTATTTTTGTGTCCATATAATGTGATTTATTGGGGGTGAAAATAAAATAATGTTCTGACAATTATAGCACCGAAAAAGTGTGCACCATTTATGACTCAAAAAGGCTGTCTGATTTTGGTGTGACTGGGCGGCTGCTGCGCAGCTACAAGCCGCTAGGGTTGATGTCGCCATCTGTCAGTTATTGAGCCAGTCAAAGGGTGCACAGTTAGCAGACGGGCGCCGTAAGCAGAGGTCGGCATTTTAGGTCGCCCTCACTCACCCTCACCCTCACAGCCACACTCACCTAAGCCCCTCACTCACCCTCACCCTCACAGCTACACTCACCTTCAGCCCCTCACTCATCCTCACCCTCACAGTCACACTCACCTTCAGCCCTTCACTCACCCTCACTGAACCTCACGGCCCTCACGCACTCACCGCCCTCACGCCCCTCACTCACTCATGGCCCTCACGCCACTCACCGCCCTCACGGTCCTCACCGCCCTCACGGCCCTCACGCCCACTCATAGCCCTCACGCCACTCACCGCCCTCACGGCCCTCACGCCCACTCAAAGCCCTCACGCCACTCACCGCCCTCACGGCCCTCACGCACTCATAGCCCTCACCGTTCTCGCCGCCCTCACGGCCCTCACGCCACTCACCGCCCTCATCGCTCTCACGCCACTCACCGCTCTCACGCCACTCACCGCCCTCACGCCACTCACCGCCCTCATGCCACTCACCGCCCTCACGCCACTCACCGCCCTCACGCCACTCACCGCCCTCACGCTACTCACCGCCCTCACGCCACTCACCGCCCTCACGCCCCTCACCGCCCTTGCGGCCCTCACACCCTCACGCACTCATGGCCCTCACGCCACTCAGGCCAGCTTCAGATGGGGCAATTTCGCCCAGAAACTTTACGTCGCAACACCAGCAACACGGGCCGCCCGCGATCACACGCAGCAACCAATTGCTGCAATTTGCCATCGTCATCATAAAATTTTATTTTTCTTGCACTATTTAGACACAATTATGCGTTATAAACGTGTTTTTATGCATTTAAATCTCGTTAAGAATACTAATGCACCTTTATGAAACAGTTTATTTCCAAAAAAAACGATCGATTTCAAACCAGAACCAAGTTTTTCGGTATCATCATCACCGGCACGAGGTATCACGTGAAAATTTTGCGTCCCTGATTGGATGCAGCCGCTTCAAACGTATTCGAATTGCTCCGAGTTGCTTGCTTATTTCGAGCCGGACCCGATCTCAGCAATTCGTGTCGATCTAGGGAAAGCTAGAGAACAAAAAATTGCTGAGAACGATGCTCGATCTGAAGGGCGCCTCACGCACTCACCGCCCTCATGGCCCTCACACCCCTCACGCACTCACCGCCCTCACACCACTCACGGCCCTCACGCCACTCACCGCCGTCACGCCACTCACCGCCCTCACGCCCCTCACGCACTCATGGCCCTCATACCCCTTACCGCCCTCACCGCCCTCATAGCCCTCACGGCCCTCACCGCCCTCACGGCCCTCACGGCCCTCACCGCCCTCACGGCCCTCACGGCCCTCCCCGCCCTCACAGCTCTCACCGCCCTCACGGTCCTCACGGCCCTCACGGCCCTCACAGCCCTCACCGCCCTCACCGCCCTCACCGCCCTCACGGCCCTCACGGCCCTCACGGCCCTCACGGCCCTCACAGCCCTCGCGGCCCTCGCGGCCCTCACCGCCCTCGCGGCCCTCACCGCCCTCACAGCCCTCACGGCCCTCACTCACCCTCACACTCATGAATTTTCCTGGTTCAGAAACTCACTCACCCTCACCTCACCTGTGAAGATGTGGGTGAGTGAGGGTGAGTGAGGGCCCTCATGAGTGAGGTTTGCCGAGGTATGGCCGTAAGTAGAAAAAAATAGTCATTTTTTTACCTTTTACTCAGGTAAGTTTGTTCTTTGAGCTTTTGATGCAGTGATTCCAATACCTTCGGGCACCTCTGTCGTAAATCGTTGCGTGATGCATCCCCAAACCGACTTAATGCAGTACTTTAAAAGCTTCACCAAGATGAAGAACTTGGCAGCACAGGTGTAGTGTTAATGTGAACAGGTCTTAAAGGGAAGGAACAGAAATTTAGATTTCACAAAATAAGGTAGCAGGAGTGTTCAACGGGGCGCCACCAACCCCTAAACACCACTCATAAAGCAATACCTCGAACGGATGGCCATATTTTTGTAAAATAAGGATGCGATGAGTGAGAATCGCGACATTGTGTTTCCTGCAGAATAGTTGAGGAGGGGGGGAAACGGCCTTGCTTCTTTCCCTTTTCGCGTCCTCGCGGAGTCAAAGTGAGAAGAGGAGGAAACCAGAGTCGCGACGTCACGGGCCTTTTTGGCCATTGTTCAAGCATGCTCTTCTTTCACAAAAATATAACCATCCGTTAGAAATATCGCTTTATGCATGATGCTTTCAGGTTTGTAGCGTCCCGCCTAGCGCTTCTGCGTTGTTTCCCAAAATCAAAATTTCGCTTCAGCATTCCTTGAAAGGATGTACACCTAACAATTTTATTTGGCAAATACATAACAAGGAATTGCCTAACTTATACAAATAATTTAATTTTTTTTAGTTGTAATAGACTGATTTCACAGGCCAGTTTGGCTAAGCCACTGCTGCTGCAATGCATCAAGGGAACTTTCGTCTTTCTGCATGCGCCCCAACCTCGCTGGAGCTCTGCGCGTGCAAAGCGCGAGACGGCACGAGGTGTCTCAAGCACTGCCACCTGCCTCTTGTGAACTAAAGTTATGGCGGCTTAACACATGCACTGAACGCTAGGTGAGATCGGTCTATTCCACTAAAGATTAAAATAACCATACCAACAGGCTCTTATCAATCTTTCATGAGTCTTGATTGTTTCAAAAAGCAACATGTCCCCTATACCCTGTTTCATTATAGTAAGTTACAGCTCAAGAAGATGGGGCGAGGGAAAGGAAGGCCGGGGAGGAGGAAGCAGACGGAATGCCAGATAGAAGAGGGAAAAACTTCCTCTTCTCCTCTCCAGCAATTTGTCTGCTTCCTCCTCCCCGGCTTTCCTTTCCCTTTCCTTACATTCTTGAGTTGTAACAGACTATAATTACGTGAAGGACAGACGAAGGCAACGCCAGACGAGGGGAGAAAGGCCAAGCACTAGAAAGGTTGGGGAGGGGAGAAACCTACCCTTCTCTCTAACGTTCCTAGTGCTTTCTCTTTCTCGCCTCGCCCTCTTCTTCTGTCCAGCCTTCCTAGTGCTTGCCCTTTTTTTTTGCCTGGCGTTGCTTCGCTTGCACTGCACACAACCAGTGACGCAGGCTATTAGCCACATGCACGACAAAAAGCGTCGCTGTAGTTGAGGTTTGCAATCCGCCGAACCATAGCTTCCTGTATACTGATAATGCTTACCCAAATGCCGGCTAACGGGGAGGGAAATCCTTCCAATTACAGGGAGTTAGAGGCAAATATTGCCAATCAGGACAAGGGAAATTCTGTTTGTGACGTCGCGGACGGAAACCATTAAAGGGTGCCAACGAAACATCTTGGAGCTAATGGAAGTGGAACACAAATAGCTCTGATGACTGCCCAGTCCGGTTTTCGGGCTGTGCAAGGGCCACTGGTCCTCTCACTCGAACAGTGCTTTCAGCTCTTCATTCTGGTACCTGGGCACAAGTTGTGCCAGCAGGCTTGCAGCACCAGCTGAAGGAGTTGAAGGCCCACTTCTGAAAATACAAAGCATAAAAGAAGCCATCATTTAGAACAACAAAAATAATAAAATCATACAAATAATTAAAGTAGAGCTTTGAAGATTCATGTCAACCACCTAGGTATTCTTAAGATTGATGGACCTTGCAGAACAGTAAGCCTGTCAAATTGCAGGCACCTCGGTCTGGTTTACAACCTGATAACTCGGAATCAGAGAACAAAAAATTGTAACAAAGCCAAGTTACAATTAGTGGCCAATCAGACAATAACCTGTCAATATTTTGAAAGCATTGACAAAGACGATCAGCACAGCCATGACAATCTACTTGACTCACAATACCAAGTTAAGTGTCAGTCAACCAAATAATGCTCTTATGCCCTTGAAAACTGTGGCACGGATAAAGACTACCACCAAAAAGATACCCCGTCACCATGCTAAACCTTGCTCTACAAACGGACGTGTGAAGAGCAACCCACAAGGGCCACAAGAAAGCACCTGCCTCTCAAGAACCTTAGCTTCACCGCAGAAGATGGTCTACTTGATAAAAAGGACATAGCCTTGCAGCTATTTCAGCTATCCGCTCACGTGATGGGGATAGTATACCAAACATCTATATCAGATCGAAGATATAGTTTCACGGTCAAATTGACCAACTGATTACGGAGCAAATTGCATGGAACAGAGGAGCATGCTTTAATCTGTTGGTTAGCAATTGTCTGTTAAAAAATTATAGAAGCACTTAACCAATTTAAGTAGCTATTGCTACTTAAATCGGCATCAGAAATCGATTCCTCGGGAACTATTGCAGGCACGTCCACATTTATGACCGTAAATAGACTTTCGCAGACATTGGTTTAGTGCCCCTTTAAGAAAAAAGGAAGACAAGTCATTCGAATACAATGCCTGTATGGGTAGTGAGCTTCAAAGAAACTGCTCGTGCAGCTAAAAGGCTTTTGATCGCCTTGTAAATGTGCATAATGGTGACGGGGTATCTCATGAGAGATCATTAATGCTGGAGAAAGTTGAGTATGTCGTAGAGCTGCGAGAAGGAAAAAACGAGAAGGAGGAGGCAGTGCAGAAATATCAAGCGAGCATTCGCACAACTGAGTAGGAGTTGCCGGAGTCTGTTTTTTTTTCGAATGTGCTGGCGACCTTCGGAAACTCGTCAAACAAAAAGCATATTAATTTTTTTTTTAAAAGGCGCATACCTAATTGTTGTTAACTGCTGTACCTTCCTAAAAGCAGGGGGACAAAGGGGAGGCCTGGTCGCTCTGACGAAACAACAGATATTCTGTCGGCCGGTCACAAATTCTTCTCAGCTCCCCACGAGCTGGGGGGATCTGAGAAAATTCGTGATGCGGAGCACGTGAGTTTAGAGCTCGATGACGTTTAATCCTGTGCTCAGGGAGAAACCTAGTCGTGCGAATACTCTATTAAGAACTCGCAAAAGGATTTTGGTCTGAACTCGAAGTTTCGATTGATCCTGCTTTGAATGCTCAAAACTGATATCGTTTTAGCGGTATAAATTAACTGAAATGAAACGTTTGTAATGGCTGTTTCACAAACTTGTGACTGCTTATGACTGGAGGGTGCAAAAGCAGATTTTAATCTCTTGCGACTGCTTAGAATTGGTAATATCGCTGCACAGTTAGTAAGAAGTTGAACAAGGCTTAAAATCCGGTTTTTACCCTCACTCTGGAAAAGAGAGGATGTAGTTGTGCACGCCCTGGTGAGCGAGATTGTTTCTAACTGCTCACAGGACACTGCTGTATTTCGCCGCGCGAGACCGTGCCAACCAGGCCTTGTAGCCAGGATTTTGTTTCGGGCAAAGGAGGGGGGGGGGGGGGGGGGGGGGGCCGGGGCCGCCTATGACAAAATGCTGTATGAGGGGGAGGGGGGACAGGAGGTCCCAGCAAAATGGAAGATTATGGGGGGGGGCAAGCCCCATGGGCCCCCCCCACTTGCTACATGCCTGGCGCCAACTACGGCCGAACCCCGAGGCTGAGAGTTTCCGGCATAAGCATGGAGAGGTAGGTGCTGCTCGATCGGTGGTACCAGTGCTTGCAGAGTTCCTGTATAGGCTCCCTATGGGAGCCAGAGTTGCGTGCTCATCCATGTAGCGCCGTCTTTCCTGCACAGCACGTTGATCCTGCTCCTCATCTGACTGAATTCAGATGAGGATCTGACTGAAGCAGGGGAACATACACCGGGGCGCACGCAACGTCTACTTTCCTGCACGGCATTTGGGTCTGCTCCTCACGTGATCGGATCTCGGCGAATAGCGGCGCGGCGGCACGTGGAAAACAGATGCGCAACTCTGGCTTCCGTAGGGAGCTTATAGACCATTCCATTTAGTTCTCTCAGGGCGGCGCCATTTTGTTAGACCACAGCACCCTCTCCACACATCCGGGAAGTTCAGCAGGGTCGGCAAGGTAAAACGAGAGAGGGCACGTGCCCGACTCTGCTAGCAGACGACAAACAGGGAGGTTGCCGTTCTCCATCTTTGGGCTGTACCGACGGGCTGTACCAAACATCGAACTCTCGCTCGTGGCTGCCGTTATGAAGTGGTTCGCATTCTTAGAATATTTATGGCTACTCCAAAATCAGCCTTTAGCGCTCTGTTGTTTTATCTCAGTAAATGATCAACTACCGTATCTTTGCCCTGTTACTTCAATAGCAGTGGAGTCAACTGGCAACTCAACCACTGCGTCTATTGTGCCAGGAGAGCACATTTTTATTTATTATTCCATACTTTCACTCATTGTCGCTAAAGGCCCACACCAGTACCAACTTCGTTTAGTAAAATAGCTACAGCGACCGGATTTAACATTAAAAACGAGCATGTTGGTAATTATACTTAAACAATCGGAAAGAATAAACAAAATTTGGGACGAAAGCAGACGGTTACAACTCTTTCAACTCTCACCAACATTTATTTCGTCTCCGTTCAAACGACGGCCTTCGAGCAGGTTCAGGGGAGGGAGCAGAGAAGGAAAAAGGAGGGGGGAGGTTGAAAGAGGGGGAGGGGGAAAAACGAGTTATTCGCGGCCTTCCCTCAAGGCCTCTGGTCCCTTCCGCCCAGTTCGGGACGGAGAAATTTCATCTGCCTGCCGGAAAGGGCTAGACAGAGAAGCTGAAGCGACGTTAGTGACCAAGCTCTCTAATGGCGTACGATTCAGCGACTTCCCTGCCAAATCTCTGCCGGTGTCCTCCCAATACGCGCATACCTTCGCATCTGGGCGAACAACCGTCGCACGCCATACGGTGTACGACTATTGGATGCATGGAGTCGTCGGGGGGTTTGCTCAGTGATAGGCGAGTCCCTTAAGGCCATGTGCGGTGTTGTGCAAGTAGGGGATAACTGTAAAACGCTTTTTGCGAGGAACAGGAGCGGCTGGCAGTGCCCAGGAGGCGGTGATCAGCCTCGTTAGTGTATTTGCCACTAAGTCTTCAGGATACCCTGCCCTCTTTAGCCTCTCTGTTTGTAGAAGCACGCTGTGCGCGCTGTGCATAGGAGCTGAATGGAGGAGACCGCACCGGAGAGCCGGGTGTTCCAGTATGTAGACGATTATCTGATCGTGCTCCCAAAGCAGACCCCTCCCGAGTCTGTCATTCAGGCCTTCGCTTCGAGACCCACCGGACTCTCCTTCAAGAGAAAAGAGCCATCTGAAGACGGTCTTCAATACTTGGACCTGCACCTGAAGATGCACCCCGATGGGATATGCTGGGAGTTCAGATAGCGCACACAAAAGCCGGTCCGCCCTTCACAAGTGCCCACTCCAAAGCAGTAAAACGGGGTCTCGTGAACTCACTCCTAAAATCCTCTGGAACCAGGTCGTGCCCCCATCTCACCGCGCTCAGCGTGCTTCTACAGACAGAGAGGCTAAAGACGGCAGGGTACCCTGAAGACTTAGTGGCAAAGACACTAAACAGGCTGATCACTGCCTCCCGGGCACCGTCAGCCACTCCTGTTCCTCGTAAAAAACATTTTGCAGTTATCCCCTACTCGCACAACACCGCACATCGCCTTAAAGGGGCACTGACACATCAAAATCATATTTTTTTTTATTATCCGAAACGATTGAAAACGATGCCGGGACATTACCCTCAAAATTTGAGATTTGGGAATTCAGTATTCGTGAAGTAAAAAAACAATTTCCAAATGCCGAATTCGAAGTTCCCGCGCGATCGGCGCCGGTGCCTTGACGTCAAAAATCGCGGAGACCTGAGAGTCGACTTCCTTTCACCACTCCCAGCTGTTGCCATGGCGACCCAAAGCGAGGAGGAAAGGAGCGAGCGCCCAGCGTTGCGGCCGTTGCGGCGGACCGGTTTTGAGCGGTGTCGCCTGTTTTCCTTTGGAGGATACAAATCCAGGAGACGGCACCACAACGAACTCCCGATTTTTGGTATTTCAAAAAGAAGGGCCGTAGTGCGTTCGCAATTGCGTTAAAAAACATGTTTTAGGATTGCCGTAATTAAATGTTATAGAGATGTCGCCTACAAAGCTTCTAAATTTCCTGATTTTTGACGTCACCGATCAAAAGAAGCGAGGAGGCGAGACGCGGGAAAATCAAACGCCAAAAATAAAAAAGGCGCGCGCGCGCGCGGGAAAATTTTTTTTCGCGATGCGGTTTTTTTTGCGTGTCTATGACTGCAACTTGCATCGTTTTAGACAATAAAAATAAATACGACCTTTGGGGTGTCAGTGCCCCTTTAAAGGACTTGCCTATCACTTCGAGATGGCGGTAGTGTTTAGCTGCAAGCAAAAGCTTCAACAAATGTGCAGAATGGTGAATACCTTACCCTCCGTGACCCAATGCAACAAAAAGCACGGACAGCAGTTTGTTAAGTGCAGGAAGGAGGTGGTTTATACCATCCTTTTTTTGTTTGGGGGGGGGGGGGGGTATAGATGGCAGACCGGCAGGTGCCTAAATGAGCGCCTGAGGGAACACTCACGAGAGGTGAGCAAACCCCCCGACGACTCCATGCATCCAATAGTCGTACACCGTATGAAGTGCGACAGTTGTTCGCCCAGATACGAAGGTACGCACGTATTGGGAGGACACCGGCAGAGATTTGGCAGGGAAGTCGCCGTATCGTACGCCATTAAGAGCTCGGTCACTAACGTTGCTTCGGCTTCTCTAGCCCTTTCCGACAGGGAGATGAAATTCCTCCATCCTGAACTGGGCGGAAGGGACCAGGGCCTTGAGGGAAGGCCGCGAATAACCTGTTTTTCCCCCTCTTCTTCTTTCAATCCCCCCCCCCCCTTTTTTTTTCCTTCTCTGCTCCCTCCTCTGAACCTGCTCGATGGCCGTCGTTTGAACGGAGATGAAATAAATCTCGTTGAGAGTTGAAAGAGTTGCACGCGTCTGTTTCCGTCCCGAATTTGTGTTTATTCTACCGGATTTACTTTTCACCGGAGCGACCGAGCACATGCTAGCGCTAAATTTAGCGCATGCGTTAGCGCGCGCTGTGCCAGGGTGTTTTAGAATAACGTTTCTACACCGCAACGGAAAGGCCTAAGCACCTCGTGCTTGCAACGCCACAAAGATACAGTAACACTTTTTATTTTGCACACAAAATACTGTAACTTGAGAAGAAAAAAAGTTTCTTGGTTCACAGTAACATTTTAGATTTGTTTAAATATGAGAATGCAACGGAAGCAGTGCAGGACTGGTAATGTCCACCTGCGTCGCCTAAGTAAGAGAGGTCTCGTGTACTGACCTTCGCACTCCATAACTTCACCGAGAAACGTTTGCGCGTCGCAAGTTGCCGGCAATTGTTGCCCACCTTGTTGGGTCCTATTAAACGTTTCTGACGCGCACCTCCTATAGACCTTTTCTGCAAGTGCGCCGCCATCTTGAATTGACGTCACTTCCAGTATGGGCGAAAACATTGTTTTGCCTTTGCCACGCCAATAGAAGGCATTTAGGATATAAGCCTCAACGTCACACTTTGTCGTTTTGCCTCCCCTTTATTTTTTTACAGTTTGCAGGTTGAAACGTTGGATTATTTTTCCGTCGCCCATACCGGATACGCCTATTATGTGGCTGGAGACGAGAGTACACAGAAAAGGTCTATAGACCGTTCCATTAGGGTCATAGCAGAGAGGGTAAAAGAGAAAAAAATGCACTCCCCCTCTCCCCCGCAAGCCGTCCACTCCGCCGAGTGGGCTGTAGCTAGCGTCCGGCTGGCGTGCAAACTCTGTTTAAAATCGCGTCATTTTGGAACTTTCAAGCGCAGTTGCGCAGATTTTGGTATGCCAGTTATCGTGTAATACTATGCTAGATAAAAAGACTCGCAGGGTCCAATTGCACTGTTACCTGCGTGCAAATAAAAAACAAAAATAGGAAAAACTGTGTCAGATTGGCCGGTCTCTTTGGCGAAAAGAAAATCCGGTTGCTGTACCTTTTTTACTATACAAAAGTTTGTACTGGTGTAGGCCTTTAGCGACCATGAGTGGAAGTCTGAAATAATAAATAAAAATGTGCTCTCCTGCCGCAATACACGCAGTAGTTGAGGGTAGTACTGCCGGCTGACTCAACTGCTATTTAAGTAACGGAAAAAAGATATGCTAGTTTATCATTTAGCAAAATAGAAAAACAGAGAGCTATAGGCTGATTTTGGAGTAGCCACAACTATCCTAAGAACGCGAACCACTTCACAACGGCAGCCACGAGCGAGAGTTCGGTGTTCGTTAGAGCCCGCCGATACAGCCCAAAGATGGAGAACGGCAACCTCCCGGTTTGTCGTCTGCTAGCGGAGTCGGCGGCGTGCCCTCTCTCTCGTTTTACCCCGCCGAACCCGCTGAACTTCCCGGATGTGTGGAGAGTGCGCTGCGGTCGAACAAAATGGTGCCGGCCAGGGAGCGCTAAATGGAATGGTCTATAGCAATGGTCTCAAGCTCATTTGGGTCTGAGGGCCAGATATCCCATACCGGAGAGGTCGAGGGCCAAAGCAACGGGGGGGAGTTAGACGATTTTAAAACTGAAAAAGACTTCGTCCTCTATGCTTTTTGTAACTCACAGTTTTGCCAGTGACATGTTTAGATTTGATTGGTTTATATGACTACTTTGGGACCTCACGTCATGTGATATCAATAATTAAAATAACACCGCCCCGCCAGCATGCTAGCATTTTTAATGGAACAAGAGAGAAATTGCACTGTCGTTTTCGTTGCTTAATTTGCTCGGATATTCACCAAGCCCAACTTGTCTCTAAAAAATCAATCAGTTAATTTGACAGTCCTTGCTTTCCTGACTGACGATTTTTATTACAACACACTGAGAAAATACTGTGATGTATCTAGTCCCGACCTCGTAGCTTTATCTTTGGCAGCTACTCCTGCTGATTGAGAGTTCGCGCAGCCGAGATGTATCCTGAAACGAATAGTTCGCGCTTGCAGCTGTAGCGTAATTGTTGCACATTACAAAAAGCCGGGAAGCAAAAAAATAAAGCGAAACAAAGGGCAAATGAGCACAGATAAGTATAAACTATGTGAATACGTTAAAATAGCAGAGCTACTTTTCGAGCGGAAATGAATCGGCGCGATGAGATCACTGCGCATGCCATTTCCAGCGCACAGGAACCGGAACGCGTAGCCGGTTGCCTGCGGGCCGCGTCCCAGCGAGTCGCGGGCCGCGTGTTTGCGACCCCTGTCCTATAGGAATGCAATGTCGTCCTGCGTTGTAGATCGCAGCTGAGATGATGTGGTGAGGGTCTAGGACAAATCGTCGACGGACAACTCGTCGGCGGTTCATTCGTCGAATAGGTCGATTCGTCATAGGGCAATTCGCTGCAGAAAAAATCGTCGCAGATGTTAACTGGATGCAGCTTTTTAAAAGCCAAAATATACTTTTTTCCCTGACATTTTAAAGCAAATACTGCGCCATAGTAATCCCTAAAATTGCCGCAAGGTAATTTACCTCCATGTGCCCTTCCTTGTCGAAGAAAATACCTTGCCACCTTCACCGCTTTCACGGTGCCATGCATAGATTTTTTAGGGGGGGGGGGGGGGGGGTGCCTGAGGAGGCTGGGATCTTTATGACCAGGGGAGGGAGGGCTGAAGCCCCATAAGCCTCCTCCCTGTCCACGCCACTGCAGTGGGGGACGACCACTATGTCGCACACGTAACACTAAGGCGCGTGTTAAAGGGATACTGAACCGAGATTTCGAGCTAACTAAACAAGGCCGGGCGGATAGGTGGGAAGTTGCAAAACCAAAAAAATACCACACATACGGCGATATATCTAACGGATCGCCGTATTTTTTTGGGAAAGAAGTGCGCGATTGAACCCGGCCGACGAGACAAGGCACATCACGATTCCCATTCTCTCTCCTCGCTACGTCCCGCCAAGCTGGTGAAACGAAGCGAGGAGGAGAGAAGCGAGGCCGCTTCTCCTCATTCTCAAATTCTCCCGGAGGACAGTTACGTCAAAGAACTCGCTTGATCGCGCCCTTCTTTTTGCAAAAGTACGGCCATCCGTTTGAGATATCGATGTACGAGGGATGTTTTGGGGTTCGTAGCATCTGGTTCAACACTTCTGCAGCCTTACTTTGCGAAATCCAAATTTCGGTTCAGTATCCCTTTAACCTACCCAGTCCACCCATTCAAGCCGCTTCGCGGTGACAGTCAGCGACGACTTGTTACAAAACGTAAGAAATAAAATTAACAAAAGGACGATCCCGAGATGACACATTTTTCAACTTGTCTCAAGGTCCTTTCCTGTCTTTGCACTCTTCCGATCTTTTTTCTTTTTTTTAGTTTTGTGGTTTAACGCGAGCGCTGCGCTTAGTCCAGATATAGAGTAACTGTATAGGCATTGCAGAGCTAGAGTATAGCATTCCTTTTCCTTTTGCCGCAAACTCAGTATTGGCAGAGTTGGTAGCAAAAAGCGGGCACCAATCCCTCCCCCCCCCCCCCCCCCCCCCCCGAATCAAAATCCTGGCTATGTGCCTAGCTGAGAACATGGAGGCGGTGAGTCTTGTCTTGTTGGCAGCAGAAAAGAAGTGGGCACAATCCTGGGTGTCCCTCCATAAGTTTATCTCGAGAAGAAACGAAAACCTTTCTTGCCATTGTAAATGAGCTGAATATTGGCGACTCCAGCGAAATCAACGCTGCGTAGCGGCAACACCGAGAAGCTCAGGAGAGAAGGTCGTTTCCACTCTGTCGTCTGTTATCGCTGCTTGGTTCATGTAGGCAGCATAGAAACAAACATTGCTTCCAGTAATTACTGTTATGCTTCCGCCGTGTCATTCCTACGCACTGACTAGAAGAAGGTTTCTACCGTCGAAAAATCGCTTTGCTTTCGCATCTAACACCGATTTTACGCTGCAATGAAAGAATTTATGGTGGTCAGCGTGCTGAACGACGAAAGCAACCTCCTTTCTCACGCCATACTGCCTGACCGGCGCGCCCCTATAGTTCGCTGGAGTCGGAAATAGCTGAGCTGCTCGGCGAGGGCGGCACCCGCTCTGGCCTTGCGCATCGGAGGGAGCCCCTAGAGTAAGTTGTAAGCAGGAATGGCGTCGCGAGCTCAAAGTGCTGGTACTGCAGCAAAAGTAGTTCCTACCTCAGTGCTGCTCCTGCTTGCACTGGAACCTCTCGTCCTTGAGGTCCAACCATGATAGAAGTAGCTGTAGTGTCTTAAAAGCCGTTGGAAACGATCTTGCTCGCCATGTCGTGTGCAGTATTGTTCCCTCGGTTCTTGAGTGGCAAGGCCCAGAACTCTCAGCGCTTTCTTGTATCCTGTAACTTCTTGCAGAGCATCAAAGACAGTGGTTAAGATCTTTATGCTATCAGAAAGGCCACCGCATGCGGAACAGCAGACAGAAAATGTGATTACAATGTTCGGCTTGAGTTGGAAATGCTGGTTCAACTTTGAGATGTGACACAACATGGTGCCATCTTAGCATAGGACTTGAGCATTAAAGGGGCCTTGCAATGACTTTTTTACTGGTTTTTAATTTGCACCGAACTTAAGCGCACTAAACATAGTAACTTAATGAAACTTCTTTTTTTCCCCTCGAATTTCGCTTTATATTAAAAGTTATAGGCAAATTAAAATTACAAAAACAAGCAAAAAATAACTTCCCTCGTGACGTCTTTGGCCACTTCAGTGGCCGTGAACTAGAGGAGGGGTAGTGAGCGCAGTGAGCGCTTATGGCTGCCGTACTCTGCGTCGACAGCTCGAGAGCGCGCCACTAAAGCATGTTCTGGATAGGCTGTAGGAGCAGGCAGCCAGGGCGGCTCGCATTGCATTTGCTGCACGATTAAACACTAATTCGGCATGACACTTCATTGGCCACAAACGACAGCAAACACGGGGTAAAGATCAGTTAAGAACAGGCGCCACTTTGCACTGCCATATCGCGAAACGGCCAAACAGCAAGCGAAACCTGTGCCGAACGCTCGGAACCGGTCAAATCCTCGTGTCCGTAAATGACCGCAGTGCCACCGCATACATCCGGGACCTTTCTACGCTCGCCACTCGTTGGAGCCTGATCCTACTATTCCCTTCTAGTATGCGCCGCCTTTTTTACCGCTTGGTGGCGAGTATTTCGACGGGTCATTTCTGGTTTCCGGACTTTATAAACTGCATTTGTTTCTTTTCTGATCTAAAATACTGAACAAAAACTACTTGCATAAATAGTTGAGATGGTTCTTGCCACTTATATTTTGTATTTCGACTAAAAGAAGCTTTTAGCGGCTCTCACCAGTAGTAAGCCCAGGAGCAAATACCTCAAATTTCGTGCACTTTCGGTACCGCGGGGCGCCCCCGTAGGTGGAGGAGGTTTCCGCGTCTTCCGGTTAAAATATGACGCACTGATATTTAGTTCCTCTCTCCGTACCCGCTGGCTTGCCCGAACCAGAAGAGACGTGGAAACCGCAAAAAAGGTTGACGCTTAGATATGATTGCAGGGCCCCTTTAAGGTGAATGCTGGCGTATCGGCTTAATTCTGAGAATAATTAAAGTCTACGCACTCAAGTCAGATTTATGTAAACGTGGCAAACTTGGACGACATAAACGGTTATTGAAGGTAACAATACTGGGCAGGAGACAGAGAGAAGGGGAAATGAGACAGCGTGGGGGCATCAGAATGCCGAGCTTTCGTTAGAATGATTAGTGGGTAGATCTAAATTTAGCTGCCTTTGTCTTCATTGCACTTGTCGAACGAGCTAGAATGCGTCTGGCGTTATGCTCTTGCATCAGAATGTGTTCGACACACGCAGTGCAGACCAAGGTACCTGGCTTTAGGTCTACCCACTAATCAATCCGACCAGAGCTCAGCGTTCTGACGTTCTCGCGCACTCGTGTCTTCCTCTCTCTCAGTCGCTTGGCGCATTCGACATACTGAAAGCCGAGAGAGGTAAAGGACAAACACAACGTCGCTATCCAGCAAACCGGCCCTGGTCACAAGCATACTAGTAGCCCTTCCCTTGGCAAATAGCACGCGCTCGCAGGGCGGATTCTTGTGCCGCTGGTAAATCTGGAGCCGGTAGAGCGCTCGGCGAGCGGCCGTGTTTTCAGACCACGCTATTCGTAGCGGGAGCTCGCGCTGCCACTTCGATGCATGCTCTAAAGCGCGCGCCCGTAGCAGTACAGAGCCTCTGAAAACGATCTACTAAAACTCTAGCTCCAACCGATCCGTGGGAAAGGGGCGGAGCGCGTCGAGCGAGCCACAGAAGTTCTCTGCCTTTTTCGGAGTAGTTTATTCGGAAATCTTTCGCAACATTTCAGCTTCAATATTTCTGTTGGCGATGTTGTGGCACTCACGAAACTGATCACGAAACTTCGCAATAGAAAGTTACGTGGACATCTGAGGGATGCGGTACTGTTACAAGCCCCGTTACGAGCATCAGAAGTAGGCGATCCGATACAACGCGGTGCCGTCACAAAACCACGAAGACGAGTCCAAGTGCGAAACAAGCGCTCGCGATTTGCCAGGGAAAGGGGTTAAAGGTTAGAGCATAGCTTAGCAAGCTTACGGCAAAAGTAACACTTCGTTCTGAACAAAGAAAAGAGTTGTGCTCACCAACCGTTTGAAGTTTTCGTAGCCCTCTCGCTGCCAGCCAACGGTCAATGACTAGACGCGGCGTCTCCGAGATACTGTTTGACACTCTTGAACAAGGTACTAGTAAGAAACGCCCAGTATTAAGGTTCTTAAAAGTAAAAAATAAGCGGCGAACGCCGGCACAAGACGACGACACCCGACGACTCGCCTCCGAAAGCAAAGTTATGGACGCCCATTCAAAACAAGATATGAGCGGGGAGATTTTGGGCGATAGCTAGTGCCACCTGCCATAGGCACCCTGTTTCGGTTTCGGTTTCAAAACCGAAAAAGATAAAATCGCTTTATCGGATACAAATAGTACTTAAAACCACTAAAATCATCGGAACCTGAATTTGAAAGGTAGATTGGAGATAATGCTGCCTATGGCTTTAATACAAAATCTTTTTTTTTTTGTTGCAAATGAATTTTTGAACATATTTATTTTTGCACGTGATTAGGGATGCCGCGAACCACCCTAGGTTCGATATCGAAAGGTTTCGATATTTTCGACCCGAACTGATGCTCGAATTCGAAAGGCTTCTATATTTTCGACCGTACGGAGGTTTGAATTCGAAAAATTCGCAGCTTTCCTAAATCGCGGGGTTTCGAAATCGAAAAGTTCGAAGCTTTCACGGTTTCTAAAAGTTGGGGTCGATTATTTCGAATTTTTGTTTACTTGAGGTTCGATAAATTTGAAGATTTCGAACTTCCCTAATTTGAAATTCGAGAGATTCCAACGTTTCGAATTGCTTTAGATCTCAAATTCGAGCGTTTCGAATTTTTAAAGACAAAGGTCGATAAATTCGAAGATTTCGATTTTCTTTTTACATAAAGTTCGAAAAGGTCGAAGGGTTCGATTCTCTTTCAAAACTAAATTAAAAAAAAAAAAAAAAAAAACTTTTAAGTTTTTAAATTTTTTTGATGTCCAAGTGCGCAAAGTTCCAAGTCGGGTTTTCATGTTCCGCCACCAGCTTCAGTTTCAAATAACGTTTTCACGCCACACTGGTTTTCACGAAATCAGGTTTAGAAAAGTTCGGGTGTGATATTTAGACTGCGCGAAGTTGGTCAGGCAATTAAATGAGACGACGAGTGTCCGGGATGTGCTGGAATATTTGCCAGTGCAGAGTGACGTGTGACAATAGATCCGTAATTGTGACTGCCAGCCCGGGGTGTTCATTAACGTGCATCACGAAGTAGTGATCCTACGAACGCACTGTTTAACGATACTCATCCAGTTCGAAACGGCCGGGGGCAGGCAGGTGGTTGAGGCTCAGAAAAACCTTGAAGTGATCTGGCAAACTGCCCCCCTACCCCCTTGCACGCTGGTAGTAATCCGATCGAACGCCGCCCGAGTGACGCTGACGTATAGTAAGTTTAGTCTGTGCATGATGAAAATTCCTGAGACTGGGAATGAAATTTTGAAGAAAAAATGTAAGAAGGCAGAAAGAAAGGGACAGGACAACGCCTCAAACTCAGCTCTGGGAATGAAATTTGAAAGAAAAATTGTAAGAAGACTGAAAAAAAAAAGGGACAGGGCAACGTCTCAAACTCAGCTCAGGACAACGTCTCAAACTCAACTCAGCTGAAAACTCAGCTCAGGATAACATCTCAAACTCAACTCAGCTGAGTTTGAGACGTTGTCCTGTCCCTTTTTTTCTTTCTTCTTACACTATTTCTTGCGAATTTCATTCCCAGTCTCGGGATTTTGCATCATGATCAACATACACCAGCTTGCCTGCATCTTGACAATTTTTTTGTTAGTAATTGCTTTGGAGGTTTATTTTCCGGGGCGGAAGAAACGCCGAGCAAAAAGCACAGAAGTTGATGCAACTTGAGGTCGAGGAGCGTTCTACAATACCAGTGGCGTCGGAAGCGGAAAAACGGGAGGGGGGGGGGGGTTCCAACCCCTCCCCCCCCCCCCCCAAATATTTCGGACTGTTAAAGAAAACAATACAGGGAAAGAGGGCATGGTCTACCTTATTTTAATCTGAAATTATTTATGCATATGTATAGCTACTGTCGCTCTTCACTGCATAAAAGATCGCGTTGATGGTCATTGTTAGAAACTCGTTGTCAGAAGGCACTACTCGTAACATGCTCGGTGGCTCGGAAGTTCAAAGCTATGTCTTTTCGACCTAAATAACTGTGCCATTGGTAAAAAATAATGAATAAATAAACATAACAATAAATGCAGAAATAAAAGCTGGAGAGAAAAAAGAACTATCAAGAACCAGCCGGAAGTGTTGTATTCTTGCATATTCAGAGGCCCAGAACTATGAAACAAGTTTCTCCTACCAAAACGTGTACAGGCCAAAAGAAACACGTCCCAAAAACGTAAATTAAGAAAAAAATGATTTTTTTTTTTTTTTATTTTATGACGTGCTGAACTTGAACAATATTAGAAATCTTCCCCCCTGAGTTAACTTGTTCCTCAACGGGGAAAAGAAAAAAGAAATACATTATCTTGTAATCTGCAGATGGTAATGATATGTACTGTCTCCGGTGTTAATTTAACTGCGAAACCTCAAAGAATGTAGGCGAAAAAAATTACCAAGTTTAGGGCATAATTGCCCGTAGGTATATGTTTTGATATTTCTTCGAAACTCGTCTTGAACAACAATAATCATATCTTAAGACGACACTTACCAAAGCTATACATAGATCATTCTTGAAAAGTTTAACATCTCTACCATAAATAGCTTCGGCTATAGCGCGCTTCAAATATGGCACGAACGACAATTGTCAAACACCCGTCGTCCTTCCTCGCTCCTTCGGGAATCTATTTCTTTAAAACCAAGCATGCCAGATGATTGAAATAAACGGCATTGTCTTTCGCAAGGAATGCGGCAACGCATGTAAAATTGCGAAAAAAAAATTACGAATGTACCTCACTGCTTGAATTCAAATGAAACCGCCCGCCGGTCTTTCGAAGTTCGACGAACTTCGACTTTTACCCTGAAATCTCGAAGTCCGTCAAACCTTTGACGTTTCAGGAATCGAAAGTTCGACAATTTTTGAATTCTGTAGATTAAGAAGTTCTAAAGTTCGTAAATTTTCGAATTTCTTAGCGTAGGAAGTTTGAAAGTTCAAAAAGCTTCGAACTTTTTAGTGCAAGAAGGTCGAAAGTTTGAAAATCATCGATTTTTTAGTCTATCAAGTTCGAAAGTTCGACAAGCATCGAATTTTGCCGGGTAATAAGTTCGAAATTTCGAAAAGCGTCGAACTTCTTAGTTTAATAAGGTCGAAAATTCGACTTCCGTCGAATTTCTTGACATGGAAAGTTCAAAAATTCGAAATCTTTTGAACCATTTGAATCGATCATCGAAACTTCGGTCGAAAAAAGTTCGCGGCATACCTACACGGGATTAAATATAAAGATGGACGACTTTAATTCACAGTATGATTGAATTTGTTTATGTGCCCAAATCTTGTCACTTTACCTGTTGATATTTCACGCACATTTTACGCCATATCGAAATGAAAGGGCACGGCGAGATTGGTGCGTTTTCCACCCATCGGAGATAACACGCCAGCTCGTTGTCCTTTTTGAGGATTGCACGGCGATCCGGTACGCGAACAGTTAGAAAGCAGTCTGCCAGTGCCGTAGCCAGGAAATGTTTTCAGGGGATGCTTTCCTTTGCCCAGACCATTCAAAAGTAGAAAAAAAAAATCAAGAAAGAGGGAAAGAAATCCCGCAGACACAATTTTAGTTCCTATTTTTCTGTTTCTCAGAAGACAAGAATTCAACCTTTTTTATTTCGTCCCTCCGATCTTTAAAGAGGGGAACTTTACTGTGGAACAACGAAAACACGCAATCATAAAATATAATAATGCGCTTTGAACAAAAAAGTCTAGACAGGCTCACAAAATATTCCGGTGCGTTCCCTTCTCTGCGGAACACTGGGGTATCCAATGACTGAAAACTACGTAAGAGTGCCAAAGAATAGCGAAGTTTAGAACACGATTACACATAAAAACTGCAATGCGCACTGACCGGGGCAACGAGCAAGTGAAACGTCACGCTCATTGTTCCTGCGCACATTTTTCAGAAATGATCGTGTTGTGGTCATGTTTCGGGTTTTTTCCGTTCTTCGTTGTCGTTTTACGAGAAAGTGGCAGAGAAAAGTACCAGTTTCTATCGTTTTGTGGGGTCTAAACATTTAGTGGAAGCCGCGGTCGGTCGATCGAAAGAAGCGACAGGACCCTTTCGGAGCTGTCTTGGATGTTCCCGTGAATGTTCAAAAGCGCAACCCCTACACTCCGTTCACCCTTAGCTGAGACTAGAAGCTCCGCCTTCAGTGCGAGCTTTCTGCCCTTGCTGGCACAAGTCTGAACGTGCAGGCGCGCGCAAACAAAGCAAAGCGGAAGCCAGCGAGCTCGCGCTGAAGGCGGAGCTTCTGGTCTGAGCTAAGAACGGAGTAGCAAGCGCTCCGGGGACGTTGAAGCTCTCAGGTATGGCTCCCGTCTTCGGAGTCTCGAGACCGAACGTTCCGCCTCAGCGGCGCTAACGGGCATAGTGGCCAGGATTTGCAGCCGGCGGTTGACATTAGAATACAAGACCTAGGGACCAAGGCAAGTTGTCTCTACCGGTGACACGCGCTAAGCGGTGCGGTCCCTTCACATCTGTGTCCAAACCAGAACTTCCTCAGACAGTTTGTTTAATGAAACGAATGCTCCGCACAGGCTGGTGATTGGTCCAACCCGAGGATTGCGACATTGAAACCGACGTCGTTGGCCATGACATTGCTCTCGCCTAGGGCAGACGATGCTGCCTGACGTGAATGTGCCGACTCTGTTGGAGACGTTGATGACACGCTTGAAGTTGTAGGTCAATAATCATTCTTTAAAAAAGCGTCAAGGCGACAGCTTTGGCTATAGAATTAATTTTACTTTCACGACTCAGGTGTTGAACGCAAGATTATAAACATTACCCACTGCAGTGATTAAATAAGTAACCTCGGTACGCTTTGAAACCAAAAGAATTATGAGCATTCCAAAGTGCTTCTACGGTGCATATGCTGCCGCTTTTCTCTCCCGCTTTTTTTTTTTTCTTTCTTACATTTTGGTATGCCCCCAAAACAAATAAAAGACGGGACGAAAAAAAAAAAAAAAAAAGAAAGCTAAGCTGTTTGTCATTTTGTCGTCCTGTTTGTAGGGTTGTAGGGTTTGCAAAGTCAAAGTATTGCTATTTTGAAATTTTGTTTCGCTGCCCTGATAGTGGCGTGGAGTCCTTGAGGCTCAAAGAGTAGGGGAACTTTATTCAAGCCGCCTGCATTCTCCGAGGCGAGGCCAGCGTCCTTCGAGGTCAGGATTTCGCGGCTTATGTGACGTCAGGAGCGAAGTCATCCGGACCTGCGAGCCCGAAGAAAGGCTTAGGTTGCTAATAACACTGTCGAGTTTGGCGAGAGCCCTTCGGAAAGCCGGAGCCGGACTTCTATTTCTCCCACTCACGCAGTCCACGGGTCCACGGACAGTGTTGTCATCTTCGTTTTGCTTTGGAATGTTCCGGCCCCTCGCCGTAGTGGGTTGTCGAACAGAAAGAGAAGCACATAGGACTTTTAATGCCTTCACAAAACAAGAAAAAAAAAAAGAAAAAGAAAAAAAGCTGACAATGAAAAAGGGAAAGGGGGAAAGAGGAAAACCATGCAATTTCGAAGGTGTTTCGACCCTTGAACACGACCTGGCTACGCCACTGTCTGGTTTATCAGCGCGGCCAGTCAGCGCACTTCGACGAGCTGCCACCTTGAGCATGCGTGTCTTCGCGGCAACCGCGTCGTATTTACACGTACCGTATGTCGGATTCCCAGTCGGTACCTTTTCGTTCCCGTGGTTTGGACCCGCTTCAAAACAACGATTTGGGGTAGTGGTTAGCAGATCGAAAACAAACAAACGTTGGGGGATAACAAATGCAAACCATCATTTATTTTCTCCAAAATCTCACACAAATGTGACAAAACACAAATCACACTATCGGGTTTGTCGAAACTAGCTGCTTGGCGGATTTTCCGGAGTGGTGTCAAGCGACTCTGGTGATTGCGCCGGAATGCTTCGATGAAATCAATATTCCACAGCGACCTCCTTCTGACAGATGGCCAGTCTGTTCGCCGAGTCAAGAAACTGACACCGTAGAAAGCGGACGAAGCGTAATTACACAACGTACGCGTTTGAAATTGTAACGCATTTCACAGAACCTTTGCAAACAATGCAAAAATTCAGTCCCACTTTCATCGCGGACCGCTACTGTCGTTTACCTAGCCGAGACACTCCAGATGAAAATTTCTGGCCGGCTTGGTTAAAATGTTTGATTGGGTCCACCGTTCCCGTACATTCGATGGCGCTTGTTTCGACCGGGAACGTCTGCCATTACGGACGACTATCACATGATAAAATATAGCACACACACATGAGGTCATCCTTAATTCTAATTAACTCTACCTTTGGCGCGTCATGAAGATTCCCGCTTGTGCCGGCACCCCACCACCACCACCACCGGCTGTTAGGCCTACGGACCCGAGCTCGCTAGACAGATAAGCCTAACGGCGGTAGCACATCCTCGGAGCAGTCCACGTCCACAACGCGCCCAGTAAGCGCACGAACGTTAAATATGCACACCAGCACGGGAAAACGTGGACAGCAGACAACACGCGGCAAGAACGGCAGGTTCAGTTCGCAGAAATGAGCGCCTCGAGCACCACACTGGCCCCAGCTGCCCCGAATTCCGTTCCCGTACATTCGATGGCGCTTGTTTCGTCCGGGAACGGCTGCCTTAACGTACGACTAGCACATGATAAAATATAGCACACACATGAGGTCATCGTTAATTCTAATTAACTCTACCTTTGACGCGTCATGGAGCTTCCCGCTTTCGCCGGCACACCACCACCACCACCGGCTGTTAGGCCTATGGGCCCGGGCTCGTTAGACAAATAGGCCTAACGGCGGTAGCACATCCTCGGAGCAGTCCACGTCCACGCGCACAATCGCCCAGTCGAGCGCACGAACGTTAGAAATGCACACCAGCACGGAAAAACGTGTACAGCAGACGACACGCGGCAAGAACGGCAGATTCAGATTGCAGAAGTCAGCGCCCCAAGCACCACACTGGCCCCAGCTGCCCCGAATTCCCGAATGGGGCGCTCGCGCGTGGGCTTCTGGGTAGTCACCGCCGTCGGGCAGCGCTCTCCGGGCTCGTTGACGACGCGAATAGAGCATTCTTGGCGGCGGCGTGCAATGTTCGCGCTCGTCGCTACGAGTGCACAAAAATCGAGAAAGCTGCCCCGCGCCACCGACCTGTGCGCACCCGAACTCGTGTGGACCAAGAAAACGCAACCTACGTATCCATCCGTGGATCGCGCCGTGTTTATTTACTTTTTTTCTGCTGTGGCTCGGAATCGGGAAGAAATCTGGCCCCGCCAGGTACCGACGCAGGTATTTCCCGAGAGGGGAGGTTAGCGTATCAGATGTCTATTGAACCCCCCCCCCCCCCTCACCCTTCCCTTTGTTTTTCCGCCCTAAATTTTTACACATGCACAAATCAAGAGGAAGTCAGAACATTTGGACAAACCGCCCCCGCCCCGCCGCCCCCCCCCCCCCCCCCCCCCCCCCCTCTTAATCCGCCGCTGGGCCAACGGCTCGCTTATCCTTTTGAGATCGCGTGAAAGCTTTCTCGAGAGGCCGTTGGCTGTGTTTTTCGTGAAAACCCAGGGAGATGCAGACGCACATTTTTCGGTCCTGTTCAGACGGCGCATTCATTTCACGAAACTCGTTTCGCGAGTCAAGATGCGCCAGAAAAATGTATCGTGTGAAAGGGCCTTTAAACAACACACAATGGTTGCACTATACTTGAGTCTGCCCGAAAAGAGCTGGATTGTCTTCTGCTTCCCCATAGTACCTCAACTTATAAGTATTCGCCAGATTGAGCGAAAAGTTCGTATTTTGTGATTGGTTTTTCACTGGTGCAATATTTGTTGTTCGAGAGCGTCGGGATTTTGGACAAAAACCAGCCCCAAAACGTCTTGGACCCATTATAACGACCTCCTCCACGACGGGAAACCCGTTGGTGCCAGAGCCGGGACTGAGCGGGACGGGGGAAACGCCGGCTGCGTCAATGGCGGCCGATCTCCCGCAGACGGGTGGACGGATGGGAGTATTTTCAACTCCCATTTCGTCTTGCGGAGGGTTGTCATACAAGAACTCCAGTTTAAAATGGGAGTAAAATCAGGTGTTGTCGCTTTTATACCTCGTCTCTTAGCGACCAGAGTAAAGTGGTGGTTTCTAGTTTTTGTACTCCCATGTGCGGGAGTGAATGCTTTAGGCTTGGGAGTTTAATCGGTATCTTATTCTTTAAAACCCCCATCCGGGCTACTTTTCGTTTACAGTGTATAGTCTGTTGCAACCTAAGAACGAAGGGCGAGGGTAAGACGGGCCGGGGAGGATGAAGCAGGCGAAACGCTAAAGAGAGAAGGAGGTTTTCCCCTCTCTTCTCCAGCGTTCCGTCTGCTTCCTCCTCCGCGACCCGTCTTACCCTCGCCCTTCGTTCTTAGGTTGCAACGGACTATAGTGACTCGTAGAACAACTTGTATAAAATTGTTATTTTGCTGAGTAGTCTGCAAAACAAGTTCGTCAGACCACTTTCCAAGCCTGCACATCTATTTTCGTTCACTTCAAAAGAATTTACTTACCTGATTTACTTACCTTACCTGTAGAATTTACTTACCTGATGCATCACACTGAAGTGATCTACTTCCGTTGCTGTGTCACTTCCGAAGATCTCGAGGGGAAGCGGTATAGTTTGACGCTTGAGTCGCCTTCGTGACTGTGACAGTCTTTCACGCAGTAGTAGCGACATTTATTTTTGGGGGGAACCCTATCGAACCCCAGCGGGTTCCTGTGGCATCTCACCTACTCCTATAGGAGTAGGCAAGATGCTACAGAAACCCGCTAAGCTCATGGAGACGTGAAGAAGGGACTTACTTTTAAGAAGAACGGTTCCCAAAAAGTCTGACGCCGATCCAAAATGCCACATTCACACTTGGTTTCTAAATGCACCCGCCTGCAGTCTTTGCGATCCGGACTGTCCTGGCCTACCCAGTCTTTTATTTTGCAGCCGCTAGATGGCGCAATACGTAGTGACAAATTAGAGACAGAACAAACACGTCCGCTCACCGCAACTCAGTCTCTCGACTGAGTTGCGGTGAGCGGACGTGTTTCCTGGTTCTCCTCGAGCATCCGAAGCTAAGTGCCAGTTTTTCTTCTTTTCTCTCTCTTTTTTTGAGAGTTGATTGGAAGTGACTATGCGGTAGCAGTATTAGGTTTGAACAGCAGCAGTTAACGTTAGTTTCGCAAAGTAGGCTCTGTTTGAATTTTTGGCGGGAAGGGACGGTTTGTTCCCGGTCTAGACATGGGTCTAGATTTGGGTCGGCATGACAAGGGTGGGGAAGAGTTGGTGCAGTGCGAGGGGTGTGGGAGGTGGTGTTACCTGGAGGAGACGGGTTTCGGGAGCCTGGAGGTGGCGGCGGAGGTGAGTTTCGAGTGTCGGCTTTGTGTGAAGCTTCAGCAGGTAACTGGGGAATGGGAGGGTAGAGTTCGGGAGATTGAGGCCCAGCTTAAGGCAGAAGGAGAGAAGCGGGTGGGTCTCGAGGCCCAGGTAGAGGAGCTGACTAGGCAGCTTAATCATGAGAGGGAGCAGCGGGTCGGCCTCGAGAAGCAGGCGGAAGAGCTGGGGGAAGTATGGAAGGCGGGTTTAGAGGAGCGTAAGAGGGAGTGTGACAGTAGGGTAGAGCGACTGGAAGGGGTAATTCGAGCGAGTGAGAGTAGCGAGGGAAGAAAGGAGGAAGTGTCAGTTCTAGCGGGACGAACCACCAGTCTGCAGGCTGGGGTCCCTGGTGGTCGGGAGTCCGGCCTGTTGGCAGGCGGGCTCGACGACGCTGGAGAGCTGATTGAACCTCAGCTCAATGGCGCCTTCGAGCAGCAGGCGTCGGGCAGTCAGGTGACAGGAGATAAGTCGCAGGACAAAGGCGCGCAGGCACCAGGGGGATCTAGGGTACTGGTAGTGGGGAGCTCTAACGTAGCACGGGTTAGGAGGGGTGTACATAACAGGGTGAAGGGAGACCAGAGGGTAACCGTAGAGGTCCAGCCAGGGAAGTGTATGGTGGATGCTATGACCGCAGCACGTGAGGGGGTGTGGGATAACCGGGAGGGAAGGAACCTAGTAATAGTTCATGCGGGGCTTAATGATGTGCTGAAGGGTAGGAGCCAGAACCTCGGAAAGCAGCTAAACGTGGGAATACGTAAGCTGAGGGACGTGTCTGAGAATGTGCATGTGGTTGTGTGCACTATTCCAGAAGTTCGGGGGCAGTCCGGGTTAACGGAGAGGAGGGTTGTCGAAGCCAACGGAGTAATTAAGGGTATGAGTCGACAGCTTCGGTACGACGTAATGGAAGTAAACAGAGAAGTGTACGAGGCTGGCTCCCGCCCTTTTGCCGACGGCATTCACTACAGTGAGGCCACGGGTTACAGGGTGGGGGATAGGATGGGCCGCACGGTGACTGCTTTTTTGGGGGGACCGAGGGCCCTGGGGACACTGAAGTAACTGAAAACCCAACAAAGTCAGGAGAGGCACCCAGGGTTAAAAAGAGGAGAAAACGTAAGAACAGGTATAAAATATCAGCACAATCAGACATTGGATATATTAACATGCAGGGTGGTAGAAATAGGTTAAAATGGGAAGAGGTAGAGGAGCAACTAAGAAAGGAGGATTTAATGGTGTATGGGTTTGTGGAAACACATCTCAGAGACATGGAGCAGCCACCTTGCAACCCTGACTATGTGTGGGAAGAATGCAACAGAATGGAGGGAACGAGGAAGGGAGGTGGAATTGGAGCATTCATTAAGAAGAATATGAATTTTCAAAGGATCAGAAAGGAGTGCGCCGAACATTTGTGGCTGAAAGGAAAAGTCGCTGGGGAATCAACAGTCCTTGGAGTGGTTTACTTATGGACAGGGACAGGTGCTAAAGAGGAAAACAGAAAAATGATTGATTGCATATCAAGAGACATTAGTGAACTAGGGGAAGGCTCCGAAATAATTATTATGGGATACATGAATGCCCATATTGAGGGTCTGGATGGGTATACGGACTCAACTGGAAGCATATTACTAGAACTGATGAAAAAACATGACTTAGTTTTATGTAATACCAGTCAGAAGTGTGACGGGCACATAACTTGGGAAACTGGCAATCTGCATTCAACTATAGATTACGTACTCATGTCACACAAAATATATGGTAAGTTACAAGTAATGAAAATAGATGAAGGTTCCAAAAGTCTTGGTAGTGATCACAAACGTATTAAGCTGAATTTTGCCAGAGAAGTAAATGCTGAAACTAGACAACATAATTCAAAGCAAACTTTCTGCAGCGACAAAGAGTTGGAAATAGTTGTTGAAAGAATAGAGGCAGCAGTTTCAGGGCAACGGCATACAGATTGGACCTATGAGAGCCTAACTATGCTTTTTTCTCTAGAACTAGACAAAGTTAAGAGTAAACGAAAGGGGAAGCAAGGACATAGACCAAAAAGTTGGTGGGACAAAGAAGTGAAGCAAGCGATACAAAAACGTCAGGAAGCCTCTAGAGAACACAGGTATTCCAAGCGTAGTGGGGAGTCCGAAACGGAAGTAAAAAGAAAATGGGACAATTTTGTAACATGTCGCCGAGAGGCATCCAGTTTGATCAATGCGAAAATTCAGAGAAAGGGTGAGGAATGGATGAGTAATGTAAGTAAGAAAGATAGAAATGCTGCCAAGAAGTTTTGGGGGCACTTGAACTCACTCGGTGAAACAACACAAGCTAGACAGAGGTTTATACTCTCGCATCAGGGAGATCAATTAGAGGGAGATGATGCGATACAATATATAGGAGCAGTGATGGAGGAGAAATTTCGGGAACGGGTACATGTGGAAGATAGGAGAACCGAAGGAAGTAGCAGTCCAGTTTGTGACATCCCGGATTTTGGACAAAGAGAATGGGAAAAGGCGGAACGAAGAGTCCCTAGTGGCACGTCGACAGGCACAGATGGTATCCCTATCAAGCTGGTGAAGAATTTGGGTCCTAAATCTAAGGCAAAACTAAGGGAGGTAGTGAGTACCATGATAACAAAAGGAAATATTCCAGATGAATGGAGGCTTAGTAGGATGAGTATGATATATAAGGGAAAGGGAGATAAGTCTGATATTAGGAATTATCGTCCTATAACCGTGACACCGGTTATTTACAGGTTGGTAATGCAGATTATAAAGAACAGACTGGAGGAATGGGTAGATTGCGAGGGCATACTGGGCGAGTTACAGAACGGGTTTCGAAAACAAAGAAGGTTGGAGGACAACTTATTTTCTCTAACACAGTGTATAGAAATAGCGCAAAAAGAAAACAGACAGCTCTGGCTGGCATTTCTGGATATCAAGGGTGCCTATGACAATGTGAACCAAAGAAACCCGTGGGACATAATGGAGAACTTAAACCTAGATGAAGGACTAACAGCACTATTAAGGAACATTTACAAAGATAACAAGGTGATTATAACATGGGAAGGAAAGGCGACAGGGAAAATAGAGATAAGACGAGGCCTTAGGCAGGGGTGCCCGTTATCGCCTTTGCTGTTTATGTTGTATCTGAGAGGATTGGAGGATAGACTAGAGAAGAGTGGGCTTGGGTTCAACCTTTCTTACAGTAAGCTAGGCCAAAAAATTCAGCAATCCTTACCGGGATTGATGTATGCGGACGATATTGTACTAATGGCTAACAACAGGACAGAGTTGCAGGAATTAATGAGCATCTGTGGTAGGGAAGGAGAGGAATTAGGTTTAGAATTCAGTAGCGAAAAATCGGCAGTCATGATTTTTAACGAGGATGAAGTTGAGAGGCTGAAGATACAAAATATTACAGTTGAGAGAGCTAGTAAATACAAGTATCTAGGAGTATGGATATGTGATGGTGCAGAATATCTCAGAGACCATGAAAAGTATATAATAGGTAAGGGCAACAGAAATGCAGCTGTAATGAAAAATAGAGCACTTTGGAATTACAACAGGTATGAGGTGGTGAGAGAGATTTGGAAAGGGGTCATGGTGCCTGGCTTGACTTTTGGAAACGCAGTGCTATGCATGAAATCCGAAGTGCATGCGAAACTAGAAATAAAACAGCGCGGAGTAGGTAGACTGGCTTTGGGGGCGCATTGCAAAACGCCAAACCAGGGAGTACAAGGAGACATGGGATGGGCATCATTTGAGAGCAGGGAAGCGGTGAGCAAGGTAGAATTTGAGGATAGGTTGAGGCTAATGGATGGGGAGCAATGGGCACGAAAGGTTTTCAGCTATTTATACATGAGGAGTGTAGACACAAAGTGGAGACAGCGCACTAGGAAATTAAGAGGAAGGTTTTTGGGCTATAGCGAAGATACGGAAGAGCAAGTCTCAGTTAAGAAGAAAGTTAAGGCCACAGAAAGAGATCGGTGGCTAGAGGGAATGCAGACAAAGACTGCTCTGGAAAGCTATAGATTAAACAAAAGAGTTATTGCCAAAGAAAGCATTTATGACAATTCTAGGGGAAGCTCATTGCTGTTTGAGGCAAGAACGGGTGTTCTGCGAACCAGAACATACAGAGTGAAGTACCAGGAAATTGATACAGTGTGCACTGCTTGTGGAGAGGAGGACGAGACGGCTGAGCACTTGATACTCTACTGTAAAGGGCTTCACCCTATGCCTACCGAAGACAACATAGATTTAATAAAGTCATTGGGTTTTAGAGACAGCGAAGGGAGAGTGGATTTCAAGACTGTAGAGATTACCAAGCAAAGATTAAGTGGATGGTGGCAGAAATCGAGAGAAAACTAGGTATTTTCTTAATCACTGATGGCAAGGGGGTTTCATAGCCTCACTTTCTTTGCACTGCGGAGTGAATATAGATTTCACATTTAAATATTCTAAGCTTAAATGGTAAAACAAAATGGCCAGGTGGCGTAAGCTACCGCCCGATCCAAAGGGCTCAGCCGTATTCATCCATCCATCCATCCAATTGCATTGCCGGTTAATATTTGGGTCACTTAAAGTGAGGGGAGTGGGTGGAGTGGAATGGGGGGGGGGGAGAGATTTGTATTATCGAGATTCTGCTGAGTCGTTGCCCAAGACGCCTCCGACTGCTCCGACTGTACGTTGCAAATCTTAATTTGTTTTTCATCTGTATAAAAGCAGATATTAATTTACTGACAGGATGACAGTGCTGGTGGGCCCAAATCTAATTATGTATTTGCAATCTGAACTGCTGATAATGTAGTTGCAGGTAGTGACAATCTCAATTTAGTGGAGCAAGTCAATGGATTGTTCAGGAGAGGCTCTGCCCAGTACTGTTATTCACATGCTTCAGGCCCTTCTACCGTTAAGAAAATAGTGTTTCACCCTCTTTGCACACGGGAGCAGAGGGATCAAAAGTCGCTTTTTTAGGGGCAGGACAACACTGTCATACTACTATAGCCAGACTTTTAACTCAACAAATGGTTGATGACAGAACAGGAAGACAACATTTCATGACTTCTTTATGCAGCGTAGCACGATACAGTCATTGCTTACCTACAGGCGAGTAGTTGTAATAACGAGAGTTGGTAAGGTTGCCAGTAACCCACATGAATAAATACTATCTTAAAGGCGTGATTTCAAAAGGTAGTGTTCATTTATTTAGTGCATAAAGCAGCCTGGCTGTGGCAACATCATAAGCATCAATACCACCTTAATGGTAGTGACCACAGCCCTTGTGTCACCTTACTAAAAGTACCGCAAGAAAGAGCTGATATTACCTCTACAGGTTTGCATCGTCATAAATCAAGTTAAAGCGATTTGCTAATGGTCTGAAAACCCTAAAACAAGTGAAAGTGATTTACTGGTGGAGAGAAATTACGAAACATTTTGAGGGAATGCATTGCTGAAATCTCACCCTATTAGCAACTGTAGCATACATTTTGTTTGGGAAGATGCATGCTTCCTGCTATTACTACAACAAAGAAATGTGGTTCAATGTTTTGATTAACATAGCTCCTGAGCATAGGGCTAGATTGACGTTGTGAAGGAATATTGTGCTTTATTTATACTGCATTGCACGTCATTTTGAATATGTTGTGCGGCTATCTTTTTCTTTATTACAGCTACAGTATGTCCTAGCGTATAAACAAATCAAGACCTTGATGTTACTCGTCGCTCTAACCTTTAATTTGCTATCCTAGGTGCTGCAGTGGCTGCTCCACCTGGTGAGGCCGTGGCCTCCTCTTGGCCACCTCTCTTTGCTGTCCAATATGGTGAGGTACGTATCTGGGCCTACAAGACATTTTGTCTATTGTTTTCACTTCATTGACTTGTTCAGGAGAAGAGACTAATGGCAGAAAAAACAAGGACACAAACAGGCAGGCACACAAAAAGGCAAACACAGGTACTGATTTAAAGGTGCACTAAAGATGTTCTCAGATTGTCTGTTCTTGATGATAACTCATTCGACAGGCTCTAAGCATCCTAAATATCCAAAAAATGATGCTCGTTCCATTCCTATTTTCCTTCTAAAAATAGAAATAAAAGAACATACTTAAGTCTTGCCATTGGACGAGCAGGTGAACTATCTTTGAAAAAGTGTACAT
Source organism: Ixodes scapularis (assembly GCF_016920785.2). Classification (NCBI taxonomy): domain Eukaryota; kingdom Metazoa; phylum Arthropoda; class Arachnida; order Ixodida; family Ixodidae; genus Ixodes; species Ixodes scapularis. Next base: position 89,823,370 of record NW_024609857.1, read on the forward strand.
GCGGATGACAGTGACATCAGTGCTATCTGATAGCCGTGTCCCACAAATTACAGTTTAGCAGTGCCAATAATACCTATCCAGGGGTTAGTAAGCTAGCCCGCTTCACTAGTATAGACTAGCAAAGAAGACAGAGTATGGATGGATGGTAAGGGCTATACCCTTTGTAACGGGCGGCAGCTTGTGCCACCTAGCCTTACATTTCGTCATCCCTTCTTTTTTTTTTTAAATTGTATAAATTTTGTTCTAACACAACCCCACCCCCCTTTTTAAAGTGATTATATTGCTTATTTATATCATTTTGTTTATCCTTCCCTAGATCTTTTCCACCAATCTTCCAATCTCCTCTTAGTTACCGCAATTCTTTCTCTATCCATTTGTCCATCCATGTCCGGAAAACCCAGTGCCCCCTCCAAATCCGTAGTTATCCGCTCAAGAGGGTAGGACGAAGCCCCATGCGCCTTAAAATTACATGTTCTATAGTTTCCCTTTCGCGGTTACATACGTCGCACAGAGCGTCCACTTCCTGGAATTTAGCCCTTTACGTTCTCGTTCGTAGCACCCCCGTTCTAACTTCAAACAACAAAGAGCTCCCCACTGAATTATCATACAGCTGTTCCTTCTTTATTTTTTTTCTGTTTTATGCCCTGTATATTGTTAAAGGGCCCCTGAAAAGAAGAAAAAAGTTTTTCAAAAACAGTCTGGTTGAGACACGCGTGTCGAAAAATGAATTTTACGCGAAAAAAAAAATTTTTTAGAGCAATATTGACTGCGCCAGACGCAATTTAGTCGGCAGTCACCTCCTTTCCACTTTTCTCTCTCTCGGCATCTCGGGCGCGTGGAGGAGAGGTAGTCCCCGCCTCTTCGTAGTGGACCGGCTTGGCTGCTTTCCTGGCTTGGCTTCGCCCCGCACGAGAGCCATTGCTACTTCCTGGCCGTGTTCCAAAATTTACTCGATCTTACCCCAGGGTGAGGGTTTTGTACTCTTGGCGTTCTAAAACCTACCCGCGTACAGCGTTTTTCAATCTGTGCTGTCACGTGATACGATCCGCCGGAGAAACTCGGATCCATTTGGAGATTTGGAACACAGCCCCTGGCCGGCTGTCTGCCGGTCGAACGACATACCGCGTCGTATCGTGCACGTACCGTGGTCACCGTGGTCGTACACACAGTACATAGTCGTCGCGGTGGACCCCGACCTGAAGCGTCGGTTGCTTCAACGCTGCCAGCAGCTGGGCCTTCGCCCGTACGAGGACACGCCTCGCCAGCCGGAAGGCGTCCGCTCCGATCGCCGCGAGACAACCGCTCGCGAGGCACCCGCTTCGCCGCGGCGAAGCGGGTGCCTCGACGAGTTCGTTCGAGCCGCACGATCCTTCAAGCCGCCGCGAGGACACGCAGTGGTAACTGATTTTTTTTTTTTATTAAACGTTGAGTGCGGTGCCGCGTGCCTCACTAAACTCTTTACGGGAACCACAGGAACCGACATCTAAACAAACATTGGCACTGGCGCGCGCCAGAAAACAAACAAAAGATGAGGTAAACGGGACACACGAATCGCGCAAAGAAGAGCACAAAAACAGAAACCTGTCACCCCGCGCCACTTCCTAAGTACTTACTATGACTGACTAACTAACACAGGAAACAAGCCCTCTTCAGAGCGCGAGACGCGAAGACGGCGACCACGACAGAAAACAAAATGGCGAAGCTTTTGTTTGTTGTTTTGTTGTAGTATCCGAACGGAAGTTACGATTTTGTAAAACGTTTGTAAACAATTGCGACATTCATTCGATGGATTGTTTCTTAAACCTAAAAATATGTAATTCAAAAGGCGATTTCAAGAGATCACGAAGATTTTAGAACCAACATCTAAGCTGTCACTCATTTTCTTGGCCAATGAGAAGCTGAGTTGAATGACCATCACTACCAATGAGAAGCCGAGCTGAATGACCATGGAATTTGCGCGCAAAACTTCAAATAAATCTCTCGCCGTCAATATTGCTCTAAAAAATTTTTTTTTTCGCGTAAAATTCATTTTTTGACACGCGTGTCCCAACCAGACTGTTTAAAAAAAACTTTCTTTTCTTTTCAGGGGCCCTTTAAAGCTGATTTCCCCTACATTTTCTCTTCCCACAGTTTCCTTTCTGTTTCATTTACTCCCTTTTCTTCTGATATGCTCTGATCGGCTCCATCTCGTTGAATGTACTTAAATATCAGCTTGCGGGTTCGGTTTTGTCTACTTAGTGTTTAGACTTCTTATATATAGCTACTTGTACACTTTCGCTGCCCACCGTGTCTCCTCAATTTCACCTAGTCTTATTTCAAATTTAACTTTACTTATCGCCTCTCTACTCGAAAGATGCCCAACCCATGTCCGCCTCTACTCCCTCATTTGTAGTATTCCCATGTGCCCCCAATGCCAACCCACCCACACTTCTTTGCTGTATCTCTAAACCTGCCTGGATTTCTGACCTCATACACAATACCGTATTCCCAAATCAGAGTCCTGGCACCATGACTCCCTTCCTTACACCCCTAACGACTTCACATCTATTATAGTTCCAAAGTGCCCTGTGTTTCATGACAGCTGAATCTCGTTTCCCATTCTTTATTACAATATCTTCATGGTCTTTTAGACACTGTCTTCCTTAACTTAACCATAATTCCAGATATTTGTACTTTTCTATGTGTTCTATCAATGTGTCCTCTATCTCAAGGGCTCCCCCCTTCTCGTCTTTATAACCCACTGCGATTATACCCGACTTGTCCCTACTAAATTTTAGTCTTAAATTGTCCCCTTCTCTGGTGCAAGTCCTGATGAGTTCCCGTATTGTGTCACGACTTTCTGATACTAGTTCAATGTCGTCTGATACATTAACCGTGGCAATATTTGCTTTACTTTATGTCCTTCCTTCATGTTAGTCAGATCAAAACCTAGGTTGCACTGTTCTAACTTTTTCCCATCTCACTGAGGTATATCATAAAGAGCAGGGGAGACAATGGCCAAACCTGCCTGAGATATCTTTTTATTGCTGCTGGTCTTGTAGTTTCGGCTTCCCATGTTATAATACCCCTATTCTCCGTATAAACCCATTCTAGAAACTTAACCATGGTTCCCTCTAGCCCATATCTCTTCAGTTGGTTCCAGAGTTTTTCCTGATTCACATTGTCATATGCCCCTTTGATGTTTAAAAATGCTACCCATAATGGCCTTTGACTTGTCATTGCTATCTCTATGCACTGAGTGATTATGAAAAAATTTTCATCCAGTCGTCTACCTTTCCTGAAACCATTTTGAAGCTCCCCCACAATCTGTTTTCTCTTTGCCCATTCTTCCATTCTTCTTTTTACAATTTGCATAGCTAGTCTGTATATTGCTGAAGTTACTGTGATTGGTCGGTATGATTTGACACTGTCTTTTTCTCCCTTGCCCTTATATAATAATCTCATCCTGCTCAATTTCCAGTCCACTGGGTACCTCCCTCCCATAAGTATCTGGTCAATCACCTGCCTTAGTTTCAATTTGCTTGTTTTGCCTATAACTTTTATCAATCTCATTGGTATGCCGTCTGGACCTGTTTCAGTGCCAGCCAGAACCTTTCCTTCTACTTTTTTCCCATTCCTCTGTGGTCCCTTCCTCTTCCTCACTATGATCCTCCGCGTGTGTTGTGTAGACGCTACCATTCCCTACGACCTGATTTGATTCTAACTCCGAAACTACTGCTTCGATTGTATGTCTAATGTATTCTCCTGCCTCATCCCCTTCTACCTTTGTCCCTTCCTGTGTTGTTAGTGCCTGCTGGTACGCCTCGGTCATTTTTCCCTGTGCACTGATGTGTTCCCAGAATCTTTTTGCCGCATTCCTATCCTTTTGGTTTATCTCTATCATCCGCTGGACCCCTGCTCTCCCAATTTTGGCCTGTATTAATGCTAATGTCTCCTGTTTCTTTCCTGAAATTCCTCTCATTTTGTCGCTACTTCGGCTAGTGTGGCCCCCTTTTTCTTTGCCCATCTGTGTTCTTTAGATGCCGCTTGGCGTCTCGATATTGCTGCCTTAACCTCTTTATTCCACCAGCTTTCGGGCTTGCGTTTTAGTTTTCTTCATCCTTGTTTGATTCAATATTTCTCTAACTCTCTTTTGAAAACACTTAGTCTTCATATGTCCATTCTCTTTCCGGTTGCTTGGATACAATGTTCTCAATCTGCTTAGATGCCTCTTGTAACTGTTTAACATTTAAGTTATTCCTACCCTCTTGTTTTTGATTTTGCATTTCTGGTTTTATTGTGCCAAATATGATTTTGATTTTCTTCTGGTCGCACCCCAGACCTTAGACCTACATACCTCCTAATCTGTTGTATATTTTACGCGACATTAAACAGTAGTCAATAGTCGAGTGCGAGTTCTTTCTTTCCCATGCTATTTTTCCATCACATTTCACCTGAGCGTTAACCCATTAACCCCTTAACATTAACCCATTAACCTTTGCAGAACGCCTCTAACATCCTCCCTATTGTATCTGTATGTCCATCAAAGTCTCCCAAATATGCATTCACGTCCCCCAAGATAATTATTTCCTTGCTAGTGCCAATTTCCCTAACGTCTCCTGATATACATGTCAAGTGTTCTGCATTTTCCTCCCCTGCATCACTCCCTCTTTTTAGATAAACAAAACCCAGGATTGTGTCTAAACCCCCAATATTGCCTTTGACCCAGATGTGTTCCCTGCAGCCCTCTCGTTCCCTTTCCCATTCCTGACCCTTCACTAACACCCCTAATCCCCCTCCCTTGTGTTCCCCATTGGCCCGGTTGCATCCCATCCAATGATATCCCGGTATGTATGGTGGTTCTTCCATATCCCTCAGATGTGTTTCTGCTAATGCATACACTGCAAAGTTGTCGCTTTCTAATTGCTCCTCAATCTCCTCCCACTTTATTTTGTTCCTGCCCCCCCCCCCCTCCTGCATGTTTATGAAGGCTGTTTCTTTCTCCTAGTCCTGTGAGGCTTCCTCTCACCCTCCCAAAACCCTCCCCCTGTATCTACATTTTGGCCCTCATTTACACCGGCGCACTCAGGGCTCCGGGGCTCCGCAAAAAATGTATGATGTGACATCCAATCCTATCGCCTACCATCCTCCCAGTGGTTCCACTGTAGTGGATGCCCATTGTAAACGTTTCGGAGCGAGCCTCGTACACCACCCTATTTACTTCCATTACCCCATACTCAAATCGTCGGCTCAACTCCCTTATCACCCGGTTAGCTTCCACCACCCGCTTCTCTATCTGCAAAGACTGTCCCCAGGCCTCTGGGACGGTGCATATTTGCATATGCACAGTCTCAGAGATCTCCCACAGCTTACGTAACCCCAACTCTATCTCCCTGGCGAGGTTCTGGCTCAGTCCCTTTAACACATCTCTCCTTTCCTGTTTTTCAACACCTCCATCTTCACTTTGGCCATAGCGTCTACCATGCACTTTCCTGACTGAGCCATACGGTTACCCTTCATCCCCTTTCACCCTCTCCAGCAGCCCCTCCCTAACCCTTGTTATGTTTGAGTCTCCTACCACCAGCACCCTCTTAACCCTCGACTGCCTGTCTTCACCCCCTCCAGCTTTCTGTGCTATCTCTGCCTCAACTTCTGCTGCATTTCTCAAGCCCTGTTGTACTGCAGTACTATACAGCTGTGCAGGCTCCTTTCCTACACAGTCAATCACCTCGTCACTATTTAACTGGCCCCCTTTGTCTGCCCCCCCCCGCTCGCCGTCTTCTCTGCCACCTCACCCTTTTTCTTATTAACTACTCCTGTCAGTTGCTGCACCATCTCCTCATACTTCTTCTTATGCTTTTCCAACTTCGCCTTCCACTCTTCCCCTAAGCTCCTCTACCTGTCGGTCAACCTCGGCTCTCTGTTCCTGTTATTGTCTCGGCTCTCCCGCCACGCTCCCTACCTTACTTTCCCATTCCCTGGTCATCTCCACCACATCCGCTTCGGCCCACTTATTCACATCTCCGACCTGCGCCTCGAGCTGAACCCGCTTCTCCCGCTCTACCCGTATCTCCCACTTCGACTCCTGAACCGTATCCGCCCATTCCCTTCCTATTCTCCCAAAACCAAGTTCTACCTTCTTGCAACTCCGACAGGTAAAGTTGCTCTCTTCGGCTTCTGCTGCAGTTTTGAGCTCCAACTCCATCATGCAGCACCAACGGCCACACTCCTCAGATTCTACATCGGGTCCCCCTTTTACATTAGCCTGCGCTTTCGTCTTCCTTCGCATATTCACGATTGCGTACGGACACACAGCGCGACCCCACGAAAAATATCGCACCAAAACCAAAAAAGCCTGGGCAACGTCTCTGTCCACAAAACCAACTAGCCCGCCAAAAGTTTCAAACGTGCAGGTGGCTTGGTCTTGTGACCCTACCTAAAAAGCCTGCTGTAACCCAACTATCCTATCGCTACTTTAAAAACTGCTTTCTGCTACCTCATAAAACCACCAGAGTTAGAGCAAAAATGCTTTACAGCAGGGCGCTAAACCTGGAGGATCAACCCCAATGGGGTGTGCCAGCGCAACACCACCAATGAAGCAGATCCGACAAGCAAGCCTATCCTATCGCTACTTTATAAAGTGATTTCTAGTACCCACAAACACACTCGCAGCTAAACTAAATACACCAAATATTGCTTAGCTTCGCAGGAGCTCTGGAAAACACGTCCTCTTTGTCAGCTGATAAGTAGGGTGTGTACTTTCCGGTGTTTATTTTTGAGAAAAATCGGCGGGTGTTTTTCGGTGTTTATTTATTTTCAAAACACCGGTGTATTTCGGTGGAACGTCTCACGACCAGGCTAAAATCGGTGAATATCGGTGAAAAAAAAGTGATTGATCACAGACAGAGAGTTCCAATTTTATTCACATAGTTCATACACTTCTTCCCTAGGAAGCAACTATTTCTAACACTTGGTTATTATAGTAGATGTAAGCATACTTTCATGCTTGCATCTACACGCAAGGAACATGCTGCCGTCATGGCAGCACGTACCTTGCAGTTCGCAACCCGCAATTATGAAAACGCACGCTCCTGTACGACACGGACGTTGGCAGTGTCTTCCAGGAACCACAGCAACCTCTGAATACATGGCTTGCACCGACATCACTTGGCCAGACACAATGTGGAAAAGGCACGTGAGAGCCTACCCTCCACTGTGTTAATTTTTCCACAAAAGGGGGCCATGGGAGACACAATAGGGGAAAGGCGTATAAGAGCTTAGCTTCCACTGCGTTCACTAGACGCTTTTGACCCCCAGAAAGGAGTGCGGACTGACGCCACCTGCAAGCCATGTATATAAACACTGGAATAATGCAGGATCCACGAGATAACACGTTTGACGAACCTCTACGGGGAAAGGGTTTCGCTAGGTCGGAAACGTGCAACGACCGGTGTTTTTCCGTTTTAACCAGGGCGAAAATATCCAACCACCGGTGTTTTTCGGTTTTAACCGATTTTATATTTTCGTCACCGACGGATGTTTATCGGTGTTTTTCGGTTAAAACCGGAAAATACACACCCTACTGATAAGCAGCTGACTTGGTGAGACATATTGATGCCTATTTCGGAACCCAGAAAGGGAAGGTAGTGAGCTTTGGTAACAGCACACTCATTCGTGTTTTATTTTTCATGTCTTGTCATAAAATAGAACCAAAGATTTTTTTTTTTTACATTGCTCGGCTGCCTGAGGTTGCAAATATTTGTACAAAACATGGGAGTGCACAGCAGTATACTTCCTTCATACTTGGCGATGTCGAATTTAAAAATTGTCAAATGGTTCATTAAAGTCAAGCTTTCATGAAACAATTTTTTTATATCATTATTAGTATTTGATGTGTACAGCAATAATGGACCTCCTTTCTTAATGCATATTCCAAAGCTGAAATTACTTCTCTTAAAGGGGCGCTTGGGAGCTTTCTAAGACGGCCTATTTATGGCCGTAACACATTCTATGTGCTCTAAGCGTCCCAAATATTTAAGTTTAAATCATGTGCAGCTTAGTTCACTAATAAAAATGTGATAAAAGATAGTGAATCTCAGGCATAGAAATGGCGGCACTGAACCCGGCCGAATGTAGGTGAGCAACGAATGGGGCTTATCAGACAATCACAAGCGATAGCTTCACGTCCGGACAAGCAGCCAACCAGCCCTGCTCGTCTACACAAGAGGCCCTCGCTTGCAATTGACTGAGAAGTGTCTTTCGCCGTTCCACCCTATTCGCCTTGGTTCGGTTCAACCGCATTCGCTATCTTTGATCACATTTTTTAATAGTGAAATAGGCCACACATGATTGTAAGTTTCGGACTTGTGGGATGTTAGAGCACATAGGTTGAGTTAGGAACATAAATAGGCCATCCTGGAATACTGGAGAGTGCCCCTTTAATTTATTTCATTTTTTATATATATCTACAGTGCAGCATTTCAGTGAAACAAAGCAGGAACATAATTGCAGACGAAAGTGGAGAGTCCATTTGTGTTGCCTGTATTTCTCCACTTTTTGTGCATTTTCTTGACAGTGTTACTCACTGCAGATTCATCTTGGACCTGGCATCAAAATGCGAGAGGCAGCATTTACACTCGCCGTGGAAAACCCTGCCACTCCTGGCCGGTCTCTCAGAATGGTCAGCCGATCACTGTGGGAACCTGCGGAGCTCTTCAACAAGGGTGTGTCAGGGCAAGCCTGCAGGCGTCTCCTTTAGGAGGGTGTGGTGGGAAAACAGCCCCTACCACACCAGGTGGGTATTTCTGATCAACCTGGAAGGGCACAGCATCTGTTGTGGCTGCTGTGCTTAGCTCTGAACAAAAAAAAAAATTTGGTTATGGGGATATTTATACAGCGTGCGGTTGGTCTGCCATTGAAGTTGCGACGAGTCACACACTATAGATGAGCAGCGTGTGGCTCGTCGCAACTTTAATGGCAGACATTTTGTTTGTATAGTGTGAGTTATGAGTTACTATGATTTGAGATTTTTATGAACCTATTGTTGATTTTGCCTTGTGCAGCACACATGTACAGTGAGAGGCACTAAGAGGTCAGACAAGGTGAATGTGGACAGAGCAGGAGAAATGCCACTTGGGGTGCAACGCTTTCTTTGCACACTGGGAGCGAGTCTATGATGTTCTATCTACAGTCAAACCTGATATTATCGAACCTGGTTAATTTAAGGGCACATGGTAAGGTAAAATTGAAAAAAAAATGATTTTAGTTTTTTTCGCAATTTGAAAAGTTTAGTTCTTTCTGCACATTTTCCATTGTCCCAGTGTTTTTGGAAAGCTATATTTCGGGCTGAAAATCACTTCTTCCGAAAGCAAGTAGCAGGTGACTACGCCTCCTTTTGGGATACACTCCCTGTTTATCGATGAATTCTCCAACAAAACAAAATCAACACGAGACCTAAAAGCTTGTCCAGTAACTGATAATCTAAAAAAATTATTTCGCAACTATTGCATAGCTTTTTTTCAACCAAGACAATCACGAGACGCTGTGCACGTTTTTCCCAGGTGTGTAACGTGTGTACATTCAAGTGTTTGTGTTTTCATAACGACAAAATGGCACCATTGTATGCTGTTCCTTTATTCAATGGTGGCAGCGTTGCACAAGCCAATGTTTTGAAGTTTTGTGGATGGAACCCTGTTTGGAAAGCCATCAAGTGGCTGAGGGAAGTTGACATCAGTCTAATATACTTTACGGACCAAGCGATATGGCGGGTCACAAAAGAGGCCTGGCAAGCAAGGCGATAAGCTTAAAGGCGAAGATATTGTCATGGTCATTGCCGGACAAAGAGTGAAGAGAAAAAAGAGGACGGAAGGGAAGAAAAAAGAGGACGAGGGGCTCGTGAGAGAGAGCGGCACGCAGGGGCTCGGGACAGTCGAAGCCGAATCGCAGACCGTCCGGGACGAGCACCCTCGACCTCCGTCGGGGTTCCCAGGCTCCGAGAGGCGAAACATCGGCTGAGACTCGAGCACACAGCAACGACCTCCGTTGGGGTGCCCAGACCCCGAGAGATACGATTGGGCTGCTTCCAAGCGCTCGAGGCGCCGGCCCGTACGGGGTCGACTCAGCAGCGCGGAAAGCAACCGGCGACAACAATCTGAATCTTCAAGCCCCGGACTCCGTCCGACTCGCTGACCACCCGGCTACCCAAGTGACTGACTGCTCGACCCGAACGACTGACCGACTGCCCTCCGACCCTCTGACCACTCGACCACCTATAGCTGACTGCCCGACTGCCTGCTCCCTCAACAAATCAACGACGTGCGCGTTCAAGTAAAACTTTTGTGCTCTAATAACTCTAACGCATTTAACATTGTACATATTCTTTTTATTCAATCTCCTTTTGTTGCCCAGTGAAAGCTTATTTAGCGCATCCAAATTGTCTCCGTGTGATTACTTAACACCCCTCAATCACAACAGACATGACAATTTGGCGTCCGCGACAGGACGGAGACACTTTGGATCGTTAGGAGGTATTTACAAAGCAATGGATTTAAAAGATATTGTAGAAGTTGGCAAGGCATTGGGCCTCCAGGCCGATGAACTAAAAATGTGGGCGGAAGAGAAATATGCGCATGAACAGGAGGAAAAAGCCGCTGAGAGAATCGCGACTAGAGATAAGGCAGAGAGAGAAGAGAGGGTATTGCAGTTGCGTATAAGGCTAGCTGAAACGGCGGCTGCGGCAACCACTCCTGAAGCCTCAGAGGGACATGGCAACGGGAGAATGAACTCCGCTCATCTCTGTCCCCGGAAGCTCATGCCTCGTTTTGACGAAAGGAGGGATGATCTCGACGCATACTTGAAGCGTTTCGAATGCATAGCTGGGGGAGAGGAGTGGCCAGAAGCAAAATGGGCGACAGCTCTGAGCATGTGTCTTACAGGAGAGGCGCTGAAGCTGTATGGTAGACTATCCCCACAGGATCCGTTAAGTTATGAGGCAACTAAGAAAGCTCTTCTTGATAGGTTTCGATTCACTACAGAGGGATATAGGGAGAAATTCAGGAGTTCGAAACCCGAAGAAGGGGAAATGGCTAGTCAGTACGCCGCCCGACTGCAAGGTTACTTTGACAGGTGGATGGAGGTAGGAGAGACGCCTTCAACGTATGAAGCGCTTCGAGATAAGATCTTGACAGAACAATTTATGTCACAATGCCACGCGAGGCTCATGGTTTTCTTAAAAGAGAGAGATTGTAAGACGCTTAAGTCAATGGTTGAGGCCGCCGATCGATTTCTGGAGGCACAACAACAGAAGAATCGATCCTCCTTCAGAGATGATCCGAAAGTCGCGTCGCCGAACAGAGTAAGCTCAGACCAGTCAACGTTTTCTAAGCCGAAGTGTTTCTTATGTGGAAGGCTAGGCCACAAAGCGCCTCAGTGCCGAAGCGGGTACAAACAAAAGATTCCTTCTTGCCCGATCTGCCGAAGGGAAGGACATGACACGAAAGATTGTCCCAAGAAACGTCAAGATAGGCCACAAATATCGTGTTTTGTTGGTCCGGTATCGGATAAGAGCACAGTGACCTCATCAGTGCACACCACAGAGCAACTAAACCCTCCTCCTATCCAAGATGGCGAGACTGGGCTAATTAGTGCAGTCCAGGAACAGACGAGATCGATCGAAGCTAACAATATGCCTGTCGTACGTGGTTTGCTAAACCAAAGACCGGTCAGTGTGCTGCACGATACAGGCAGTAACACAGTAATCGTTCGAAGTAGCCTAGTGGAAGATGCCAATCTCACGGGTAAAACGGGGGTTGTGATTCTCGTAAATGGAGCGCCATTGCAATTGCCAGAGGCGAGAGTGAAACTCTGCTCCCCGTATTTTACTGGAGATTTACTCGTGAAGTGCATGGACGCACCGCTCTACGACGTAATTGTAGGAAACGTTGAGGGAGCCCGAAGAGCCGATGAACCCGATCTTAATTGGAATGGACAAAAGATGCAACCAATCTCAGAAGGAGAGATGACTGATACCCAAAAGGACTCGATCGATATGAGCAATGTATCAGCCGCACATAGATTGATCCCTTCGGATAAGACGAATGCATCTAGCGAAGTAAAAAGGGAAGAAGTTACCTCTGAGCTACTAAAAGAGAGGCAGAAATCTGATGACACGTTGCAGGTTTGTAGAAACAAAATAGGTCAAGTGTACAACACGAAGGATGGATCGAGGTACAACTTTTACATATCGAAAGGGGTACTCTGCCGACGATTCGAACAACAGGGTGGAAAGTCGTTCAAGCAGGTGGTCGTTCCAACCCCACTGAGACGTTATGTTCTAGAGGTGGCGCATGATAGTGTGATGGCGGGCCACCAGGGGATCAAACGAACCACTGACAGAGTATTAGAGGCTTTCTATTGGCCAGGAGTCCAAGCTGACATTAAGAGGTATGTCAGATCATGCGATACGTGCCAGAGGGCCATTCCGAAGGGGAAACTAAAAAGAGCACCACTTGGGCAAATGCCAGTGATTGATACTCCGTTTGAGAGGGTGGCCATGGACCTAATAGGTCCACTCCCAGTTACCTCAGATAGCGGAAATCGGTACATCCTTACGATGGTGGATTTTGCAACAAGATATCCCGATGCCGTTGCTTTACCATCGTGCGATACGCGCGCCGTCGCGGAGGGATTACTAGAGATTTTCTCCCGAGTGGGTTTTCCCCGGCAGATCTTAACAGATCAAGGCACAAGCTTCACATCCGGATTGATGCACGAATTGACAGAACTCCTATCGATTCAGAAATTACAAACCACACCCTATCACCCGATCTGTAATGGATTGGTTGAAAGGTACAATGGCACTTTGAGACAGATGTTGACCAAGATGAGCCAGGAGAAGCCGCGCTCTTGGGATCGGTTCCTAGCGCCTTTGCTATTCGCGTACCGCGAGGTGCCTCAAGCTAGTCTAGGCTTTTCCCCGTTTGAGCTCATTTACGGCCGCCATATTCGAGGACCGCTGACGATCCTAAAGGAGGTGTGGACTCGAGATGAACTAGGAACCAGCCTCAAGACGACGTATGGATTCGTTCTTGACCTGCGCAGCCGTCTCGAGAAAACTATGGAACTGGCTCACAAAAGCTTAGCATCAGCAAAAAGATACCAAAAGAAGATGTATGACAAGAAAAGTGGGAAGAGGGACTTGAAAGTAGGCGACCGCGCCCTGCTTTTAATACCTTCGAAGAAGAACAAGCTGCAATTGCAATGGAAGGGTCCCTACCGAGTGGTGAGAAAAAGGAACGAGGCCGATTATGAGGTTGATCTAGGACACGCCACCAAGAGCTTTCACATCAACATGCTCAAGCGGTATGAAGAACGCGAGGCAGCGGGCGCAGCCGAGCAAGTGTCGTCAGTGATAGCCATTGAGGACACAAGTGATCAACCACTTCCATGCCTTGACCTGAAAAGTGCAGAGGGAGTAAAGCAAGTGGCACTAGCTGACGATATCAGTCGAAAACAGCGGGAAGACATCACAGACGTTCTGGAGAAACACGCTAAAATATTTTCGGATGTACCGGGACGTACAAATCTCCTGGAATGCAAGCTGCAGCTGACCACAGATAAACCCATTCGTACGCCTCAGTACCCGATTCCGTTTTCCATGGAGCGCGTGATTGAAAAAGAGGTAGACGAAATGCTTAAACTAAAGGTAATTGAGAAGTCTACTTCTGCGTACTGTTCGCCCTTGGTTCTCGTAAAAATGCCAGACAAGACCTACCGTGTTTGCATTGACTTCCGCCGGCTCAACGGCATTCTAGTCTCCGAGGCCGAACCCATTCCCCGAGTAGATGCCGTATTCGCCGAGGTAGGCAATCGAGTTTATTTTTCTAAGTTAGACCTCTCCAAGGGGTATTGGCAAATCCCCCTTTCGAGTGACTCAAAGAAGAAGACTGCGTTTTCCACGTCGTCGGGATTGTATCAATTTAGGTACATGCCGTTTGGCATTAAAACAGCATCCGCAGTCTTTACGCGACTCATGCGAGAGGTGCTTTCAGGAATCGAAGGGGTCCGACATTACATCGATGATGTCTTGATTGCGACCGATTCCTGGGAAGAGCATGTCTCTGTACTCGAGCGAGTTCTTCAAAGGATTGAGGACGCGGGTTTAACCGTAAAGCCCAGCAAATGTGAGGTTGGAAGGAGGCAGGTCACTTTTCTTGGACATCGACTAGGGAACGGTGAGCTCGCCCCTGTTCCGGAGACGTTGGACAAGGTGGTAGGATCTCAGCGACCCACAACGAAAAAACAAGTGAGGTCATTTTTGGGACTCACCGGTTATTACCGGCAGTTCATTGCGAATTATGCAGAACAAAGTTTGCCTCTGGTTGAGCTGAAAACAAAGAAGGAGCCCAATAGTGTCCGTTGGACCGACAGGCAAGAAAAGGCCTTACACGAGTTGAAAAAGGCACTATCAGAGGGACCGATCCTCAAAGCGCCGGATCCCACCAGGAAGTTTGTACTTCGAACTGACGCTTCAGGTCGTTGTCTCGGAGCTATGTTAATGCAGAAGCACGAGTCGTTTTTGCATCCCGTCGCGTGCGCTAGCAGAAAATTGCTACCCAGGGAGAAGAACTATGCCACCGTTGAAAAGGAAGCTCTCGCTTTGGTCTGGGCCATTCAAAAGTTCCATCTTTATCTGTATGGCAAGAAATTCGTAGTTCAAAGTGACCACCAGCCTTTGCAGTATATAAACAAAATGAAAGCTTCAAATAGCCGGCTGCTGAGGTGGAGTTTACTTTTGCAGGAGTACGAGTTTTCAGTTGAGTATATTAAGGGAGTTGACAACGTGGGCGGTGACTACCTGAGCCGTGTGTAATATTCTTAGAATAGTGGTGGTGAATGGCATTATCTAGGACGTTAAGTCAAGATAGGGCGATGTGTATGGTTTCTGTACCAGTGATACAGAAGTGAAGCAACTGGCCAGTCGTATCCGTATTTCATTTCTTATGTTTTTTGTAATTTTGTGGAGTTGGTACGGCCTTACCTTTTCGGTATCGTTGATGACTTCAGTTGAAATTTTAGTGTCGTACAATATTTCAAAGTTAAATATAGCGTTTAAGGTGACCTTGTAAACAACCTGATTTGAGGAAATTTTGATTTTATTTGTTCGCGCGAATTATGGATTTTGAATTGAGTGTGCACACCGGGCCTCAGTTGTGTCTAGTTGTTTGACACCGAACTGAAACGTTTGTGCTGAGCTGCTGTACACTGTGCATTTTTCTGTCCGTAATCGACGCATGTAGCTTAGCTTTTTTTTCTCCAAAAAGAAAAAAAAAAGCTTGAAGAGGGGGCCTGTGTCATGGTCATTGCTGGACAAAGAGTGAAGAGAAAAAAGAGGACGGAAGGGAAGAAAAAAGAGGACGAGGGACTCGTGAGAGAGAGCGGCACGCAGGGGCTCGGGACAGTCGAAGCCGAATCGCAGACCGTCCGGGACGAGCACCATCGACCTCCGTCGGGGTTCCCAGGCTCCGAGAGGCGAAACATCGGCTGAGACTCGAGCACACAGCAACGACCTCCGTCGGGGTGCCCAGACACCGAGAGATACGATTGGGCTGCTTCCAAGCGCTCGAGGCGCCGGCCCGTACGGGGTCGACTCAGCAGCGCGGAAAGCAACCGGCGACAACAATCTGAATCTTCAAGCCCCGGACTCCGTCCGACTCGCTGACCACCCGGCTACCCATGTGACTGACTGCTCGACCCGAACGACTGACCGACTGCCCTCCGACCCTCTGACCACTCGACCACCTATAGCTGACTGCCAGACTGCCTGCTCCCTCAACAAATCAACGACGTGCGCGTTCAAGTAAAACTTTTGTGCTCTAATAACTCTAACGCATTTAACATTGTACATATTCTTTTTATTCAATCTCCTTTTGTTGCCCAGTGAAAGCTTATTTAACGCATCCAAATTGTCTCCGTGTGATTACTTAACAGCCCTCAATCACAACAGACATGACAATATGACTTTAGCAATGCCTTTCAAGCTGGCGGCTATTGAAAAAATGACTGTAAGGCTGTTGGTGCCAATAGAAATTCGTTATTCACCAGTTTTTTTTACTTCAAACTCAATTATCTCAAAACAGTGTTTTTTTAGCACATAGGTACCATTTTTCCTTAACCTGACATTATAGAGGGTTGATTTTCTATTCCTACCACATACATGGGTGTTCAAAAATACTGAACTAAAATTAAAAATGTGCACCTAGCAGTTTTTGAGTTACAAAGTTTTAATAGATGAAAAAAACTAAAATTTCAGTACTAGAATAAAAAAAATATTAAAAAAGCTTATTTTAGATTGGTTCAAATAACTCTAGTTCAGTGGATAAAACACAATATTTTGAACAAAATGATATATGCATGACAGAAATACTCTTAATAGTCACAGAGAAAACTGTTCCTCAACATGGCCTCAAATGCATGGGGAGTATAGGACTTACCTTGTGCCCTTAAACTATTTGTAAATGGACGGGTAGCTGCAATAAAAATGCATAGCGAAAAATGCAATTACATCGAACGAAAATTGCAGCGTCTCCCCATGGACCGATCTGCCAAGAGCACTGTTTAGCTCTGCAAGCTGGCTTTCCCCCAGCAGGAGAATCTTCCTTGGGGGAGAGCCAGCTTGCAGAGAAAGCTGGCTTTTTTTCTTTCGAGCAGCCGCGTCGGCCGCCCAGGAGTGAAAAAAAAAGTCTTGTGGGGGGAGAGGGTGAGCCGGTAAACGAAGAAGCGGCCACTATATAACTGCAGTCGGCGTCCCTCATGATGTACAGATGCCCCTTCGAGCGTGAACAACTTTTCTAAATGTGGCGTGCTTGTTCGTTGTCAAATTCATTAAAACTTCTAAAGAGAATTGCCCGCTTTATCAAAGTGGTAGACGGTTTTTTGAGAGTTTGATATAGTCAGGTCTGACTGTATTATGTTGCCCAGAGGTAGGCGAAATCAGATAAAACGTGGGAGGGCGGGCCGAGTGATAAATTGACTGATTATCAGGCTTGACACGACATAACCTCTTGTTTACTGTTGTAGTTGTGATTTTATTATTTTAAGGTTTTTTTATGAATAACTGCTCGTGTATTTTTTTTTATGCACTGCAGGTTTTATCACGCAATACCAACTTGCCGAAGCCATCATCTTAGCCATCCAGATGTGCTGGCAAAAGTGGCATGGAAGAAAAGAGCCATGGACAGCCCAGTCTGCATGAGAATGTTTAGGAGTGGTGCATGTTGGGAAAAAAATAAAATAGTAAGTTCCATTCTCTTTGTCTTTGTAGTTGTGTTTCATGGCAGAATGAACACCTAAACCATCAAAAAATTAGCAGTCTTTTTGCATAATTTGCTAGCTGTTGTCATCAGCAGTCCTTTCTGCATCTAAATTGTGCATGCATGACCAGGTCACCCCAGAAGACACTAGGTCGGCCGAATCACATCAGAACACGTCAAGACACTAGAACACGTCAGGATACTAGAACACGTCAGGACACTAGAACACACCAGGACACCAGAACACGCCAAGACCCGTGTCTGAATTTCCGCTCTGATGTAAACGTCAGAAACACACCAGACCCGGGCTGGTGGATTTTTCAATAGGGTGAACAAGGCAGAACCAGCTTGTGCTGCAGTGGCGTCACATAATGTCGAATGCACGTGACTTGCGACGCATTGGCGATGCCTCATGAAGCAACTATGATGGGTCAGACCCGCCGCTTTGCCTTTTTTAAAGCAAAATGAATATTATAATCAGGGAGCTGCACCAGTTATTTTAAGGTACTTTTTATTTAATATTGCAGATAAACAAGGAACAGCTGAAGTTATAAAGCATGGAATCATTAAGCAACGAAAACATCAAATCATCAACACACTCGCCATGAAGCGGTGGAACAGGGGGCGCACCACAGTAGCTCTCAGCAGTAAAGGCACACTTAGCAGTTGTCACAGCTGTGCAGTGGCTGCAATTACACCTGTGTGCCCTATTGAAAAATCCACCAGACCGGTTTGGTGTGTCCTAGTGTTTTCTGACGTAAACATCAGACCGGCCTGGTGTGTTCTGGTGCGCACAACAGACCAGCCTAACGTGTTCTGTTGTCCCCACCAGAACACGTTAGGCTGGTTTGGTGTGCCCATCGCATCATCCTAGTGTGGTCTGATGTGCGCATCAAAACACACCAGGCTGGTCTGATGTGCACAACACAGCACAACAGAATGGCTTGATGTGCACACTACGCCACACCAGACGGGTCTAATGTCCACACCAAGGCACACTAAACTGGCCTGACATGCACACCAGGGTGCCTCTGCTGAGCACACATTACGGATATATGTATGGTGTTGAACGAAAACATGTTTTCTTGTAAAATTATATAAGACGTACAGAGCTCAAACACCACATTTGATTTTATAAGGTGCTTAATTGAAGGGGCGATGCAACGATTCACTTCAAATAATATGTACTTTGCATAAGCATGTTGGCACAGTGTAACAAACGTTTACCTATATGCAATAGCCTGATGGAAAGAATACAGGTTTGCCTCGTCAACAATCGTCAGCAGCTTTTCATCAATGAAAACTTGAAAATATTTCAGTCGGCATTTGACATCATCAGAGGCGCAAACATGGGTTCCGCAGGCTCCAGAAAACACCGGTCTTCTTTTCCCCAGTCAAAAACTTGCGTCGGTGACTTTTGCTTCTTTCGTGACGTTGACAGAAGTGGACAGGCGGGCGTTCTGTCTTCAGTTTCGTTATCGCTTGGAAGTTCTCTTGTTAGGCCCTTCGTTGGCAAGTTCTCCTCGTCACTGTCACTCACTTCACTATCACTAGGTCCCGCATCAGACACTGTTCCACTTTATGGAATCAAAACCACACAGGGACGATCGCGACACCGTGTCTGGTATAAAGATCCCGATGGAATTTCCTTCGGGCAGCAGTAGAATACGAAGCCTAAAAGAAAAGAGCACCACGTCAAATTCTACCAGAAAACAGGGATGTACTAAACCACGCAAAACAGGAAGCTTTCTCCCGACAATTAAAGCCGATTCCTCGTGCACAGGTATGTAAAATTCAGAGTGAACGCCCGCCCCTAAAGGAAACTACTGAAACACTGCCAAATCTAAGCACGGAACGGAACACCACAGAAATCACAGAGCTACTATGCGACTCCTCTCTTAAGAGAGTTTCACATGCAGCGACTGTGCGAAAAAAAAAAAATCGGTGCGACAGCGAGTGCGATCGCAATGTTTGGTTTCACATGCTCCAACAACCGCGCGATTTCTGTCGGAGCGGCTGGCGCTTCGGACACGGACGCGACGCGTTTCACTTTGTCTAAAATACAACAAAAACGTCTTAATCAGCATACATGTTTTAGGAATGCAATATGTAACCAGAAATTTATAATAACGAAGCATTAAATCAGAAGCTTTTATGTGCCTACATTTATTTTCGCGGATGAAAGCTGGCTAATGAACGGCTGATTGACGAGAAAGCGATCGCACCGGCTCTGCGGCAAAATACCAACTTGGTGGAAACCAGTTGCAGAGCCGCTGCGACAGTGCGACTGCGATTTTAATCGCACATATACTAGAAATCGCACCGATTTCGGGCGAGAATCAGAGCATGTGAAAGAGCCTTCGCATATCTACTATGTACTTTTTTTTCCCCGACCTTCATACGTTTCAGGGTAAAATACGTCAGCGCTATGGAATCCAGAACTTGTAAAAATTCAAAATTAGCATATTTCAGAGCAAAGTACTGCTTACCTTTGTAACAGCAGGTCGAAGTGCGTAGCACGGCGTGGACGATACGCATCTTGGGCGCCGCCATGCACATCGCAGCCGACGGAGCGACGGAGTATCTGGAAACCCCTCGCGGCGAAAAGTCGAGACCGCGAAACCGAAACCAGAAAATGTATTTCCTAAGATACGTTAAACATTTTGCATGGGTATTGCTTTGGGTCCCAAAAATACTATTTTTATATTGAATGTGTCCTAAAAATACACAAACATTTTTTAAAGTACCTAAAAGGGTTAATAAAAATAAAAACGAAAGGAAAACTTTAGTGTTGCTAGAAGTGCTAGGAATCGTCGGCGGCGTCTGTGCACACTGGGCAATTTGCCCCGCCAGCGAGCTGCTGAGCGCGAAGGAAAAAACGGTCGTGGGAGAAAAGGCAGAAAAGGTAAGTATTAAGGATATTTCTTTGTTTCTTTTTGTGCTTGCTGCATTACCATGTGGGGATTTCGCATTATTAGGTCTGCTGAGACACTTGTAGCTTTATTTTCAGTGAACGATTCGAGCCTGAATGTATAGCTTTACAGAAGAAAAATTTCCGGGCGGCCATCAGTTCTAAAGTCTTTGCTACCCAGCATTGCTAGCCGGCAAGCATATTCTAGAGTTGTCATTTGGACACCAGTTTGAGTTGGCTTCACCACTTGTGGGGTCTCTCTGTAATAATCGCCGCGCGATCGGCATGTGCTTCGCTCGTCTCCCAGGGAGTGACACAATACAACGAGAAGATTGCGAATCGGTTTACTATACTTCCCAGTTGTCCGTCTTCGAGAGACGGCACTGCGGCCCGCCGAGCCGGGTTGTCGCCCGTCATTCAGAGCTCGCAGTCGCTGTCCGTGTCCAGGCCTGCGGATTGTCCTCCCCACGCCAGCGCTGCGTAGGCAAGCTGTTCCGGGCTATCAGAGCCAGAGTCTCGCTGCGGAACCACTCCGGGATCGTCATGGCCTAGGTCGGTGTGGCCAGGGCTCGCCGTTTCCGCCGGTCCTGATCTGAACCTCGCTGGCGGAACGCTCCAGGAGTCGCCATGAGCCAGACCAGCCAGAACGGCTCCATCGTTCCTGCGCGGCCCCAGCCTGGTGCGGCACGCTCTTCCTGTTTCCTCGCGCTCGCCCCCGGCTAGAAAATGTGAGTAATTAGAAACATACTCTGCGTGCTAGAGAACAGTATGCACGTTACAATGGCTGTACCGTGATATGCAAGCCTGGTGTGAAAAGGTGACAGGCAACAAGGTGCGCATTTGAGAAGGATATTTACGCTTCACTTGAGCTTTTTCTAAAGAAAAACTTACGCATCCTGTTTTCTGCATGCCGTCACATTTGTTACCAGATTCAGCGTTAAATTTTGTTGCCGAAACAAACAAAGCTTTATGTGCTGCGAAAATTTACTATTTGAGAACTCGCAGGTTTGGAAGGTTTTGGTTACGACCGCGCGTGTGCCGAACGGCTATGCGCACATACAACTACGACTGCCGGGACGGGCCTTTCGCTTCTTGAAGGCCTGATCGCCTGATTCTGGACGTCACAGCGAAGCAACAATCGGCCCAATTGTTCCTTTTGTATTTCCCTATGTGGTGTCTATAGTCTGTTGCAACCTAAGAACGAAGGGCGAGGGTAAGACGGGCCGGGGAGGAGGAAGCAGGCGGAACGCTAAAGAGAGAAGAAGGTTTTCCCCTCTCTTCTCCAGCGTTCCGTCTGCTTCCTCTTCCCCAACCCGTCTTACCCTTGCCCTTCGTTCTTAGGTTGCAACGGACTATAGTGCCTCGTAGAACAACTTGTATAAAATTGTTATTTTGTTTGCTGAGTAGTCTGCAAAACAAGTTCGTCAGGCCACTTTCCAAGCCTGCACATCTATTTTCGTTCACTTCAACAGCAACAATTACTGTAGAATTTACTTACCTGATGCATCACACTGCAGTGATCCACTTCTGTTGCCGTGTCACTTCCGAAGTTCTCGAGGGGAAGCGGTATAGTTTGACGCTTGAGTCGCCTTCGTGACTGTGACAGTCTTTCACGCAGCAGTAGCGACATTTATTTTTTGGGGGAACCCTATCGAACCCCAGCGGGTTCCTGTGGCATCTCACCTACTCCTATAGGAGTAGGCAAGGTGCTACAGAAACCCGCTGGGTTCATGGAGACGTGAAGCGGGGACTTACTTTTAAGAACGGTTCCCAAAAAGGCTGACGCCGATCCAAAATGCCACATTCACACTTGGTTTCTAAATGCACCCGCCTGCAGTCCTTGCGATCCGGGCTGTCCTGGCCTACCCAGTCTTTTATTTTGCAGCCGCTAGATGGCGCAATACGTAGTGACAAATTGCATTGCCGGTTAATATTTGGGTCACTTGAAGTGAGGGGAGTGGGTGGAGTGGAATGGGGGGGAGAGATTTGTATTATCGAGATTCTGCTGAGTCGTTGCCCAAGACGCCTCCGACTGTACGTTGCAAATCTTAATTTGTTTTTCATCTGTATAAAAGCAGATATTAATTTACTGACAGGATGACAGTGCTGGTGGGCCCAAATCTAATTATGTATTTGCAATCTGAACTGCTGATAATGTAGTTGCAGGTAGTGACAATCTCAATTTAGTGGAGCAAGTCAATTGATTGTTCAGGAGAGGCTCTGCCCAGTACTGTTATTCACATGCTTCAGGCCCTTCTACCGTTAAGAAAATAGTGTTTCACCCTCTTTGCACACAGGAGCAGAGGGATCAAAAGTCGCTTTTTTAGGGGCAGGACAACACTGTCATACTACTATAGCCAGACTTTTAACTCAACAAAGGTTGATGACAGAACAGGAAGACATCATTTCATGACTTCTTTATGCAGCGTAGCACGATACAGTCATTACTTACCTGACAGGCGAGTAGTTGTAATAACGAGAGTTGGTAAGCTTGCCAGTATCTTACATGAATAAATACTATCTTAAAGGCGTGATTTCAAAAGGTAGTGTTCATTTATTTAGTGCATAAAGCAGCCTGGCTGTGGCAACATCATAAGCAACAATACCACCTTAATGGTAGTGACCACAGCCCTTGTGTCACCTTACTAAAAGTACCGCAAGAAAGAGCTGACGTTACCTCTACAGGTTTGCATCGTCATAAATCAAGTTAAAGCGATTTGCTAATGGTCTGAAAATCCTAAAACAAGTGAAAGTGATTTACTGGTGAAGTGAAATTATGAAACATTTTGAGGGCATGCATTGCTGAAATCTCACCTTATTAGCAACTGTAGCATACATTTTGTTTGGGAATATGCATGCTTTCTGCTATTACTACAACAAAGAAATGGGATTCAATGTTTTGACTAACATAGCTCCTGAGCATAGGGCTAGATTGACGTTGTGAAGGAGTATCGTGCTTTATTTATACTGCATTGCACGTCATTTTGAATATGTTGTGCGGCTATCTTTTTCTTTATTACAGCTACAGTATGTCCTAGCGTATAAACAAATCAAGATTTTGATGTTAACTCGTCGCTCTAACCTTTAATTTGCTATCCTAGGTGCTGCAGTGGCTGCTCAACTTGGTGAGGCCGTGGCCTCCTCTTGGCCACCTCTCTTTGCTGTCCAAGATGGTGAGGTACGTATCTGGGCCTACAAGACATTTTGTCTATTGTTTTCACTTCATTGACTTGTTCAGGACAACAGACTAATGACAGAAAAAACAAGGACACAAACAGGCAGGCACACAAAAAGGCAAACACAGGTACTGACTTAAAGGTGCACTAAAGATGTTTCTCAGATTGTCTGTTCTTCGTGATAACTCATTCGACAGGCTCTAAGCATCCTGAATATCCAAAAAATTATGCACGTTCCATTCCTATTTTCCTTCTAAAAATAAAAATAAAAGAACATACTTAAGTCTTGCCATAGGACGAGCAGGTGAACTATCTTTGAAAAAGTGTACATGCGGATGACGGTGACATCAGTGCTATCTGATAGTTGTGTCCCACAAATTACAGTTTAGCAGTGCCAATAATACCTATCCAGAGGTTAGCTGATACATCAACCGTGGCAATATTTGATTTACTTTATGTCCTTCCTTCATGTTAGTGAGATCAAAACCTAGGTTGCACTGTTCTGACTTTTTCCCATCTCACTGAGGTATATCATAAAGAGCAGGGGAGACAATGGCCAAACCTGTCTGAGATATCTTTTTATTGCTGCTGGTCTTGTAGTTTCGGCTTCCCATGTTATAATCACCCCTATTCTCCGTATAAACCCATTCTAGAAACTTAACCGTGGTTCCCTCTCGCCCATATCCCTTCAATTGGTTCCAGAGTTTTTCCTGATTCACATTGTCATATGCCCCTTTGATGTTTAAAAATGCTACCCATAATGGCCTTTGACTTGTCATTGCTATCTCTATGCACTGAGTGATTATGAATACATTTTCATCCAGTCGTCTACCTTTCCTGAAATTATTTAAGCTCCCCCAGAATCTGTTTTCTCTTTGCCCATTCTTCCATTCTTCTTTTTACAATTTGCATAGCTAATCTGTATATTTCTGAAGTTACTGTGATTGGTCGGTATGATTTGACACTGTCTTTTTCTCCCTTGCCCTTATATAATAATCTCATCCTGCTCAATTTCCAGTCCACTGGGTACCTCCCTCCCATAAGTATCTGGTCAATCACCTACCTTAGTTTCAATTGGCTTGTTTTGCCTAGAACTTTTATCAATCTCATTGGTATGCCGTCTGGACCTGTTTCAGTGCCAGCCGGAACCTTTCCTTCTACTTTTTTCCCATTCCTCTGTGGTCCTTTCCTCTTCCTCACTATGATCCTCCGCGTGTGTTGTGTAGACGCTACCATTCCCTACGACCTGATTTGATTCTAACTCCGAAAATTCTGCTTCGATTTTATGTCTAATGTATTCTCCTGCCTCATCCCCTTCTACCTTTGTCCCTTCCTGTGTTGTTAGTGCCTGCTGGTACGCCTCGGTCATTTTCCCCTGTGCACTGATGTGTCCCCAGAATCTTTTTGCCGCATTCCTATCCTTTTGGCTTATCTCTATCATCCACTGGACCCCTGCTCTCCCAATTTTGGCCTGTATTAATGCTAATGTCTCCTGCTTTCTTTCCTGAAATTCCTCCCATTTTGTCGCTACTTCGGCTAGTGTGGCCCCCTTTTTCTTTGCCCATCTGTGTTCTTTAGATGCCGCTTGGCGTCTCAATATTGCTGCCTTAACCTCTTTATCCCAAAACCTTTTGGGCTTGCGTTTTAGTTTTCTTCATCCTTGTTTGATTCAATATTTCTCTAACTCTCTTTTGAAAACACTTAGTCTTCATATGTCCATTCTCTTTCCCGTTCCTTGGATACAATGTTCTCGATCTCCTTGGACGCCTCTTGTAACTGTTTAACATTTAAGTTATGCCTACCCTCTTGTTTTTGATTTTGCATTTCTGGTTTTATTGTGCCAAATCTGATTTTGATTCTCTTATGATCGCTCCCCAGACCTTAGACCTACATACCTCCTAATCTGTTGTATATTTTACGCGACATTAAACAGTAGTCAATAGTCGAGTGCGAGTTCTTTCTTTCCCGTGCTATTTTTCCATCACATTTCACCTGAGCGTTAACCCATTAACATTAACCCATTAACCTTTGCAGAACGCCTCTAACATCCTCCCTGTTGTATCTGTATGTCCATCAAAGTCTTCCAAATATGCCTTCACGTCCCCCAAGATAAATATTTCCTTGCTAGTACCAATTTCCCTAACGTCTCCTGATATACATGTCAAGTGTTCTGCATTTTCCTCCCCTGCATCACCGCCTGTTTTTAGATAAACAAAACCCAGGGTTGTGTCCAAACGCCCAATATTGCCTTACCCACATGTGTTCCCTGCAGCCCTCTCGTTCCCTTTCCCAATCCTGAACCTTAACTAACACCCCTAATCCCCCTCCCTTGTGTTCCCCATTGGCCCGGTTGCATCCCATCCAATGATATCCCGGTATGTATGGTAGTTCTTCCATATCCTTCAGATATGTTCCTGCTAATCCATACACTGCAAAGTTGTCGCTTTCTAATCGCTCCTCAATCTCCTCCCACTTTATTCTGTTCCTGCCCTCCTGCGTGTTTATGAACGCTGTTTCTCTTTCCTTGTCCTGCAAGGCTTCCTCTCACCCTCCCAAACCGTCCCCCTTGTATCTACATTTTGGCCCTCATTTACACCGGCGCCCTCAGGGCTCCGGGGCTCCGCAAAAAATGTATGATGTGGCATCCAATCCTATCGCCTACCGTGCTCCCAGTGGTTCCACTGTAGTGGATGCCCATTGTAAAAGGGTCGGAGCGAGCTTCGTGCACCGCCCTGTTTACTTTCATTACTCCATACTCAAATCGTCGGCTCAACCCCCTTATCACCCGGTTAGCTTCCACCACCCGCTTCTCTATTTGCAAAGACTGTCCCCAGACCTCTGGGACGGTGCATGTTTGCAGCACAGTCTCAGAGACGTCCCTCAGCTTACGTAACCCCAGCTCTGTCTGCCTGGCGAGGTTCTGGCTCCGTCCCTTTAACACATCATTTAGTCCTGCGTGTACAAACACTAGGTTCTCTCCTTCCCTGTTTTTCCACACCTCCACCTTCGCTTTGGCCATAGCATCTACCATGCACTTTCCTGACTGAGCCATACGGTTACCCTCCCATCCCCTTTCACCCTGTCCAGCAGCCCCTCCTTAACCCTTGTTATGTTTGAGTCTTTTACCACCAGCACCCTCTTAACCTCCGACTGCCTGTCTTCCCCCCCCCCCCCCAGCTCTCTGTGCTTTTTGTGCCTCGAGTTCTGCTGCCTTTCTCAAGCCCTGCTGTACTGCAGTACTATACAGCTGTGCAGGCTCCTTTCCTACAGAGTCAATCACCTCGTCACTATTTAACTGGCCCCCTTTGTCTGCCCCCCCCCCTCGCCGTCTTCTCTGCCACCTCACCCTTTTTCTTATTAACTACTCCTGTCAGTCGCTGCACCATCTCCTCATACTTCTTCTTATGCTCTTCCAACTGCGCCTTCCACTCTTCCCCTAAGCTCCCTTACCTGTCGCTCAACCTCGGCTCTCTGTTCCTGTTATCGTCTCAGCTCTCCCGCCACGCTCCCTACCTTACTTTCCCATTCCCTGGTCATCTCCACCATATCCGCTTCGGCCCTCTTATTCACATCTCCGACCTGCGCCTCGAGCTGAACCCGCTTCTCCCGCTCTACCCGTATCTCCCACTTCGACTCCTGAACCGTATCCGCCCATTCCCTTCCTATTCTCCCAAAACCAAGTTCTACCTTCTCGCAACTCCGACAGGTAAAGTTGCTCTTTTCGGCTTCTGTTACAGTTTTGAGCTCCAACTCCATCATGCAGCAGCAACGGCCACACTCTTCAGATTCTACATCGGGTCCCCCTTTTACATTAGCCTGCGCATTTTTCTTCCTTCGCATATTCACCGTTGCCTACGGACACACAGCGCGACCCCACGAAAAATATCGCACCAAAACCAAAAAAAGCCTGGGTAACGTCTCTGTCCACAAAACCAACTAGCCCGCCAAAAGTTTCAAACGTACAGGTGGTTTGGTCTTGTGACCCTACCTAAAAAGCCTGCTGTAACCCAACTATCCTATCGCTACTTTAAAAACTTTTTCTGCTACCTCATAAAACCACCAGAGTTAGAGCAAAAATGCTTTACAGCAGGGTGGTAAACCTGGAGGATCAACCCCAATGGGGTGTGCCCACGCAACACCACCAATGAAGCAGATCCAACAAGCAAGCCTATCCTACCGCGACTTTAAAAAGTGCTTTCTAGTACCCATAAACACACTCGCAACTAAACTAAATACACCAAATATTGCTTAGCTTCGCAGGAGCTCTGGAAAACACGTCCTCTTTGTCAGCTGATAAGCAGCTGACTGGTGAGACATATTGATGCCTATTTCGGAACACAGAAAGGGAAGGTAGTGAGCTTTGGTAATAGCACACTCATTCGTGTTTTCTTTTTCATGTCTTGTCATAAAGTGGAGCCAAAGGTTTTTTTGTTTTTTTTTCACATTGCTCGGATGCCCGAGGTTGCAAATATTTGTACAAAACATGGGAGTACACAGCAGTATACTTCCTTCATACTTGGCGATGTCGAATTTAAAAATTGTCAAATGGTTCATTAAGGTCAAGCTTTCATGAAACAATTTTTTTATATCATTATTAGTATTTGATGTGTACTGCAATAATGGACCTCCTTTCTTAATGCATATTCCAAAGCTGAAATTACTTCTCTTAAAGGGGTGCTCGGGAGCTTTCTAAGACGGCCTATTTATGGCTGTAACACATTCTATGTGCTCTAAGCATCCCAAATATTTAAGTTTAAATCATGTGCAGCTTAGTTCACTAATAAAAATGTGATAAAAGATAACGAATCTCAGACATACAAATGGCGGCACTGAACTCGGCCGAATGTAGGTGAGGAACGAACGGGGCTCATCAGACAATCACAAGCGATAGCTTCACGTCCGGACAAGCAGCCAACCAGCCCTGCTCGTCTGCACAAGAGGCCCTCGCTTGCAATCGACTGACAAGTGTCTTTCGCCGTTCCACCCTATTCACCTTGATTCGGTTCAACCGCATTCGCTATCTTTGATCACATTTTTTAATAGTGAAATAGGCCACACATGATTGTAAGTTTTGGACTTGTGGGATGTTAGAGCACATAGGTTGAGTTAGGAACATAAATAGGCCATCCTGGAATACTGGAGAGTGCCCCTTTAATTTATTTCATTTTTTTATATATATCTACAGTTCAGCATTTCAGTGAAACAGAGCAGGAACATGATTGCAGACGAAAGTAGAGAGTCCATTTGTGTTGCCTGTATTTCTCCACTTTTTGTGCATTTTCTTGACAGTGTTATTCACTGCAGATTCATCTTGGACCTGGCATCAAAATGCGAGAGGCAGCATTTACACACGCTGTGGAAAAGGCTGCCACTCCTGGCCGCTCTCTCAGTATGGTCAGCCAATCACTGTGGGAGCCTGCGGAGCTCTTGGACAAGGGTGTGTCAGGGCAAGCCTGCAGGCTTCTCCTCTAGGAGGGTGTGGTGGGAAAACAGCCCCTACCACACCAGGTGGGTATTTCTGATCAACCTGGAAGGGCACAGCACCTGTTGTAACTGCTGTGCTTAGCTCTGAACGAAAAAAAAAATTGGTTATGGGAATATTTATACAGCGTGTAGTTGGTCTGCCATTAAAGTTGCGACGAGTCATCCGCTGTAGATGAGCAGCGTGTGACTCGTCGCAACTTTAATGGCAGACATAATGTTTGTATAGTGTGAGTTATGATTTACTATGATTTTAGATTTTTATGAACCTATTGTTGATTTTGCCTTGTGCAGCACACATGTACAGTGAGAGGCACTAAGAGGTCAGACAAGGTGAATGTGGACAGAGAAGGAGAAATACCACTTGGGGTGCAGCTCTTTCTTTGCTCACTGGGAGCGAGGCCACGATGTTCGATCTGCAGTCAAACCTGATATTATCGAGCCCGGTTAATTTAAGGGCACATGGTGAGGTAAAATTGAAAAAAAAAAATCGATTTTAGTTTTTTCGCAATTTGAAAAGTTTAGCTCTTTCTGCACATTTTCCATTGTCCCAGTGTTTTTGGAAAGCTATATTTCGGGCTGAAAATCACTTCCGAAAGCAAGTAGCAGGTGACTTCGCCTCCTTTTGCGATACACTCCCTGTTTATCGATGAATTCTCCAACAAAACAAAATCAACACAAGACCTAAAAGCTTGTCCAGTAACAGATAATCTAAAAAAATTATTTTGAAACTATTGCATAGCTTTTTTTCAACCAAGACAATCACGAGACGCTATGCACGTTTTTCCCAGGTGTGTAACGTGTGTACATTCAAGTGTTTGTGTTTTCATAACGACAAAATGGCGCCATTGAATGCTGTTCCTTTATTGAATGGTGGCAGCATTGCGCAAGCCAATGTTTTGAAGTTTTGTGGATGGAACCCTGTTTGGAAAGCCATCAAGTGGCTGAGGGAAGTTGACATCACTCTAATATTCTTTACGGACCAAGCGACATGGCAGGTCACAAAAGAGGCCCGGCAAGCAATGCGATAAGCCTAAAGGCGAAGATATGACTTTAGCAATGCCTTTCAAGCTGGCGGCTATTGAAAAAATGACTGTAAGGCTGTTGGTGCCAATAGAAATTCGTTATTCACCAGTTTTTTTACTTAACTCAATTATCTCAAAACAGTGTTTTTTAGTACATAGGTACCATTTTTTCCCTAACCTGACATTATAGAGGGTTGATTTTTTATTCCTACCACATACATGGATGTTCAAAAATACTGAACTAAAATTAAAAATGTGCACCTAGCAGTTTTTGAGTTATAAAGTCTTTACTAGATGAAAAAAAACTAAAATTTCAGTACTAGAATAAAAAAAATATTAAAAAAAACTTATTTTAGATTGGTTCAAATAATTCTAGTTCAGTGGATAAAACACAATATTTCGAACAAAGTGATATATGCATGACAGAAATACTCCTAATAGTCACCGAGAAAACTGTTCCTCAACATGGCCTCAAATGCATGGGGAGTATAGGACTTACCTTGTGCCCTTAAACTATTTGTAAATGGACCGGTAGCTGCAATACAAATGCATAGCGAAAAATGCAATTACATCGAACGAAAATTGCAGCGTCTCCCCATGGACCGATCTGCCAAGAGCGCTGTTTAGCTCTGCAAGCTGGCTTTCCCCCTGCTTGAGAATAATTTTTGGGGGAGAGCCAGCTTGCAGAGAAAGCTGGCTTTTTTTCATTTGAGCAGCCGTGTCGGCCGCCCAGGAGTAAAAAAAAGTCTTGTGGGGGGAGAGGGTGAGCCGGTAAACGAAGAAGCGGCCACTATATAACTGCAGTCGGCGTCCCTCATGATGTACAGATGCCCCTTCGAGCGTGGACAACTTTTCAAAATGTGGCGTGCTTGTTCGTTGTCAAATCCATTAAAACTTCTATAGAGAATTGCCCGCTATATCAAAGTGGTAGACGGTTTTTTGAGAGTTTGATATAGTCAGGTTTGACTGTATTATTTTGCCCACAGGTAGGCGAAATCAGATAGAACGTGGGAGGCCGGGCCGAGTGATAAATTGACTGATTATCAGGCTCGACACGACATAACCTCTTGTTCACTGTTGTAGTTGTGATTTTATTATTTTAAGGTTTTTTTATGAATAACTGCTCGTGTATTTCTTTTTATGCACTGCAGGTTTTATCACGCAATACCGACTTGCCGAAGCCATCATCTTAGCCATCCAGATGTGCTGGCAAAAGTGGCATGGAAGAAAAGAGCCATGGACAGCCCAGTCTGCATGAGAATGTTTGAGAGTGGTGCATGTTGGGAAAGAAATAAAATAGTAAGTTCCATTCTCTTTGTAGTTTTGTTTCATGGCAGAATGAACACCTAAACCTGCAAAAAATTAGCATTCTTTTTGCACAATTTGCTAGCTGTTGTCATCAGCAGTCCTTTTTGCATCTAAATTATATCGTGCATGCATGACCAGGTCACCCCTGAAGACACTAGGTCGGCCGGATCACATCAGAACACGCCAAGACACTAGAACACGTCAAGACACTAGAACACGTCAGGATACTAGAACACGTCAGCACACTAGAACACACCAGGGCACCAGAACACGCCAAGACCCGTGCCTGAATTTCCGCTCTGATGTAAACGACAGAGACACACCAGACCCGGGCTGGTGGATTTTTCAATAGGGTGATTGCAGGAAACACTGCTTAGAACCAAGCTCCTTAATTTCGTGCAGCAGGTGGTTATGGGACTAACTGAAACAAATGCTCGCCAATCTGTGCCTTCGACTCGCCGGGCGCTGTAAGTATACGTGCTCGGAACATTAGCGTAGTCTTGTTCGTCTTCTGCTGCCCCTGATACCGGCTGGAGCCAAGAGGCCTCGCCAGTGCGCTTTAGACGCTTACAAGAAGTATGCTTGTACAGCACTACATCCAGCTCCACACTCCTTTTAGTACCTGAAGCTCCAACTTCGATGGACCTTGCAAATCATGTAGGCAAGCGCCGTGGAAGGCGAGCCCTCCACGGCGCCAAGGGCATGAAAACTGTAGAGAATTTCTACTAACCTTATACTGGAACTGTGCTACTATTTTTCAGACATCTTGGCAGTAGCGGCTACGATGATCGTGGTTTACAATGTCAAGGAAACCATGGCACTGTCATATCTGTTTGTTGGAGAGGAGGTAAGCTCTCAACTATCTTTTCTAGCATAGGTTGCAAAATGTAACCTAGCGCTTTTATGAACTCCCTTGCGCACAGTCTTTCTAAGCAAATGTTTAGGCAACATTGGGGCACATATGCAATTGTGAATGTATTCATCTTATTAAAGTTTTCCATTTTTTTTAATGGCAGCCAAGCATGCGGTACATTACAAACTAGCACTTTTCTTGCACAACAGATAGAGCCATGTTCCATGCTTTTACATAGTTTGGCCTTTATCTAGATCAGAGTTTAGCAAAGTCATGCAGTTGGAGGTGATGTTTAGGAGTCGCATGGTCTCAGGGGAGCCAATACGATGCTGATGGCACTGCTTCACATGTTTGACTACAACTTCGTCAAACAAGCTTTCTAATCACTGCACGGCACACTCTTCTAGAAAGGTACGAAGGATCCAGTGGCTGTATTTCCTGACACACTGATAGTTGGAAATATCATGGCCAAAAGATGTTTCCACAAAATTTCTAACCATCTAAAGCAAAATATTTTGGCCCAAATGTACATGGGAGGTGAAGTAATTGCAGATCAGGAGATCACACAAGGAGAATGTGGACTCCTGTTGACTGATTCTGACTTTTTTGCAATGAGCAAGCCAAAGCAACGTTTACGTCTCTATGTGGAACCAGACTTCTGGCTAGCATTGCCGAAATTTTACTAATCGCAGAGATAATCCAGGTGTCCCTGTCGCACTGATGATCTTGCATATTTTTCAGTGCTGGGAAAGCATGATTTACTGCCACTTGTCTAAGTTGCATTCTGAACAAGTGTAATCAGGCCTGCCGAGGGTGGGGGTATTACGTATTTAACATAGATCAAGTGACTATAGCAAATAACACTGGACCAGCTCGCTGGTAGATAGTGATATACTAACTGTGATGATTTAGAGAAGACTATCACGCATGGTTCCTGCCTTACATTGCGTTGATTTTGTTTGCTAACACAGGAGCAAGACATCCCGGCAATGCCGTGCGTCGTGTACTCTGGCAATGACGCCGAGGGGGCTGATTTTTTGTACCTCGCTGTCGATAGGCAGCGGTTTTTGTCCGTGAAGAAGGCAGAGGACGACATCGCTGCCATCATGGTGGCTTACTGGCTTTTTAATATACATACTCGAAAAAGGCAGCAAACACAGTTGCTGTACTAGAATGGTTGTTAGTCGGCCTCAGCAGCACTACTCCGAGGCCAGTTCTGATGAAATTCCTGAACAAGGTCGCAAGAGCGTAGAATCAACGAGGCCAACAAACAACCGTTCTAGTACCAAAGGGATGCTGAACCGAGATTTGGATGGCACGAAACCAGGCAGGAGCACTTGGTGGGATGCTGAAAACCTTAGAACATAACTCATATGACGGTATCTTGTACGGATGGCAGTACTTTTTGGAAAATATGAGCATGATTAACAAAGCTTGCGACATTTGTATTCTCTTCTTCCCTTTTTCGAAAATATGCCCATCCACTTGAGACACTGCAGCATGAGTGATGTTTTGGGGTCTGTAGCATCTCACTGTGTGCTTCTGGTGCCTTGTTTTGTGAAGTCAAAATTCAGTACAGCACCCATTTAACCTTCTAACTCGAAACTAAAATAAATGTACTATACTTTACAGACTATAGTGCACAAACTATACATGTCTAAAAGTCGATATTTTACACCGTACAGTCTATCTACAGGTGTGGACTCTACTATTTTTGTTTCAAGATTGTTCATTATTACAAAACTGGTTAGGCCAGATTGCCGTGTTTTGGATATTTAGCGGTGCAGGGGATGTTCCATTATCCGATGTTTAAAGCCAGGGCACAAAGGGCGGAGAAAACGGAACGAGCTCTTCATGTAGTCAGACCGGGGTCATATATCTGTTTGTGCTATACACAGCTTGTAAGGCACATACAGCACGCCCGGTCCTTCGCTCTATAGGCCCATCTCCGTTACACCCAGGAAGCATCCGGCATGGGCGCCCATCCATGATGTGTCTTGTCGCGTGCGATCAAATAACCATGTAATCGCCTGTTCTTTATTGTCAGCGTGTATGTCAACAATATGTAATATCACATGCCCCTCTTTAAGAAGGAGAAGCAGTTTGCAGAAAAAAAGTGAGGAAAACGGACTGAGTTTACATGAAGTGAAGACAATTTTTTACAGAACACAAACACCAATTGGCGATAAATAGTCACTTTTATTAATTAACGCTAATATATTTAGGATGCACTTGTGAAACAATATGTTATTGTGCTTTAAATAGTAGAGTTCACGACCAACGCAATATTGGAACTTTTTGACAACGCATTGGCTTGCCTGTGGGGACGATCAAGCGCGGGGGCGAGCTGAACTTTGTACCGCAGCGGTCAGATGCAGCCGAGAAGTTCAACAGCGTGGTAAGTCGAGAGGGACAGAACGAAAACTGAAGCCAATGCGAGCGGGCGGTGAACCCGAGACGGTGGCCCTTCTGTTTGAACGAGTATGTGCAGTTAAAGATAGAAGTGTTGGTTTTACATGCGGAGCATCTCTTGCTCGGGTCTATGTCCCGCGGCGTCGGCGTCCTAGTCCGCACTCACACTACGCATGCGCAACTCTCCTCCTTCCCTCTCTCCAACAGCTGGGCGTTACTCTCTCCGCTCTCTCTCTCTACCAACTGCGTGCACATCCCGTGCGTTCGCTTCTACTCACACCGCGCGCGCATGCGCAGCTCTCCTCCTCTAGTCTCCTCTCCTTCAAGTGTGAATATAAGCAGCGGTAGCAAGATCCAGTGCTCAGCAAAGTGGACGTACTCTGCACACTTAACTTTTTTACACTCTTTAAGGGTGGTACAGCACCCTTTAGGGGTGCTGCAAGGGGTTTGCACCCTTCACTTAGCCGTCCAGCACCCTTTTTTTCGTAGGGTTAGCACCCCTCATGACGAGCGCGAGGGTGCTTGGGCGCGAGCACCCTTCCGATACATTGTGAGGGGTGCTGAGTGCTGGAAGGGTGTTGCAAGGGTGCTTAATTATTCGGACAAGGGTGAAGATCTTTATTTTTAACAGAATAATTTGGAAAAAAGGGAACGATAGATATCTGTATGTCGTCTTCAGTGTATATAAGTGGGGTCAGCGTACATCAGATGAATTGATAAACGCCACAGTATATTTTTATTTAGTTTATTTTTATTTTATTTTATTTTTCATTATGACTAATTAACCAAAATTTGATATTTTTTTATTAGTTTAATGGCCGATATTGCAATTGCAGCTTCAAATGAAGCCATTCTTAAAGTCTAACTCATTTGAAACAATGCGTGAAAATGCGACAAGTTCTGAAATAGCCATCGGCCTTTCCATCACAATTCAAAAACTGGAGCGTCTGATGTTGTGCTGATATACGTATGTGACGTAGTCGTTTTCTGTCTCACCGTCATCCCCCTAGTGAAAAAGAGCGGAATAAAAGTATACTCGACATACACTTGTGGTGTACTGTATGGTAGGGAGTGTCATAGAATATTACAAAAAGTAGAGTAGTAGTATGTGGCATGCGGGAGCCGTTCCATGATCCAAGTATACTTGCCAAGTATGTTTAGATCGTGTAACTACTAGCCTTCTCGAAGTACGCTCTAAGCAGAATTAAGTATAATTTAGGCGCGCCATTAGTATTATTTAGGATTATAGAAGTGGTTTATAGAACTGCTGAAATGGCGACAATCAAGGCGTCGGACTCCTCGAGGTACAGCTGCAACGGAAAAAGAGTAGCACAAGTGACCGACGACCGGAGCGGCAAAATCGCGACACGCGGCGCTATCGTTCCCGAGCGCGCCGATAGCGAGAGTGCCAGTCACGTTCCATGTCTCAACGCGGGGGTGGCCGGCAGAAAGCAGCCCATCCTAAAGCCCGCACTTCGAAAGGTATCTTATACTTTAAATTTCGGCCAACCCCCCCCCCCCCCCCCCCCCCCCCCGCCCTACGCGTTGAGAGATGCAACGTGACTGGCACTCTCGCTATCGGCGCGCTCGGGAACGATAGCGCCGCGTGTCGCGATTTTGCCCCTCCGGTCATCGGTGACTTGTGCCACTCTTTTTCCGTTGCAGCTGTACGTTCAAAGCGCGATATCTAGAAGGGCCACGGATGTTCGCCCCATTCGCGGAAGTGGCCGATTGGCATCTGTCTCAAATTACGACCAGCCAAAATAAAGCTCAATCAATCAATCAATCAACTAGTGTTTACTGCAGAGTTAAGGAAGAAACACTGGACTTAACGTTGGCATATTTCAATAATAACAATAATAATAAAATCATTTAGTGTTTTTTACAGTGTCCAGGGACATCCAATTGGTTTTCTCGCTGGCGTAGTTCAATAGAACGCATAAACATATGCTTGCGCGCGCGCAGACGCACACATACACGCGCGCACGCAAGCATGCACACGCGAAAACGCACGCAGACGCAGATGCACGCATAAACAACCACGCGGACGTATCCACACGCGCATACGAACGGGGTGCATGCCACCACGCACGCACGGAAACGAATACGACGAACGAAACATGCTTGAGCTATAGTTTCGGTTTCGTATTGAAAAAGAAAACCTAAAGTTTAGATAACATCTAAGATAGACTAAATTTTTGTCAACTTTCTACAACATTATAGTGACACTGTTAATAGTAATATAATGCTAATTTGCTTAGTTTTGTTTTCAAAAACAAAAAGGAAGAGCCTTTTGAAGACTGCGCAAGGACCGTCGCTATTGCAGTCAGCTACCGTTGGCACTGGCCGTTACGCAGGCTTCGAGAATCGCTTCCTTTTTACGTTTTAGCCGCTTTAGGAGATATTTTAGATATGTTTCTTACGAATACCGTGTTCAAGAATAGCAAGCGACAACTGAGAGCTGGGAGACGCTGCCTCTTACCAACACAAGTTGCGGACAGTCCATCAACACTGCTGCAAGCGCCGGTGAGCTATTTTGTTTCTGCGAAGTGCGTCGCTGTTTCAAACTGTGTCGTGTACGTGTGGTCGTGTACGTGTGGTACCATGTGCTTGCTAAGCTATGCTTGATTCTAACAATGCTTCTGGCCGGTGTTATTTTGTTATTTGAAAAGAGCGTACGTTCTTCAAAACCTGTGGTTCGCCCCGCAGAGCGAGAAAGATTCGTGTGCGACGAAAGATTCGTGTGCGGCGGAGCCGAGAGGCTGCTCTGGGCGCCGTTCTACGGCGTTCGTCCGACGACCCTTTTGCGGAGCGTTCAAGTGCAGTCTGACGGCAGTTCAAGTAATCACAGGTGATGCTAGTTCTGCCGTGTGGTCTCAACAGCCGCTCGCCACCGATTCGTTTCGTAAAGCGGGAGCGAGAAAAAACGTTACAAGAGCGAGCAGCATGATTTCTTGCCTATGCTTATGCCTGTGCCGCAGAGAAGCGCGGTCTCTTCGCGTATGCCGAAGCGGCACGTTTCGAAGTTTACGATTGTGTGATGCCACGTGCTGCCATCAAGTTTGCCACGTGCTGCCATCAAGATCGGAGACTGCAGCGCCACGAACGACACCAACAAGCCTCAAAACATACAGAGCCGGCCGATTTTCCATCAGTTCGGCAGCGGTGCAGGACTAACACACGTCTAACAACAACTACCTCCGTTTGCAGGTGAGAA
Organism: Ixodes scapularis; assembly: GCF_016920785.2. Taxonomy (NCBI): domain Eukaryota; kingdom Metazoa; phylum Arthropoda; class Arachnida; order Ixodida; family Ixodidae; genus Ixodes; species Ixodes scapularis. The sequence goes on from NW_024609857.1 coordinate 89,861,041, forward strand.
TTCGATGAAAGTCTGTTACAAAGTTTTCTACAAAACCTTTTTTTGTCTGATTGCACTGCTGCCGAACACAGCAAATTTTGTGAAGTGTGTTGACTGTTTCAACCGTTCGGTTTGTGTTTCCACATCTCAAGATGACTAAAGATGCAAAAGATTTCACCAAAGCTCTTGAAGACTTACGACGAGAAATAAGAACCGAACTAAGGGGACTAAAGGAAAGCGTAAATTACTGCAGCAATTCATGCAATGACATGAAAAAAGTCGCTGACGACATTAAGGAATTACGGAGGGAAGTACAAACACTGACAAAAAAAACACAAAAATTTAGAAACTGAGAACCGCAAACTAACTAGCAGGTTGGAAGAAATAGAACAATACCAAAGGGCAAATAACCTTGAAATCAAAGGAGCGCCAGAAGTAGGCGATCCTGTCATGATTGTAAAACAGATTGCAGAGATTCTAGGCGAGCCTATAACCGACGTGGACATTGACATCTGTCACAGGGTGCCCACACAAAAACCCACAGAAAAAAACATTATGGTACGCCTTGTACAACGAAGCAAGAGAAACACTTTGTTGCAAAAATGTAAAAAGAAGCGCATGACGACTTCAGATCTTGGTGCTGCTGGTGCGGCATCCCCCGTGTATGTGAATGAGCACCTGACTCGACAAAGCAAACAAATTCTGGGAGCAGCGATCGCTCGAAAACGTGTCGTAGGATGGAAATTTGTTTGGTCATCGGGAGGAAGGGTATACGCACGAAAAAATGAAACCTCACCTACTATCAGAATTGCTGACCCCGACGACGTAGAAAAAATGACGGGGTAATCTCGGTTATTCCCTAGATCTTATTTTAACTACAATTTATATTTTTAATGTATGAAACATATCCGATAGAATGTAAATATTTTGACGACTCATCATTTAATCTCACGTTCCACAACTTTGAGAGTAGTTTTTCTGCAATCCACGTTAACACCAGGAGTATCAATAACAAACGTGACGACCTGGAAATTTTTTTTGAATCTTTGAGCATGCGCTTTGACGCACTACTTTTTTCTGAGACCTGGATTCCCGAAAATGCTGAACCACCTTACTTTAATGATTATAAATGTGCCAGCTTAGGCAGAGAAAATAAAAGAGGAGGAGGTGTTGCCATCTATTTAAAACAAAATATTTTTGGTATGTTGTTGAGAATTTCTCTGTGATCACAGCTGATGTTGAGTGCCTTGTTTTAGATGCCAAAACTGTTATTATTGCTGTTATTTATAGACCCCCCACTGGTAATAAGGAAGATTTTTTAATTTTTTTGGAAGACTTACTATCTTTTCTTGGATCGACCTCCAAACCATTTTTAATTATGTGTGATACAAACATCGACCTACTAAAATGTAATAGTTACGTAATAGAGATGAATAATCTTTTATCTGCTTGGGGATGTACTAACGCTGTGACACTGCCCACCCGAGTGACTTTAGAAACTTCTAGTTCAATAGATATATGTATAACTAATCTCAACGCTAGGGAAGCCACATCTGGCATATTTACACAAGATATAAGCGACCACCCAAGTAGCACAACTCGCTGGTTTGGGACTGGGGCGGTACCGGTCTGCCGGTAAGATCCTACTGGGGCGACGCTGGAAACGCACCGCGGGGCGACAACGGGCCAGTGAGATTGCCAGTCACTGGCCAGTGACTGGGACTGACTGGGATGCCCGGCACTGGGCGTCCCAGCGAGTTCCCGGGATGCTGCCAGCACAAATCCCCAGCGTAGTACCAGTAACGCGGTAAGATACCAGCAAGACCCCAGGCTAGCGGCCTCAAGCCATACAGTCCCCGGGCTTGTTTTGTCCCAGCGAGTTCCCGGGCTGCTGCCAGCACAAATCCCCAGCGTAGTACCAGTAACGCGGTAAGATACCAGCAAGACCCCAGGCTAGCGGCCTCAAGCCATACAGTTCCCGGGCTTGTTTTGTCCCAGCGAGTTCCCGGGCTGCTGCCAGCACAAATCCCCGGTGCACTACCAGCAGTACCGCAAGATACCAGCAAGACCCCAGGCTAGCGGGCTAAAATCGTACAGTTCCCGGTCTTGTCATACAGCCTAACATGTGGTTTTGTGTGCAATTTACACCTGAATAGAAATGATGTAGTTCATAAGAAGAAGAATTTTAACAACAAATGAGTGTAAACAATTATGTTGCACTGTACATGAAAGTAAATTTCTGGCATAGGTACACACCTTATTGGTAAAGCGGCTGCCACAGCCATCTGTCGCTCATACACATGATAGCAATTAAAACATACAAAATTGTTACCGTAATTGTTTATTGTCAGCTCCAGTGAAGCTACAGCTTGGCTGGTCATCATGGGCTTGTCGCTAGAGGAGTGCGCTGGATGAAAGAGGCTGCATGTCACGGGCCTAGGAAATGTTCTTCACACTTTTCATGCAGCTTGTGATGCAAGTCGACCATGCACCCAGGAAGGGGAGTCCTTCATTAGAGCACCTGCAAAGAGAATCAACAGCACAGTAAAATGACAGGGTAAATCAATGCCAGCTGCACATGATAATCCAGAAATTCCAAACTGGGCAAACGCTTAAAAGGTTAAAACAGCGCAAAGGACGACGGACAAGGTAAAGGACACGGACAGAGCGCTGACTCGAAACCAAATTTTCATTGAACTCAACGGTGCAATGTATACACACTATTGAGAACAAAAAAAAGAAAATCAGCCTGAAAAACACCCAAAACAAACGCACAAAAACTAAGTAAGTATCACCTCTAAAAAGATAAACCAAGCTAATCAAGTGGCCAGAAAACCAGAGGCATGAGACAAGAAGCCCATGTAAAAGAAAAACTTTTTGTAACCAATGCGTTAATTGTCTTCATTTCATTTTCAATCTGGAAACTATATCAAAACAAAAATACTTTGATTGCCCTAAGGGACACCTGTTACAACACACTGGATAACCAAGCGGCAAAAATGGCCCAGTTATCTCATAATCAAGGTTAGCTATTTGCATGAAGAAGGCCCACTTCAAAGAAAGGCTCGTGCAAATCATCTACTTTAATTCAAAAGGGCATGTCGAGAGACGGGCAAACTCGCCGGAGCAGTTGGCATGTAGTTTAACATTGCCGTTCGTCCCGATAGGTGCGAGAGATCCAGCATTTTTAGGTAAATATAGCGATTCATTAGTCTTACTGAGACAATGACAAATCATATCCTTGACATATTCGCGACCCTAGCAAAACGGACAGCACCAAACGGGAAAACCGGGAACCAGCCAGAACAGGTCGCTCTGCGCCTCTCCACGTCTCTGGCGGCTTTCGCGGACACGTGTTGTCGACGCGGTGGCAAACAATGTAATTTGATGAAGGTCTGAATATTTCTCAAGTTTGCCTGAGTGTTCATCAGTGTGATGAAGCCTCAGTAAATTGTTTTTTTCTATCACGTGTTTAAAGCCTGTTTACTCCACAACACACAATCGCGTGCTTTCAATTTCTTGGATGGGGAGGAATCAAGGAAAAACGTTTTGATTTCTTCTCTGTCTCGAATGACATTCAAAGTGACGACTACTCGGTAACTGATAAGTGGTATGTAAAACAGACGAGGTGTTTCACTGGAGGGAACCCCAATGCTGCAGTCAAGTGAATGGGAAGGTTCAATAGCTGATTTTTTTAATTTGGCTGTGTTTGATTAGCGTCAAGATTGAGCCACCCACGCTGGTCGGTGCATTGGCTATTCATCTTGGCAGCTTTTCACCGAAAAAGCCTCTGGACCACACCGAAAAAGTTGGGCTGATTTCGCATCTACTTGATTCTCGAAAACCTCCTCGCTGCATACGATTAATGAGGGATATTGTCTGCTTTCAAAAAATGGGGGACGCGTCTCGCAAAGTTAGAAGCTGTCACGACATTATGATCTATTGCGCCTCCAATATTTATAATATACCCTCGTTGAAGCCAGCAGCAATATTCGTCTACATTGCTCAGGTTGTCCGGCCACAAAAGATACTCTCTTTTTCCATTCAGGATTTGAAGTCAAGTTTAATGCAGAGGGGTTCTGCGTGAATCTACGATGAAGACTCTCTTCAAATTTGTCCGCAATCATCTCCGTGCTGCCGGCTAGAACCATATGGCTGAGTTTAGGTAGTATCTCTCCGTCTGTCAAATATACTTTGATTCAGCAGTTCACCTAATAGCTTGTCAAGTAAGCTCATATTTCAGCCCAAATAATATACTAATATCCCTTTAGTGGGACATGGTACGTAATATAATGCATAACCCGCACATTCGTCAAAATGACTTCGATTGTGACTAAAACCTGAGTTGAAATATGAGTATCAGCTGCTTAGTGGGGCTCAAGAAGCTCAAGCTTGGCTCAAGAAGCGCTTGCTTAATTTTCGTAATTTTCCTGCAGGCTGTGTTGCTGATCGAGCAGACGACTGGAGCTGTTTCTTAATACGCACAAAAGCTCGATTTCGCCGACAGATAAGTCGTATGGTCGAGTGATGTGAGTTAGTTGAAAATTACTGTCGGTGGAACAATTCTGTAGTCATCGCTGCTTTCCTTACCTGATCAAAACTGATTAGAGTCTATTACCGTCTCTCCGGAGCCCATAGTTTCGGTAATGAACGAAATCTCCGAAACAAAAGTTTGACATGAAAAGAACAAAAAGCACCGGGAAAACAAAACTATGCTCTGCAAGTTTATCTGCACCGGCTACACTTAACCGTCGCAGTTGAAATACCTATAAAATAGGGCATTAAACAAAAGAAAATCTGTTAAATTGAATGCGCTACCCGTTCAGGCGGCCCGGCCGAGCCGACGCGACCTGTTCCCAGCCGCCATGTTTGTTTGGTGGTGGCGCCCCCTATAGATCGTTGGAGTCGCGAATACAGCTCATTGTTGTACACATACTAATGAGATTGGGTAGACACATGTAAACATATAATATAATGCAGAGTATGGCCCCTGTGTTCCCACATAATGGCAACCTGACTAAAACTCATCTGCAGACTTCACCAAATAAAAAATAGCGACTTACCCAGAAACTAGTATATATTAGTAGCGTCTACCATAAACTCACATTGAGTGTTTACCATCGGCATGCCCCATAGCCCTTGAAAACGCCCGCAAGCCTCACTTACTTTAAGCATATGACATCATATGACAAGAAACATTCCCTCGTGATCATCATTAATATCTACAGGTGCGAACAGTTCAGGCAAATCAATAGAAATATAACAAATCAGTAGTGAGGTGGTGTACAGTGGCTGGTAGGTGCAGGTTAATATGTATGGGACATCTATTTTCTGAGTAATATTGCTTATCTGGTCAATTTTTTTCACGGACCCATCACATACTGAGACAAGGTTCTCAATACAGTGAAAAACAGGAAGGAGGAGTGAGTTCCAGATTTAGCTTTGCACAAGCTATGTGGCAACTGACTTCATCCTCTTAGAATTTATTGGAGTGGATCTGGGTATGATTATGTCTAGCCCGACAATACTGCTAGGAGCACCTTCAAAACCTTCAGAAAGGGGTAGAGGAAGTTTGAATCATAATTTCCGTATTGCGATGAGAGGTGCTCATACTGAGAATTGATGTGAGCCAATGTCGGCCATCCTTCTGCCTGAAATATCTATGTGTCAGCCACCCCCTATCAGAAAAAGTTTTAGCTGAGCGCTTTTTACGGGCCGCTCCGCTCAGCCACTGAGCAGGAAAGTAACCAGGCACGCACGTAACGCTCAGTCAGCAAAGGTCATCGGGGTGCAGGAGTTGTCTGCTCCATCGCCATCTGCGCTCCGACTGGTCGTTGCTGGCTGAGCGTTGTGAGCATGCAGGTGCTTTCCTTTTGAGTGGAGCGGGTCGTAACAATGCTCAGATAAAACTATCTAATGTCTATGTCGCAGCCTCAACAGCCAAACGAGCAGTCTTCTTCCTCGCTTGCACAATAGACCAAAATTGCACTGCATACTGCTTTAGAGGCTTGTTGGCATGTTTCACACTTACTCTCTGCAGACAGCTAGGACTGTCGGTAAGCGAGGAAAAAAAAAAGTGTGGACACATATCATGCACGCCAAAAGAAAACATCAATGGAACTACACGAGACTGCATTAAAGTTGCCAATTGGGCGCGTTTTATACCGCACAGCCACTGTGTGTGCACAAGTAAACTAGCTCTACATATACCGCTCAGCACACCACAGCTAGGCTGAATCACATAAGTGTCACACTTGCCGAGCTTGAAGTACAGTCGTGATCTCTACGAGTGTGGACAAGCGAACGTCGACTGCTCAGTACTGGGAGCATCATGCACCAGCGGACTTGCTCTCCTTTTAAAATGCCTTGCGAACCAAGCATGGTAAGTCATCTGATAAGGAGAGAACGTCACCACGGACAGCACTGAGCAGTTGATAATCGCCTGCTTACCTTCATATGTATCAAGTCTCTACCTGGCCGAAGTAACAGTACTTGGCAGCTCAGGTAACAGACGGATGTGCGAACACATTGGTGGCCCCTACTATGAATAATAAAGGCCTAAAATAATTCCCTTGTATGTTTTTCACAGTATCTGCTAATTATTCACGTTTTCTCTAAAAGCCTCGTCCCACTAGAGTGACAAATACCGATTTTTGTCCGACGACACCTCAAAGTTCCGTGTCGCCGATGCTGTCCCACTGCAACGGCCAACACCCGCGACAATCGCCGACAAACCATCGACGACGGACGAGTTCTTGTCTGTTGTTGGACTTGAAGCGCAGCAAGCAGTCCCACCGAGGAACATCTGTCGGATACAAACTTATCCTCCTCGCCCGCTTGTGCCCTCTGTTGCCTCTCTTTTCACCCTTCCACCCTTCCTCCCGTGGCTTGCTCCACCGCTCGACCTTCAGAGAAGCCCTTGGCGGCCTCTCCCCGTTCCCGCAGTTCCAGTCCCTCGATTGCTCATAGCGGTCGCGGGCGCGGCTTGCTTGCTGGCGCTGGGCAGTCATGTTGCGAAAGGCTTGTCTGTGGCTGGTTTTGCTCGCAAAAACTTGGTGCGCGATTTGGTGCTTCAAGACGCCGAGGTCTACGCCCCTAAATCAGGATGGATACACCCATGTTCGAGGACTGACCAAAGACCGCTCACCATGAAGTAGGACACGACGTTCCGCGGCAAGCTATTCCGGCAGACGAGACTTGTCATCACGTTCTGTGATGATCGGGATGCCGTATTGTCCCCCATAAAACGCCTGCCCTCGATCATTCGGATATGAAGTTTTAAACATCCTCAAAATCAGGGTGAAATTCCTTGGTGCTAACTTAGAATTCCTCGAACGACCCCCCCAAAAAAAAGGAACGATTCGGGTATTCTAGTTCAGAAAACGTTTGGTGTCAATTGTCACGACTGTTTGTGGAAAGTCGCCAACGGCAAATGAAGAGAAGCGGAAGCTTTAATCAAGAAACAAAGTAATTGTCTCCACTTTCACCGTGTTTGTCGGCGCATTTAATGCCCAAAGAGCAAAATAAGAAAACCGCATCGCCAGATTGTTTATCTGTGTATTTTGTTGACAACTCCAATCCCACTAGGAAAGAAGTTTCCTCGTCCCCGTGTCCTGCGTCGTGTCCGCCAGGTGGTACAGCGTGCGTCGTGTGTCGCTCGTCGTGTGTCGCTGTCGTTTGTTGCTGTCTGTCGCTCTAGTGGGACGAGGCTCACGAGCAGTGTAAATAATGCATAAGTAGGTGACAATTCATTATACACTTTAGAGAGAGATTGAGCTGTCTTTATGTATTGGCCATCAATCTGTTGCCTTAACAGACAAGGAAATTATGGTTTTAAAATCTGCTCTTGCTAATGAGTGAATCGGCGCATTCCACTTGGGCCTGTGCTTGAGCTCCTTCCGCATTCTTTATTTTTTCCTTCTCTGTTGATGCGAGTCGAGAGTCTGCGCTTGCCTATGGTTTACACGTAACTCTGCTTGTCTCCTTGCCTTTTGTGGTGAACTGTTTTTCAAGCTGTTCAATTAGTAAAGCTCACCACCTTACTACAATCATGCAACAACTAAAAACAATTACAACCTACACCATTCGCTCAAGGCAGTACCAAACGAAAAAATACAGGGATTGGGTGAGGCATGTCTAACACTATATACTTACACTGAACTAAATATACCTCTCATAAACTGGCGAGACACTACCTTAATCCAGGACATGCTTGTAAATTTCCCCAGAAGCGGCATCAAAAAATTATTTCGTGGGCACAAAGTTTTGCGATCAGGAGCGGTATGCTATGCAAATCACCATGGGATGAATTCATCGCGGCACCAATTTTTGACAATTCTTTTCTGATAACGAGTCACGAAAATAAAGCCGTTTGCAGACGACTGCGCGGCGGAAGCTACGGACTTGCTCGATCCTCCTCTGCCTTTTGCCTGGCTCAGCTCTCCGGACGCAAATACGCACACGGAATCCACCCGTAGTGTCTAACCTAGAGCTTAGACGATGGAGGGGCACCGCGCTAAGTTGAGTGCTTTATTTATTATTATTTTATTTATTTTTTTTTTGGGGGGGGGGGGGGCACCGCGCTCTTCCAGACATCCTAGTTTACCAGTGAACAATACGGTGGAGGGAGGCAATCAAACTTCCCCCCCTCCCCCTCCCCTTTCCGCCTCCACCCGCCGGCTGGCCGGCTGGCTGGCCGGCCGGCCGCTCGCCGCCGCCGGCGCCGCCGTCCCGTCCCCCCCCCCCCTCCCCCCCCCCCATCTCCCAAAAAGTTCCGCCGCTATTGATGGACCTGGACCGAGTACACAGCCTATTTGTGAACGAAGCAAAACAGCCTCGCATAGCACCATTCGCGCACAATTAGTAATACTGGTAAAAGCAAGCGATCTAGACAATAACAAGCATTTTGAACGGAAAAAAGAATAATCTAGCCCTAACGGGCAAAGAAAGGAACTTACTTTGAAACGACCGTGCCATGATCTTGGCTGTTGAGCAGATTCGACGTAGTTCCACGGCTCACAGTCGCTTCCTTCTTTTTCGGACACATTTGAAACTAAGTTAAACTCCACGCATCACGACTAATCGGTAAATTGACCTCAAGACAGAGATGTGAAACACACACAGCCAACACGTCCGGCAAAACAAGGCTGCGGATTGGATTGGATCGCGTTCGTTGGCTATTGTGGATGTCTAACGACTTTACGGAATCTATGTGCGCGTATCTTCAACACGCTTGCAATAAAACGATCAGCAAAGCGCATTAAAAACTATTAAAAGACACAGTAATAATAAATCATTGAGTATGCAAAAATTGCCACAATATTAGAAATACGTCCTGTCCACGTAACAAAAAATTACATACGAAACGACCCGTACAATGTATTCAAACGAACTCACCGGACATATAAACTACTAAAAACAACGCGTTTTCGATTTGGCGATTTGGTTTTGGTGGTTAACGCGCGATGCGGGTGATCGTGTGGTCGGTGGTTCGAATCCCGGAAGCGCGAAGTTTTTATTGTTTTTTTTACTACGTTTTTTTTCTTTTTAATATTTTTTTTTCTGTTTTTTGCAGTTGCCGGCCCCTTACTTTAGGGTAAAAATCACGCAAAATGTGGAAATAAGAAGTGCGAGCCCAAATTTAAATTGATGCAATGCACAAGCCGTGGCCCTCTTGTTTTGCCGGGATAATTCGCTCCCTCCGTGCTAATTTCTGGGTCAGTGTAGTAGGCAAACAGCGCAAGTCCTTTCATCGAAGTAAAGAAGGTAATAATAATGGGAATATTGAGAGCAAAATGAGAAAATGAGTAAGTGGTCAAACTGCCACAGTGATGCAGCCGAAGTTTGTCTGAAGGTGGTCAACTTTACCCACTGTTCAAACAGAAATACCGCTATTTTAAGACAGTTATTTAGCTGAGCTCACAGCGCGGTACGTATTAAGCACATCTCTTATTTTTCTGACTTACGGAAAGTAGTACTTAATTTTCTTCTGGTACATCAGTGATATTTCCCTCGCCTGCCGCCTGATTGTACTTATCGAGGTTGCGCTCCGCAGTTTTACTTTTTTATTAGGCCTAGACATGTTTTTATTCCCGAGATCCAAGAACAGTGCGGATAATTAAACTAGCTTTCAGAGACGGCATCGTTCGGTATTAGAACATTTATGTTTCGCAGCGTCAAGGGGTCACATTCACGACCCGGCAGTGTAAACATCCACAACGCCTTTATCGTGTTAAAAAAAAAAAAATGTTTTTATATTTGTTTTTGGTGCGGTATGTCGTATATAACATAAGCTACCGGGGGACAGATCGTCTGGCTATGTCAAAATTTGAAATATTTCTGTTAGATGATCGTAACTACCACAGAAAACAGCCGATTCTTGACTGAAATAGCATATTTTCACACTCAATTAAAATCACCAATAACACGATCTCAGGAGAGTTGTGTACCTCTCGTAGCGTCATAAGCAATACACACATCTCTTTCTTGTCCAGATTCTGCAATGCAATGCAAATTATAGTTTTTGTAACTCAAAGCGCGTGCTCAATCATGCCACGTGTTTGTTAATTGTGGTTGTTGCTCTTCATTCGGATTCTCCGCTATACCGTTTTTGTTTTAATTTTCTTATCAGAGCCAAATACGTGCGTATACCACCGACCTTAAGTATAGTGCATCAAATTAAACTAGCTTCCTGAAAAGGTATCGTTCGGCGTTGTGTAATTTATTCTTCACGGCGTTGGTGGTCAGATTCTGGAATCCTGAACTGCAAATGTTCCTTGCCGCATTGTTTTTTTCTCGCGTTTTCCCAATAAAACACGTCAGCCTTGCCATGCTGGGATCAAATACACCAGCGTCGGCAGTTATTTGCGAAGGATTGATCTATGCGAATATTTCCACTCGCTATTCATGAATTGCCACAGTTCGTCAGAATCTAAATGATTTGACTGCATAGTAAAAACGGCAAAAAAAAAAAAAGATAGAACGATGTCGGTTAGTAAACGGAACTTCCATGGCGGGGCTCGCCAGCCTAAACAGCAAAGCGCCGATTCCGGTCAGTCACTGAACTTCCGTGTAAATACTGGCCATCAGAGACAGCAAAGTGCCGATGCCGGCCAGTTACTGAACTTCCATGTAAATACTGGCCATCAGAGACAGCAAAATACCAATGCCGGCCAGTTACTGGAACCTCCATGGAAAGGCTGGCCAGCAAAGACAGCAAAAACCCGATGCCGGCCAGTCACTGTAACTTGCTCGGCTGAACTGGCCAGTGAGCAAGACGAAACCCCGACGCCGGCCGGGGCCGGTAGCTCACCGGCGCCAATGGCCGGGCGCCGCCATCCTGTTACCGGGACCGGCCGGCGTAGTCCCGATACCGGCCGACGCGGTGTGCTACCTGGGCACATGCCAGTTTTCTGTCTGACATCTTTCTATCGTGGCAAAAATACACCGAAACGCGATACTTACTCTTACCGACGCATAAATGAAGAATCACTGCAAATTTTTTTTGTCCTGCTCGAGCAAACAAACTGGGGGAACGTCCTTTTGGAACGTGACCCCAACCTTGCGTATGCACTTTTTTCTAACAAATTTAAGCTTTGTTATGACGTCGCTTTTCCGCTTATTCAAGTAAATAATCGTCAAAAACATGTACGAAAACCTTGGATTACAAATGACTTATACAGGCGTATTAAGATAAAAGATAGGATGTACCATAATTTTATTAAATATAGGCACCAAAATCTTATCATCGAATTTAAAAAAACAAGAAATAAATTGAACTCCGACCTTAAAAAGGCCAAATCCGAATATTATCAAAATATATTTTCAAGGGTATACAATGACCCAAGAAAGATATGGGAAACTGTGAACGAAATTACTGATAGGAAAAAACGTGTGCAGGGAACGCAAAGTGTCACTATCGACGGCAGGAACGTGAGTGGACAGCAAATGGCAAATCTAATGAATATGCATTTTGTTGACGTTGGTTCACCACCAGAACACGAAGATACTTCGCAATGCTGTATCACAGACGCAATGACTTCCTTATCAAGCACGATAATGCTATTTCCAACTACGCCATATGAAGTAGAAGGGCTTATAAGTAAAATTAAAAATAACGCCGCAGCTGGCGTAGATGACTTCAAGCCAAGGCCTGTCAAATATGTCTCCCAACAAATATCTTATATCTTGTCACATGTAATCAATCTTACTCTAGAAACTGGAATATTTCCTAACGAACTAAAAATTGCAAGAGTTACTCCAATCTATAAGGGTGGCGGGGAACACCTTCTACAGAATTATAGACCAATCTCGGTTTTGCCAATTTTTTCAAAAATATTTGAAGGGGTTATAAATTCTAGATTAGACAATTTTTTTTCCAGGCACATTGTATTAAACAAATGTCAATACGGCTTTCAAAAATCTAAATCTGCAGAGCAGGCACTTGTAGAAGTAAAGGATAAAATTATAAGCAATATTGAAAATATATTGTACACCTTAGGCTTATTCCTAGATTTTAGAAAGGCCTTCGATACGATCCAACATGACATATTACTAATTAAGCTTCAAAGGTACGGCATACGTGGGGTTGCTTTGACTTTAATAAAAGACTACCTCCAAAATCGCATGCAGTATGTTTATATTCACAACAATTATTCTAGTTCACTCAAAATAAAGTACGGTGTTCCGCAAGGGTCTATTTTAGGCCCGCTCTTATTTCTTCTTTATGTGAATGATATCACAAATATTCTGGGATCCCCTGAGCTGGTCACGTACGCAGACGACATTAACGCATTTTTTGCTTCAACCTCTAAAGCGGCCTTAGAATCTATGACAAATAATTATCTAGACAATCTATCAGTGTGGCTTCAAAATAAAAAATTACAACTAAACGTAAAAAAAACAAAATATATAATTTTCTCTCCCGTTAATAGGTGCGACAACACTAAGGTGACAATATATTTTGAAAAGGAAATTATAGAGGAGGTTACAGAACAAAAATTTCTTGGTGTGTGGTTCAATCGGGAGTTAAGTTGGAACACGCACATAAATAAACTGAGCTCTGAGCTATCCCGAGCCATCGGATGTATTTATAAAATAAGAAATCTCATACCTTTGTGGCTAAAAAAGAATATATATTACGCTTTATTTTACTCCAAACCGTGTTATTGCATTTTAGTCTGGGGCACGACGTCGGCAACCAATTATAATAGGTTGATCATTTTACAAAAAAAAATTCTGCGACTATTTGAAAATTATAAAGGTAAGCCTCAAGATCTCCCAACTGAACCGCTGTTCAGCAAATATGGTCTACTTAAAGTGAATCAAATTTATTATTTTAAATTGTTACAGATAATACACACAAAAAAACTCTTCGCAATTCCGCCAGAAAACACAGCGTATCACACTCTTAGACATAGAATCAGACGACCTCCAAAAATACGTACCAATTACGGAAAACAAACGACATGCTTCCAAGTCGCCAAAATCTTGAATAATACGGAAGATCTAATAGATTTTAACTGCAATATACTCCAATTCAAAAAAAGACTAAAGACACTTCTGGTGGGCAGTGACATTGTGTTCTGATATATGTGTACTGTGTACTTATTAAATCATGTCCATATTTCACTTTTGAATTGTTAAAACATGTTTCTGACCAATTTGTTTTTATCCTTCTTTGCTGAAAAAAAATTATCGTGGGATATTTGATCGATCCTGTTTTTTATTGTTTCTGAGTTGTATAGAATTTTATAGGTTCTTTTCTCTAATTTTCGTGTTCAAAAATCTATGTACCCTACACTGCTGTGTTAGAACTGTAAAGGGGACAGAGACCTCGTCAGGCATTACGCCTTTAGTCTCTGTCCACCTCCCGGTCAATCCGGAAAGAAAGAAATAAAGAAAGAAAGAAAGAAAGAAAATAAAGTGAGTTTAGATGTCGCGTTTTTAAGTGGCAGGGAAAGCCGCTACAAAAAGCAGAGCAGCTAGAAAAAGCAAAAGTATAAAAAAACGCGAAAAGATCCTGAATATTCGATGGTGTTAAAAGAGTATACCAACGTACCGACTCGCCCAGTTATTCTTTCTGTCAAAAAATAATAGCCAATAGTAATAAATGAGATTAATGCCAACTTTTAGTTGGTTATAAATTTCTAATTCACGCAGTACAGCCTTCCCTGCTGTGTTGCTTTCATGATATCAGGTAATGTGTAAATTTATAGGATAGTTCACCGGAACAATTTATGTCCGACCCATTATATTGTATATTTTTTCTAAATGCTCGAAGTTATATAAAAAATGTTCATCATGAATTAAGCCGCACCATTGAATGTACAATAGCTTGTGACTTTTACGTATGTTCCCAGCAAAAGAAAAAGATGCAATCAAAAAGGGCCAATTATTGCGCTTCCTTTCTGTTAAAGCTTTTTTTTTTAGGTAAACGCGAAATGTGGGTTTCTACGTCTAAAAGAGTGGAATTGGCATCCCCCGCAGGGCTGGCAGGCTTGACGCAGTTTGGCTGGCAGCTTGCAACCTATAGGAACCTGGGGAACTGCACCACAAGAGCCAGAGTGACACCCACCCTGCTCTCCTTCAACGCTGGCACCATAAGGAAGGGGGAGCTTCCCCCAAAGTGAATGCAATGGCAGGTGGGTTGTTACAGTGAACTCCCATACAGATGATATTAAACAGAATATCATTAAAAATGAATTATTAAAAACAAAGAATAGGAGTCGCACAAACAAGGAGGAGGAGAGGAACACAGTGCCATGTCGTGTCCGTGTGCGCTGTTCCCATATTCTTCACAATTTCTTTTTAATAATTGTCTACCAACTGGTCCAATCATCAGCACTAGCCAACAAGAGTATGCTGCTATTTCTTACTCTGCATTAACCCTGTGCTTACAGTTGAATCCTATAGTAATGAACAAACAAAAAGATGGGTGCAAGCCAGGCACGTAGCCAAAATTTTGATTCGGCGGTGCCCATGACAAAATGCTGTATGAGGGGGATGGGGGAGAGGAGGCCCCAGCAAAATGGAAGATTTAGGGGGAAGGAGAGAGAGGAGAGAGCGGAGAGGCGGATGGGCTTTCATTATCTTTTGAGTGGGACAGGCTCTGGCAATGCCTCGGTGCCACTGGAAAAGCTGAGGTTCATATCCTTCAAATTAATTGGTTCCAAAAATCTATAATATGTATTAGGGGCCAAGAAATTGCCCTGGAGGAATGCAGGCAGAGGATAACAAAATTGAATGCCAACACGACAGAACAATAATACAGAAAAACAAGACGGACAGAATAATCCACTACCCATGGAGTTGCCATGCAGTTGCCTTCATTTTGTGCGTTGTGACGTCGTTGAGCTTCTGAAGCAATTAGCTAGGCATGTCAGTTTGTACTGGGCAAAAGACGATAAAGGAGCTTTTTTTTTTTTGTTACATTTTATGACCTTTCATTTCAGCTTCTTCACATAAAAGGAATCCTTAGAATTCCTGTATTGGTGGTTTGGGCAACCTAGGCAATAAGGAGATAATTAAGTTACTAGTGCATTATGTTTTAATTGAACAAGGCAGAAACAGCTTGTGTTGCAGTGGCGTCACATAATGCCGAATGCACGTTACTTGCGACGCACTGGCGATGCCTCATGAAGCAACTACGATGGGTCAGACCCGCTATGTCTTTTTTAAAGCAAAATTAATATTATAATCAGGGAGCTGCACCAGTTATTTATTAAGGTACTTTTTATTTAATATTGTAGATAAGCAAGGAACATCTGAAGTTATAATTATAAAGTATGGAATCATTAAGCAACGAAAACATCACATCATTAACACACCCGCCATGAAGTGGTGGAACAGGGTGAGCACTAGAGCACGGCCGGTGGCAGTAGCTCTCAGCAGTAAAAGCACCCTTGAGCAGTTGCCACAGCTGTGCAATGGCTGCAATTACACCTGCGTGATTGCAGGAAACATTGCTTAGAACCCAGCTCCTTAATTTTGTGCAACAGGTGGTTATGGGACTGACTGCAACAAATGCTCGCCAATCTGTGCCTTCGTCTCGCCGGGCGCTGTAAGTAGGCATGCTCGGAACATTAGTGTGGTCTTGGTCGACTTCTGCTGCCCCTGATACCGGCTGGAGCCAAGAGTCGTCCAGTGCGCTTTAGACGCTTACAAGAAGTATGCTTGTACAGCACTATATCCAGCTCCACACTCCTTTTAGTACCCGAAGCTCCAACTTTGATGGACCTTGCAAAATCATGTGGGCAAGCGCCGTGGAGGGCTCGCCCTCCACGGCGCCAAGGGCATTAAAACTGCAGAGAATTTCTACTAACCTTATGCTGGAACGATGCTACTATTTTTCAGACATCCTGGCAGTAGCGGCTACGATGATCGTGGTTTACAATGTCAAGGAAACCATGGCACTGTCACATCTGCTTTTGCTGGAGAGGAGGTAAGCTCTCAACTATCTTTCCTAGCATAGGTTGCAGAATGTAACCTAGCACTTTTATGAATTCCCTTGCGCACAATCTTTCTAAGTAAATGTTTAGGTAACATTGGTGCACATATGCAATTGTGAATGTATCCATCATATTAAAGTTTTTCATTTTCTTTTTTTCAATGGCAGCCAACCATGCGGTACATTACAAACTAGCACCTTTCTTGCACAACAGATAGAGCCATGTTCCATGCTTGTACCTAGTTTAGCCTTTATCTAGATCAGAGTTTAGCAAAGTTATGCAGTTGGAGCTGAGGTTTAGGAGTCACTTGGGTCTCAGGGGAGCCAATACGGTGGTGATGGCACTGCTTCACATGTTTGGCTACAACTTCAACAAGCAAGCTTTCTATTCACTGCATGGCGCACTTTTCTAGAAAAGTACAGTGCTAATCACACTTGTCTATAACGCGCGAGCGTGCGGCTTTCTCCGGGGAGCGCTAGACTGGTGGCATTCGCGAAAACTAAGCTAGTCACGTGGTGCAACATGGAACGGCCCGCTCGAGGGGTGTCGTCCTGCCCGCTCTATCAGCTGGCGGCGAACGCGGAAGGCTACTCGCACGCTTTTTACAAACATCATTCATTGCTCGAACAATAAACACGCTAAAGCATGAAGGCGTATCAACGATTTCGTCATCAAAAAAAAAAAAAAAGATATATCACAAAGCACTTTACTTTTATCGCTTATCAAGCTGATAGGGTGGGCAGGACACCCCTCGAGCGGGCCGTTCCATGTTGCGCCACGTGACTAGCTTAGTTCCGCGAATGCCACCAGTCTAGCGCTCCCCGGAGAAAGCCGCTCGCTCGCGCGTTATAGACAAGTGTGATTAGCACTGTACAAAAGATCCAGTGGCTGTCTTTCCTGGCCCACTGATGGTTGGGAATATCATGGCCAAAAGTAGTTTCCTCGAAGATTTCTAACCATCTAAAGCAAAATATTTTGGTCCAGATGTACATGGGAGGTGAAGTCATCACACAAGTAGAATATGGGCTGCTGCTGACTGATTTTGACTTTTTTGCAATGAGCAAGTCAAAGTAACGTTTACGTCTCTATGTGGAACCAGACTTCTGGCTAGCATTGCCGAAATTTAACTAATCGCAGAGATAATGCAGGTGTCCCTGTTGCGCTGATGATCTTGCATATTTTTCAGTGCTGGGAAAGCATGATTTACTGCCACTTGTGTAAGTTGCGTTCTGCACAAGTATAATCAGGCCTGCTGGGGATGGGGTCATTACATGTTACACATAGATAAGTAACTATAGCAAGTAACACTGGACCAGCTCGCTGGTAGATAGTGATATTGCCGCGCGCAGGGTCACGGACTTCTAGAACTTTCTTGTTTATTCTTGCTCCGTACATAACTTCTGTCGTTTATCCCTGCTTATGTTGTTCTAGAAAGTGTGTGTTCATTCTCGCCCCGAGCGCGCTACGCTCGAACCTTCTCCGCCGAATCTTCGAGATAGTGACTCACTCTAGATAAGACGCCGCTCGCTACATTGTCGAGTCAGTCTCGCCTCAGCGTTTGATCGTGCTGCTTCGCCGCCTTCGACGCCCGCGACGCTCTGTTGTTATCTTTCTTTTGTACCCTTTTATTTTTGGCACAAGTTCGCCACATTAAACGTTTATTTATTCCTGTTTATTTCTTGTTTATTAGTCACCACCCGTGACATTTTTGGTGGAGGTGCGGGGTAACACCTTATGCCTCTTCGCCGTACCCCTCCGAGGACCCGTTCGGCAAGCCCCACTCCAAGACGACCTTTTGAAGAAGAGACAGGGCCCCGGGCAAGCCAGCGTCTCCGAGGACAACCACCAGAGTTTGGTCCACTGCCGGACAACGCCAAGAAGCCACCCAAGCCGACAATGGACTCCACGGCGCAGCCGACGGAAATCCCCCAAGCAGCACCGTCCTACGTCTTCCTGCCTGTGGTTCCCCGTGTGCCGACGCCGTTCCACGGTGAAATTTATGAGGATGTAGAAGACTGGCTGCAGCACTACGAACGTGTAGCACGCCATAATGGATGGACCACTGAGCAGCGCCTCCAAAACCTCTACTTCTCTTTGGAGGGTACCGCGAGGCAGTGGCTCGAGAACCACGAGGCGTCGCTTACGTCGTGGGACACCTGCATCGCCGGCCTGAAAGACACATTTACGAACCAGACACGACGACAGCGAGCGGAAGACCTTCTGCAAGTACGAACCCAAGGGCCCAACGAAACGGTCACCAGCTTCGTTGAAGACGTCCTCCGCCTGAGCAACCGCGCCGACCCTCAGTCCACCGAGGAGAAGAAGCTGCGCGTGCTGATGAGAGGAGTGAGGAGTGACATCTTCGGCGGCCTTGTTCGCAACCCACCAACAACTGTCGGGGAATTCGTTACCGAGGCAACCAACATCGAGCGTGCCCTGTCAATCCGAGCCAGCCACTACAACCGACTCGCCGGCACGCCTGTTGCGTCGACGCTGACACCTTCCCGATTCGACGAAGGCGGCGCCCGTGCTGACAATATTCGTGCAATTGTCCGCGACATCGTCCGGGAGGAGCTCCGGAAACTGCTGCCTGCTGCCAACCAGCCGGCTGAGCTGTCGATAGCCGAAGTGGTGCGCGAAGAAGTCCAGCGGGCAATTCAACCGGAGGCTCCTGCCAGCGTAGCACCACCCGAAGAGCCCGCCCTGACCTACGCCGCAGTGGCCCGACGGCCACCGCCTCCTCCTCCAGCCTATGTTGCGCCGCCCCGACGTCGTTCTCCTGCGCTGCAGCACGACCGCCGCCGCGACGACCAGGCTCAGTACGCCGGCCAAGAGCCCCGCGCACCTCGGAAGACCGACGTGTGGCGAACACCCGACCGACGTCCTTTGTGTTTCCACTGCGGGGAAGCGAACCACACCTACCGCCAATGCCCATACCGGCGACTCGGACTGCGGGGGTTCCACCCAAATGACCCACGCCCCCGTTACGGTGAACGCCCTCGGGAGATCGACGAGTACCTTCGACGACCTCAGTCCCCCGAGCCTGCCTCCCGCCGAGAGTTCCGGTCGCCATCGCCACGACGTCCGGCTTCGCCGATGCACCGACCCCGACGTGAAAGCCTATCACCCCTCGCTCCTCGCCGGGGAAACTAGGCGCGGCAACCCCTGGAGGTGGAGTTGCCGAAGACGACCGATGTAAAGAGCCTCCAAGAACGACGGAGCGCTCCCACTCTCCCGACGCCACGCATCACAACGACGCTCCTGCATCGGTGTCCAACAACCTGAACGTTGTGATCGACAGCCTCGACGAATCGGCACTCGTGGACACCGGAGCAGACTACTCAGTCTTGAGTGGGAGGCTCTCCCGCCGCCTTCGAAAAGTCATGACGCCGTGGGATGGACCACAAATAAGAACCGCCGGAGGACACCTGATTACACCAGTCGGGAGATGCACCGCTCGCGTCGAGATTCACGGCGAAACATGCCCTGTGAAGTTCGTCGTTCTGCAAGACTGCTCGAGGGACGTCATTCTCGGAATGGACTTCCTGTGTGAATACGGCGCCATCATCGACCTTGCGGAGAACAAGCTGACGCTTCGGAAGCCTGTGCCATCGGTGGAAAATCCCAAACCTACGTTAGCTGCAGCGCGAGTCCTCGTCAGCCACGTAAACCTGCCGCCGCTGTCGAGTGTCTTTGTGCCCGTCGGGACCGAAGGAGCCACCTGCGGTGTAGCACTGCTGGAAGGAAGCGTCCAACTTCTCCTCGGACGAGGGATTGGCATTGCAAGAGGCGTAACAGAGCTCCAGGACGGGCGTACCGTAGCCCTTGTCACCAACTTCCGGCAAGAGTCGCAGCACCTTACGAAGGGTACAGCCGTGGGCTACGTCGAGGAAATTCAAGACTCAGCCGCGATCGCCGTGATCTCAGGAGACGCCTCTCCGACGCAGAACAAGACAATCACGTCCTCAGAGCTCGACATCGACCCGTCCCTCCCAGCCCCACAACGACGACAACTTCGTGACCTTCTCGCCGAGTTCAGTGAGTGCTTCTCCGCGTCGTCGAAGGTGCGCCAAACGACGGTTGCGAAACATCGGATAATTACTGATGACGACGCACTCCCTGTGCATCGGCCGCCGTACAGGGTCTCCGTGAAAGAAAGGGAAGCCATCCAGCAGCAGGTACAAGAAATGCTCAACGACGACATTGTCCAGCCCTCAAGCAGTCCGTGGGCTTCACCGGTAGTCCTGGTGAAAAAGAAAGACGGGACTCTTCGGTTCTGCGTGGACTATCGCCGACTGAACGCCGTAACAAAAAAGGACGTCTACCCGCTGCCACGGATCGACGACACCCTGGACCGGCTGCGCCACGCCCGATACTTTTCGTCGATGGACTTAAAGAGCGGGTACTGGCAGATTGAGGTCGACGAACGAGATCGTGAGAAGACAGCCTTCGTCACGCCGGATGGACTGTATGAGTTTAAAGTAATGCCGTTCGGGCTGTGCACAGCGCCGGCAACCTTCCAGCGCGTTATGGACACCGTCCTTGCCGGCTTGAAATGGCAAAGCTGTCTCGTCTACCTCGACGATGTTGTGGTGTTCGCAAGCGAATTTGACGAGCATCTGAGACGACTGCGAGCCGTGCTACAGGCCTTCAAGGCTGCTGGGCTGACCCTCAAGCCTTCCAAGTGTCGGTTCGCCTATGGTGAGCTGAAATTCTTGGGCCACGTCGTGAGTGCGCAGGGTGTAAGCCCTGATCCCGCAAAAACGTCCGCTGTCGCCGAGTTCCCGAAGCCATCAGACAAGAAGACCGTTCGAAGATTTCTTGGGCTGTGCGCCTATTACAGACGTTTCGTTCGTGACTTTGCACAAATTTCTGCACCGCTGACGCATCTGACGAAAGACGACGTGCAGTTCCAGTGGGGAGAGGAGCAAGAGCAAGCGTTCGGCGAACTCAAGCGAAGGCTCCAGTCGCCCCCTATCCTCGGACATTTTGACCAGTCGGCGGAGACTGAAATCCACACGGACGCCAGCAATACCGGTCTCGGTGCGGTACTCGTTCAGCGACAAGAAGGGGCAGAGAGAGTAATCGCTTACGCAAGCCGGGCGCTGTCTAAGGCAGAACAAAATTATTCAACGACCGACAAAGAATGTCTTGCTGTTGTCTGGGCGATAACCAAGTTCCGCCCGTACTTGTATGGGATCCCGTTTCGCGTGGTCACAGACCACCACGCCCTCTGCTGGCTCGCAAACCTCAAGGATCCGTCCGGACGCCTCGCCCGCTGGAGCCTTCGACTGCAGGAATTCGACGTAACCGTTGTGCATAAGTCCGGCCGCAAGCATAATGACGCTGACTGTTTGTCTAGGGCTCCAGTCGAACCTCCAATCTCCGGCGCCGACGACGATGACGACTCCTTTTTTCTAGGCGCAGTTAACGCTACCGACATGAGGGCACTGCAACGCGACGACGCAGAACTTAGCTCCGTGATCGACCACCTCGAAGGTCGAGGAAGCTCTGTCCCACGGGTCTTTTCTCGGGACCTACCGAGCTTTGTCCTACGGGGAGGCGTGCTCTTCAGAAAGAATTTCGGAACCAGCGAAACTCCTTGGCTACTGGTTGTCCCCGCCAACCTCCGAGAAGAAATTTTTCAAGCGTGCCACGACGACCCAACAGCCGGACATCTCGGCTACAGCAGGACCCTTGCCCGGATTCGTGACAAGTACTACTGGCCAAAGCTTCCGAAGACCGTCCATCTCTACACACGATCGTGCCATGAGTGCCAGCGACGCAAGAAACCGCCGTCAAAGCCAGCAGGTCTCCTCCAGCCGATTACCCCGCCAACCAAGCCCTTCCAGCAAATTGGAATGGATTTGCTGGGTCCTTTTCCACCGTCGACGATGGGGAACCGCTGGATAATCGTCGCCACCGATTATCTTACACGATACGCCGAGACGAAAGCCCTGCCATCGGGAACAGCCGTGGAAGTCGCCAAATTTTTCGTCGAGTCCATTCTCCTTCGACACGGCGCACCTGAAGTACTGATTACAGATCGCGGGTCATCCTTCATGGCCCAGCTGACGCAAGAAGTCCTTCGTCTCAGCCACACCAGCCATCGTCGCACCACGGCGTACCACCCGCAGACCAACGGGCTGACGGAGAGACTCAACAAAACCATCGCCGACATGATTTCCATGTACGTCGACGTAGAGCACAAGACATGGGACGAGGTGCTGCCGTACGTCACGTTTGCGTACAACACAGCGGTTCAAGAAACCACGGGAATGACACCGTTCCAACTGGTACACGGCCGAACGGTTACCACGACGCTCGACGCCATGCTGCCTCACGTGCCAACCGGTGATGTCAACGACGACGCTCAACTCATCTCCCAGCGCGCGGAGGAAGCTCGTCAACTGGCAAGAGTCAAGATTCAAGACCAACAGCGAGTCGACGCACGCCGGTATAACCTTCGTCGCCGGGACGTCCACTTTCAACCCGGAGACCGGGTATGGGTCTGGACACCAATACGTCGTCGCGGTCTCAGCGAAAAACTTCTGAAACGCTATTTCGGACCCTACAAGATCATCCGGCGCCTCGGCGATCTGAACTACGAAGTTCTACCCGACGGAACGCGCCCATCTGCAAGACGTCAGCCGCGACCCGAGGTGGTGCACGTCGTCCGGCTGAAGCCGTATTACGAACGATAGAACTTTTTACTCTTGTCGACGAGTGAACTCTGAACTCTGAACTCTGAACTCTGAACTGTGAACTGCGGCTCGCGATTCTGCTGTCGTTTTTTTTTTTTTTTTTTTTTTTTTTTGTTTTGTTTTGTGCTGCATCGGGACGATGCGCTTTTAAAGGGGGGGATAATGCCGCGCGCAGGGTCACGGACTTCTAGAACTTTCTTGTTTATTCTTGCTCCGTACATAACTTCTGTCGTTTATCCCTGCTTATGTTGTTCTAGAAAGTGTGTGTTCATTCTCGCCCCGAGCGCGCTACGCTCGAACCTTCTCCGCCGAATCTTCGAGATAGTGACTCACTCTAGATAAGACGCCGCTCGCTACATTGTCGAGTCAGTCTCGCCTCAGCGTTTGATCGTGCTGCTTCGCCGCCTTCGACGCCCGCGACGCTCTGTTGTTATCTTTCTTTTGTACCCTTTTATTTTTGGCACAAGTTCGCCACATTAAACGTTTATTTATTCCTGTTTATTTCTTGTTTATTAGTCACCACCCGTGACAATATGTTGACTGTGAGGATTTAGAAAAGACTATTACACATGGTTCCTGCATTACATTGCATTGATTTTGTTTGCTAACACAGGAGCAAGACATCCCGGCAATGTCGTTCGTCGTGTACT
The DNA here is from genome assembly GCF_016920785.2 of Ixodes scapularis. Taxonomy (NCBI): domain Eukaryota; kingdom Metazoa; phylum Arthropoda; class Arachnida; order Ixodida; family Ixodidae; genus Ixodes; species Ixodes scapularis. Next base: position 89,884,822 of record NW_024609857.1, read on the forward strand.
CTGGCAATGACGCCGAGGGGGCTGACTTTTTGTACCTCGCTGTCGATAGGCAGCGGTTCCTGTCCGTGAAGAATGCAGAGGATGGCATCGCTGCCATCATGGTGGCTTACTGGCTTTTTAATATAAAGTGCTCGAAAAAGGCAGCAAACACAGTTGCTGTACTAGAACGGTTGTTTTTCGGCCTCAGCAGCACTACTCCGAGGCCAGTTGGGACGAAATTCCTGAACAAGGTCGCAAGAGAGTAAAATCAGTGAGGCCAACAAACAACCGTTCTAGTACCAAAGGGATGCTGAACCGAGATTTGGATAGCACGAAACCAGGCAGGAGCACTAGGTGGGATGCTGCAAACCTTAAAACATAACTCATAGGACGGTATCTTGTATGGGTGGCAGTACTTTTTGGAAAAGATGAGCATGATTGAACAAAGCTTGCGACATCTCTATTCTCCTCTTCCCTTCTTTTTCGAAAATATGGCCATCCAGTTGAGATACTTCTGCATGAGTGATGTTTTGGGGTTTGTAGCATCCCACTGTGTGCTTCTGATGCCTTGTTTTGTGAAGCCAAATTTCAGTACAGCACCCATTCAACTTTTAAGGGGGGACACTACCCAGAAAAAACAATTTCTGCAAAACCAAGTTGATATTGAAAAATGTCATATTCAAATCCACCAACATCTAGAGAGTATTCCCAGAACTTTTCACTAGTTTACACTGCATAGTTAATTCTTTAGAAATTGTTTTCTGTCAACCGATGCTAAAGAAAAGGTACGGGTTGGAGCACTTAGAACGCATTTTTCTCTAATCCACTTTTTAGCATAAATTTCCCTTTAGGAAAACTATCGTTTTGTTATTACATAACTTGGATTCATTTTTATAAGTTTTTCTGGGGTGAAATTTTAAGGGGAAGATAGCTATGAGCTTGAATTTTTTATTTTTGTCATTTTTCATGCTCAAGAACTAGCATTTTGGACAAAAAAATGGAGATCTAAAAAAAAAAACAGCATTTGTGTTTAGTGGCATTTTTGTCGTGAAAGATGGTATAATATAGAAAAATAGCTCCATAGCTATCTGCTTTGAACTGTTCTAAAGCAATATAACACATGAAAACGACAAATTTATAAGTAATTTCAAAACGATAGTTTTCCTACGCAGACACGCCCACTTCCATCTTTGAACGTTAGCAATTCTTATTGTACTTTAACGAGGTTAACAAAATTTGGCACAAACGTTCTCAACATCAATAGAAACAAGTCCTGTAAATGTCATTTAATACAGAGAAGTGGTTAAAAAATTCACTTTTTTGGGTAGTGTCCACCCTTAACTTTCTAACTCTAAACTAAAATAAATGTACCATACTTACCAGACTATAGTGCACAAACTATACATGTCTAAATGTTGATATTTTACACCGTATGGTCTATCTACAGGTGTGGAATCTACAACTTTTGTTTCAAGATTGTTCATTATTACGAAACTGGTTAGGCCAGATTGCCATGTTTTGGATATTTTATGCTGAGATAAAGTAATCGAGACAGTCTCTTACCGTCAGTCTGTTTCCTAGGCTTTCGATACCTCGCATCTGACATGGTGTTTGCTTGGAAGCCCGCACGCAACCAACTTGGGTCAAGCTTAATCTTGAGGAGCTCTGCGATTGGCTGACGAGCGGATCACGGAAAGCCCTCCGACATTCATCCGCAGATATCCCTTTTGTGGAGTTCTCCAGCCTGAAGTTTTCCCTGAGGACTATACACCGAGTGCGGACTGTTTAAGAAAACGCTTTTTCTTTTTAGCCGAAATTTACCCTTGCACATTATACACAGGATTGTGGACTCTAGTCTGGAAAATATGGTAGCTTTTAATTATAATGCAATTAAAATGCAAAGGTGCAAGCGAGCTGGACAAGAATGACGAATGTAATCCCTGGAGAAGGGGATTACTTGTTTTAATGTTTCAAGCCCTAAACTGAAAGAAGTGTAGCTTGATTTTTATGCAACTTTAGGGTCTTAAATGAAAGTCGCATGTGCTATGGAACAAAAAGTATACGCTCGAACCGGAAGGCATCTAAATTGTTCTTTTGTTCTAGTCATTTTATCAAGAAACATTCTCATGTACTGAGGTAATCTGTATTGATTTTTTTTGCTAGCATCTTAAGCCTACGGTGTGATATTTAAAAAAAATATATAATTGGTTATTTGTATGGAGGACATACCTGGTTATTTTGTTGTGCTCACATAATAGTTCAATAAATGATTATTCATTTAGTTGGCTTTTATTGACTCAAACCCCCCAATGTTTTGTCGATTTTTACTAGCATCTAGGCCTATATAGGCTGTGATATTTGATAGAATGCCACAAGTATTGTATTTTGATATGTGTGTGGAGGACATCCCTCATTATTTTTTTTGTGGTCACATAATAGCTCAATAAATAGTTATTTAGTTTTCCTTTCAGTTTTTTTTTCTCATTTTATAACAACTTTTATTTACTTGCAGCTCAGTCACATGCTGTGTGTATGCAGCTGATGCCACTCGCCATGCCTTGGGCGAAAGTGTAAAGGCACTACGGCATACCAAGTATGACGGCTCGTAACCACTTCATATGCAAGGCAAATGACCGACGAGCCAGAGCAGGATGCAAGGACCAAGTATCGGGATTGAACAAGCTAAGCTCCTCGTTGTTTATGTTTGTACCATACACTTTCTCACATTGCATAGTTTGCATAAGCAAGTGCTCATTATGCATGTGACGCATATCACACTTCAGTGTTGGTAGTTTGACAATTGGACACTTAATGACACATTGAGAGTGGTGGCAGACTTCTTCTTTAAAATGATGTTTGAGAATGTCTCCCACTGATCTATTCTAGTATATGAGTATTAAGACCATCGAGCAATTAATAGATTCAGAAGCTTTAGGCATGGAACAAATTCTCTGATATTTTTTTTTATTTTCCTTCCAAATTTTGTGGGAAGTAAAACTTAAATCACGCAAGATTTTTCTGTAACATCTGTTTGCACACAAGTTAAGCTTGACATTGAAATATTACCTTTTCTGCCATGCACATCTTGCCTTCATTATCGGACGATGCATCTGTGCACAGCTGCTTCAAGTAGCATGTGTGCCGATGCATTGCACACATATCAAATTATGAATCCAGTTTCTGGAACGAGGTCCTATGCTGGTACTTTACTTTTGCATCTCCTTATTTCTTAACTTAATTGGTCTGCATACTTCGTGGTTTTCTGGTTGCCATACCTGGTATACTGAATCCGCTTTGACAAGTGCTGAGATACCGGTGTGATTCATTCTCATCGGAACAGATTCTTGTAAAATAAAACTTTTGTTTTATGCAAATTATCTTTTTACAGTTGAGTTATAGTTGTCCTGGCAGACACTTTATACAGGCAAGATGGCAGCTAAAAGTGGCCTTATTGTTTAAAAGCCATGAATTAGTTTTTTAGTTACTGGTTTGATGGCACCCGAACATATTGTGAAAATGGAGGCAGTCACCTTCTTAGACCAGCTTATTTTTCGTGAAATGAGCACTAACCTAAGAAAAAACGATTGAGAAAGATTTGTGCACACAAAACGGGTTGTGGGATACAATACTTTCTGGACCGCTACAATACCGCTGCCTTTGGTGAAATGATATTTTCTCCTTTTTTTCGGTCTGTGTGCTCATTTCAAGATTTATTAAAAATTGACTGGTTTAGGAGGTGATTGTCTTCAATTCGCAACAACTGTCGAACCAGCAATTGAAAAAGTTAATCAGCTAATTTTAGATAATAGTCCACTTTTGGTGCCAGCCTGCCTGTACAAAGTTCGGCTTGGCTAAGTGCTCACTGTAACGAGATCATCTGTGCAAATAAGACAAGTTTTGTTTTACAAGAGCCTATTTCGATTAGAATGGATCATCCTCGAGCACGCATTAAAATCAGCATCAGCACCCTTGGATTGGGGTGCATTGCACCGTGCACCCTATGCTACTCCACACCCCTATAGGGTGCTTTGGCACAGGGGTGCTCGTTTGCACCCTCAAAGGGTGCTCGTCCTGGGAAAAGTGCTTTACACCCCTAAGGGGTGTAAAAAAGTTTAATGTGTGCTTTATGGAGACGTGGAACGCCGTGGATGTTGACATTGCGGGCTACGCTACGGTCGCGCGTACGCAGGGGTTTGGTCGACCTGCGGGCGGTGTGGAAATCTGCGTCAAGCGTTCCGACAAACGTTCCGTCAACGCGCTGGACCTACAACTGCGCCCCACTGCTGACCAACGTAGCAACGGCGAGCATTGTGCCACTAGCGTCTACGGCGTTAACGTCATGACCATGTACCTCGGACCCAACCTCTCACGCACAGCCGTGGAGCAGTACATCGACGAGGCCATGGGTGACTACCAAAACCAATACGCAGACACACATCCTTTCATGCACATTGGTGACTTTAATGTCAACGTCATGAAGAGCCATCGCATAGTTGTGTACATGTCATCACACCACTCGCTGCAACACGTATCATACGACGACCGCAAACAACAGCGAACTACCATTCACGGCACATGCATTGATCACGTCTTCACCAATTTCAAGATCCACCCACTGCACCAAGATCCCCTCAATGTTCACTTCAGCGACCACAAAGCCATCCTCATCAAAGCAAAGTGCACACCTCAAGTATTAGACGCTGCTCAATAAGGACCTTCGTTAACCGTTGCACCTTCGTCTACGCAATTAAAAGAATTACACCATCTTCCCGAGGGGAACCATGGGGTGATGCGCAGCATCGCGGAGTTTCCAACGACGTTCACGTGATGTGTGGTAACCAACGCAAGTTAACAACGTAATAACACGCAAATTAACAACGTTACTAATAACGTTACTAACACCGTTAATAACACCGTTAATAACGATCCGCGATGCTCCGCATCACCCCATGGTTCCCCTCGGGAAGATGGTGTAATTTTTTGTTCAAGACTTATCGATATCTCTGATGCCAAGAAGCAACGATTCCCACATGCACAGAAGGCAGCGAAATCAGTCACTTAATGTATCTGTAGACTTTTAGTTTCTCCACTTTGTCGCACCGAGCTTAATGCAAAGATTGTAAGCCTTCGGGAATATGGAAAAGCGATTTGACGATTTTATCTTAGGTGGCTACGGCAGATTCGCTTTGGCTAGGCACACATTGCTTTGGTTTGGCAATTAATAAAGGTTTGTTATATTTTCTCCTTCAAAATAAAGCGCGTCCGCCAAGGCGGGCTTGGCACCGCTGCATAAACAGCATTGGCGAATGGGTCTTTCATAATGCCGGAGACTGTGCATCTCGTGCTAATGTCCCCTTAGTTTCCTGGCCCGGCTCGCGAACTGTGCACCACACATGTGAGGAGCGTAATCCTGTGCGAGCACCTACTGAGGCCCATTCTTCTTTTTTGTGCTTCCTGACTATATCGATTTCTTTCTCCGGTAAGTCGAAAAGCTGAACGCTTCTGGTCATTGTTTTAACTTTTTTTAACGAAGTCCTTTGACGTCCGCCTCAAGGAGCCGTCCTGCGAACGAAAATTGTGTACTGTGGCGAAGTGCTTCAAGCCTTACAACCTGTGTATAACACAAACAGGTCTGGCTACCATGAAGAGCTCGTTCCGTTTTCTCCGCCCTTTGTGCCCTGGCTTTAAACATCGGATAATGGAACATCCGCTGCACCGCTAAATATAAGACTAAGGAATGTCAGTTGCAATCTTTAAAAATTAATAAAATATAATGTAGCCAAGCACCAGTGTTCTCAATCGAAATGAATTTACCCGCTGCATTTGAACACAAAAATAAGCAGTATAGTTTTTGCAGCGCAGCCGACCTGCGGAAACTGCGTTTGGCCGTTCAGAGAACCTGGAAGCGAATTCGGTCACTTCTTGAGAAGATACAACAAGAAAGTTCATATGATCGGCAGCAATAATAAAAAAAAAAAAAATTGAACGAAATAATAAATGGCCTTTTTCGATAAAGTGGGTTCAAAATATCAATTCATTTCATTTTTGACGATATTTCAAATTTTATATAAAAAATTCAGTGAAAATAAAATAGGCTAAACTTATGCCCGCAGAGTATTTGGTAAGCGACAAATATAATAACTCATGAGTTACAAGGCTCTGAAGTTGTCACCGCATTGTCACGTGACAGCGATTTCGATCACTTCTAAAGAAGATACAACAAAAAAAGGGGGAAGTCGCATCAAGCCAATTGAAATTTCATATGATCGACAGCAATAATAAAAAAATTGAACGAAATAAAAAAATGACCTTTTTCGATCAAGTGGGTTCGAAATTTAGTTAGTTCATTTTCGACGATATTTCAAATTTGATATAAAAAATTCAGTGAAATAAAATAAAATACACTTATGCCCTTTGATAGCTCATGTATAGGGCTACACCCGCATAGTATTTAATAAGTGACAAATATAATAACTCATGGGTTACAAGGCTCTGAAGATGTCACTGGATTGTCAAATAGACGATGTTTGGCATTTTTTACGTCAGTAAACAAAAATACAAAAGTATTTTCCTTTATACTAAAAAAAGAGTCCAAATAACATACAAAATCACCAAAGATTACTGTAAGTTTTGTATGCTTCCCGTATTCGTTCCTGCGTACAGAAGTGGGTAGAAAAATCACGAAGTAAAAAAGAGATTTTCACCCTGCTCCACTCAATAATATTTTGTGAAGCGAAATATGTTTTAAAAAATGTTTAAAAGCGACTTTGTTCTTTTCGGAAATGAGGCAATTACATATATTTAAACAAAAAAAATCGAAAGACGCACCCCGAGAAGCGCGTTCGATTTCAAATGAAACCACCCGAAAATAGAAATTAAAGTAACATCCGACGTAACTTCACCCCAATGTTTCAAGTTACATCCGGCGAGAACTCGAAATGAAAATGAGAGTAACGTCCGATGGGAATAAAAGCTAAAGTGACGTCCTGTTTAGCTTACGCAACCTTAATGAATGTTAAACATGATGAAAAACAGCCTCAGATAAACAAGTACGAAGAACGGGTGAGGTCTTTACCCGTTCTTCGTCCCTGTTTCTCTGAGGCCATTTTTCATCATGCCTAACTGTTACCAACTGGCCCAAATCACCACCCTAGTCCAGTTTATTGAATGTTATGTTTTACGGCCGATACATGACGTACACACAAAAAATATCGTGAATTACCACTACGTTACGTCCGGTGCAGCATTCGTCAATTTGTTAAAATCGCGACTTCATCTGTAGCTTCAGGCACAGATGCCTGTCACATTATTTTTTTCTTTCTCGTTTTTTTTTTATTGTTTAAGACAATTATTTTTCCTTTAAGACGATTTCTTGTGACGCTTTCTCAGCACTCGCGGATGTTGGAACTAATTATTAAGAGAAATAGAATGGCCATGTGATAAGCAGGGTTCCTTGCGCTGCCGACGCGAGTCCAGTAATGAGCTAACACTCATTTCACTTATCAGTGCAAGGAATGTCTCCATCTCCTTGTTAGTGAAAGCCTTGGCTAAAACGTATTCGATTAGACTACTTGATTACTCGACGGCAAAAGTAATTGGACATTACTCAAAGAAGTAATCGTTACTTTTTCGATTACTAATATTGTGTGAAGACACATCTTTAGCGCTCATAACAATAAACTACTTCCAACCTATATTTCACATTTGCACAAGTATTCAAGAAGAAAAACTGGCTCCCTCTTCGTGGTCGTTGCGCCTTCACAATGCGGACACAAGCATAGAATTCGTTTGAAGACGTTTAATGATTTGGGCGTTCGCCAGTCTGTGTGTGTGGGGGGGGGGGGGGGGGGGGGAGCGGAGGGGGTTCTAGACCTGTTAAGCATAAGCAAGGGTTGTCGCTGAAAGTTTGCATCGCTCATTTTATTATTCACATGTGGATGAGCTCGCATGTTATACAAAAGAGCAGCAGGTCCAGGATTTGAAACGGATCATGTGTAGTATCCATTAGCGGAAGAGATCGCCCCGACCACTTCTCAACTCGAAACATTGCTTGTCACAAAGACCACGTAGGGGAAATATTTCATGCCTTTGTTACATTTTGCATCCGCTTTAGGCGTTCTTCGGTTGTGGTTCTCCTACGGGCTGCGAGTAGGTACCCTAAGCAGGATTTTTATTCTTTTATTTCTGTGTGTGTGCGCGTGAGGGGGCTAGTTTGAACGAAAGACTCACAAAGCTACATTCTGCTTCCTCAAACTTCGCCCTGAATGGCCTTTGTCGCGCACTGTGGCTTCCCTGGGCTTCCCACTCCCAGTCCCAGCTCGAAAAAAAACAAGAAAAAAAAAAAACGGATATTCCTCAGAAACTTTACATAGAAAGAGATCGACCTCGTTTCCTACAGCTCCGCAAAAATCTTTCCTTTTTCCGTACGAAAAAAAAAAAAGAGCAAATTTTATTTTTGTCATTTTAGAAAAAAAGGCGTGTGCCGGGGGGGGGGGGGGGGGTTTATGGACAAATTGTAACGGTTACAAGTAATTTTATTACTTCAAAAAGTAATCAGATTACTCTCGTGATTACTGCCTAATAAAAGTAATCAACTGATTGCAAAATTACTCTAAAAAGTGATCGATTACAGGTAATTTGATTACTTGTAATGCGTACGGTACAAGTCTGCATAGAACGTTTCGATACGTTACCTGGATCCGATGTGCTGCTAGTCGCATCCATGCAAACGTACGTACAGTGTAAATGTTTGACTTCACTTCATAAAAACCAAGTGCAGCACCCCGGTCCGGGGGGAGGGGGGCGAGGGAAGGGAGGGACTGGTTTGCCCCCCACTCAATAACAAGTTGGTACGCCACTGTATGTCGGCACGGTCAAAGCAGGACAACCAAAAGAACACAAAAACGAGAACGCTCCTTGAAGTTTCAACACGATGCGGCGCACAAGCTGTCATTTGCCGAACTCAACCAAACCGGAAGAATTCCTGACTTCTTTGAAGAATCACTTGTTGCCGATATACGCGTAGGACTTTTCGAACACTTATAGCGTCGGTGCACATCCAATACGTTGTCAAAAGGGAAAGGCGAAAGATCGAAGCAGGCAGGACAAACAAACACGAACTGCAATGGACAACAAGCAGACACAGAAAAAAGCGGCTGCTAGCGCGGGCGCTTCCGGATCTCGGAGGGGATGCTTATCGGCGTGTAGCGTGCCCTCCTCTCCCTCGAGTAACATGACAGAGCTGACCAGAGATGAGGGAGGGGGCGAGGTCCAGGTGCATGACACCGAGACACCCCCTCACTTTCTCCTAAGGCATTCCACCACGACACGTTTGCATCGTGGTGAAAGCAGGCAAATCGCGCGCATTTCACCACGCTCGAACGCTGAAAATGGATCCGGCCAGAAGCTTGGCTTGTGCCCGAGCGAAAAAGGCACCCAGCGCAAGCTCCTCATTTGACGGCTGCAACGGTGGGCCTGCTCTCCCAATGCTCGATGTTCTTGCAGCCACGTGTTCGCGCGCTACCTTTGCTGAGTCTTGAATTGAGGTGAAACGGAGTCTAGATATATTCTTTCACGCGGCCGCGTCTTTTGCGAGAAAGATTCGAGCTGAATAAGTAAATTGAGGCAACAAAGAACGCCGAAGTTTTAAAGCTCTTTCAAAAATATCGGCTCGCCAAGTGCACGTTTACGTAGGAAAAAAAGAAAAAAAAAAGCTTATTGCAGTTGCAGTATAAGCGAACATCAGCGCAATCAATATATAAATGCGATTGTAAATCGATGAACCGGCGCTCCCGACTTTCCGGAAGCAGGCTGCCACGTCTGAAATAGGCGTGTGCATGCCACCGATCTGTCCGTTCAGCATCAAAAAGGCTCCGGAGAGCCGTTTGATTAAACCGGTGCAGTTTTCCGATCACCGGTCACCCACCTGTGCAACATGGTCACCGGTTTTAGCAATCGTGCGACAACTTTACCCAAACAAGTGGCCCATTTGCCCAGACGATTGACCCGTTTGGAAAGGAGTGACCTGTTTGCCCAAATAGGTGACCGTTATGGCTCATACGGTGTACCCTTTTGAGCCATACGGGCAACCAATTTGACAAACTGGAGACCGGTATGGCTAAACTGTTACCGACATGAACCCGTTTACTTTCATACAGGTGCCAAATGTTTTTTTTTTTTTTTTGTTTTTATTAGGCGTGGTTGTTTTGCAGTGCCCGTGTCGACATATATCTCGGATTACATCTTTCAAGTTCGCTATTTTTAAGTGCATTGCAACCTACCTGTGGTAAGGATTTACCGTTTTTGTACGGGTACTATTCCAGATTATTTATAGATTGCGGCAGTGTCTATAGTCCCGGCATCCGAGAGAATAATTTCCCAGCAATTCTACTTTGCAATCTTCTCAATTGTACAAAAGCTCAGTAGTACCTCTTCACATTTCACAGATGGCTAGAATGCTTGTACCTGTCGACGGAATGGGCTGTATAAAATAAATTTCTAGAAAAATTTAAAATAATTTTTGTGTCTGTTTTCCTTCCTATTTGCGAACACCTGAGCGAGTATATTTTTTAATGCGGGTTTTCTTCGTGTTATAAATAGGTTTGTCTTGTTCGGGACGTCTCAAATACGTTTAAAATATCATACCTTCTAGACGGTAATTGGGGCGTCGAATATTTTGCCTGAATATCAGAAGGACGCCTACGAATGTGTGGTCACGCGCCAGGTCGAACGGGCTCCTGTATCAAAGAGGTACAGCATCAAAAGGGTACCGTTTCAAACGGGTGCCGTTTCAAACGGATACCGTCTCAAACGGGCACCCATATCCCACAATCACGGTTGATCCAAATGAGTGGACAAGCTTGCCACCCGTTTGATTCACACGGGTTGACCAGTTCGCCACCCGTTTGAATTTCGATTGTTTTTTCAGTAGGGTTGCAGTTTTTATTTTCTTCAACTAGGAAGTTTAGTTTTAGTGATTAAAATGTTATCAAACGGTTTAAACATAATCTTCAGTCATAATAGCTGAGTGTACACCTCAGTCTTCGTAACAGGCGCTGCTGAAAAAATCGCACTTTTTAAAATCCTGATGACTCCAGCTGATTTTGAACTCTCTAGGCTCTGTCTATTGGCTGACATGTTTACCTTCTTGGAGCCGCCAAGAGAGTGATTTTGGTAAAAGGGGTAGCACTGTGTGCCCCGTAACAAAATAGCACATTATGTAGTATGCTTAAAGGGGTACTTAACCGAAATTTGAATTTCGGCTAAAAAGGAAGTGGGAGGTTCAACTGGAAGCTACAAACCCCAAGACATCACTTTTATAACAATATGTCGAACGAATATCTGTAGTTTTGACAAAAGAAAAACGCGATTAAACGAAGCAGACGTCCCGTTACCGGGCTTCTCGGCCTTCTCCTCTGCCCGCAGTCAAGCTTCGGAGTAGCTATGCCACGTGACGGCAGACGGCCTGCCTGCTTCGCTCTGTTGCATTTCTTTTTCTAAAAGATACAACCATCCGTTCAGAATAATGTTGTAAAAGTGGTGTTTTGGTGTCTGCAGCCTCCTAATGAACGGTCCTACGGCCTTTTTGGAAAGTAAACATTTCGGTTCGTCTCCCTTTACAAAAATCCAATATTTTTTTACTGGTCTCAAACATGCGCCGAGGCTTACCTCTGACAACATGGTAAGAAGAAGACACCTTGTTTTCTTTCTTTAAACATTATTAAAACTTTTTAAAGTTATGAGCGAAATAAAATGATAAATCGAAGCAAAAGAAAATATATTTCCTTACACAATACGGCCCCTCAAATGGTGGGACAGTCGCGACACTCCTCGGGAAAGCGCTTTAACTAGGTGATGTTCTCGTGTTTTGCATAGTTTTCGAACTCTATTTGTTTACTGTATCGCTCTCTAACCTCAATAAAACACTTTTATAAAGACTTTTGACTTTGAATTCACAATCATACTTATTATTTTGCGCTCAGAAGGAAATGTTTCATGGCTGTGGTCAATTGGGAAGCCAGGTAAGTTAATGTTACCAGCTGCGGGCGTTTACCGTCACGCAGTCCCATCGTACATATCCATGTATCCTGCGCCTTGTCGAATTAAAATATAGTCTTTGTTTCCGGAGTCTCCTGAACCACTAAAAAGGTGGGAAAGGAAAAAGAAATAAAAAAAAATACAGATGCCTAAATATCGGTAAATATGACCATAATTAGGTTCCTTGTTTTTTGTGTTTTTGTTTTCGTGTGACCATGGAGGTACTTTAGATATTTATCCGTAATGTCGCCTAATCTTCATACGCTTAACTGGTTCTCACCTCTTAGGTAGGCGGGCTTTCAGAAAAAAGTTGGGATTAACCTGGGTTCCATAAAACCCATTCGGGTTCGGAAAATTGGGAAATATTGCCGCGCGTGCAGCTGGCCTAATTTGCACTGCTCCCGTGGCCTAACGGTTACCGTGCTTGCCTCCCACGGGAAAATACCGGATACACCTTTTTGCAGTTTATGAAATGTCGCGTTCTGGTAAATTCGAGAACCGTGTTGATTATTTGAGGTTAGAATGTTCTACACGCCAAACTTTCCACACCGATTGTTTCAGAAGCCCACGCGTCTATATCAGGGGCTCTGCGTGTCCCGTCTCAGCTCGGAGCGTGGAGCGAAAGCTTGCGCTGGGAACCTCCTGGGATCGGTCACCACAGCCCCAGCCCGTTTCCTTCAGGATGAGTTTCGTACAGGCACGCGTTCGTGCAATCACTACGGCGTGATGCACGTTGAAAATCCCAGGTTAGCGGTTGTACTGCACTGGCTAAATTTCTCATCTACACCTAAGAGACGTACCGATCACCCGTCGAGGCGTGACATACAGAGCAAGCCAATTTTTAGCCCGAGTTAGTCTCGCCCCAGCGTTCGATCCTGCTGTTTCGCCCACATGAACGCTTCCGACGCTCACCTTCTTCTATGTTGTTTTGGGCACAAGTTCGCCCCATTAAACGTTTAGTCTCCCAGTTATTTGACGCCTCATCATTTGTCATTCGCGACAATATCGGGCGTATCCGAAAATGAAGGCCTGCCCATAATGCATTTGATATTTTTGGGCCGTGTACACAATATGATTGCAGCTGGTTAAGAAAGTGCAGTTTTTTCATGTCACTCAGAGTCTACAATTAAGTATCCAGAAAATAATCACTAGGCTAATAACGAAACGATCTTTAATTTTGACAAGCCTCCATGGTATGCCTAGATTACGGTAAGATTCCTGGTTTGATTATCCAGTTTGAATGTTACCATGCGAAAATCCATACCGTTTTTTTTGTCACTAGGTATTTAGTATTGGAACTTTTGCTTGCTAATATATCATGGTCCAACTGCCGCAAAACAGATTTGCAGCATAAAATCTTGGTTTTTTAATGCGGCTCAGGACTCAATCTTCAGCAAAGAGGCGACAAAGGCGCTTTTCGGCGCTGTAAACCTGCAGCACCGATTCGTGACGGGGCAACCTTGCAGACGGCTGAAGGTATCAGCTCCGGAGAGGGCACTGAGTCCTGACCAGCTTGCAGCTGTGTGCAGTAAGTTGTTTTTCTTTGTTCCCATCACGCCAAATTCTGCCATTTATTTGCAGCCATCAGTATGACTTCATGTTGACCCATTTGAGAGCTTGGTCTCTTTATTCAAGAAATACAAAATGAAGTACCTGCAAAAAAAGTTGCTTCGATGTAAAGAAAGACACCATTCATTATGATAACGACGGGCCTACCGGAAGAATGTCCCAATCACGGACATCTGCACAGAGCACCTACAAGGAATCGCTCTAATTATTAAGGGATAAGGTAATGTTTGCACATTCACAACAATCCTTATTAACTCAGTTATATAATTTTCTGTTGCTTCCAACTTCGTCATGCTTGTTGTCAACATGCAGAAATTTAATTAGTCTTTCTTGACCTCTGTTTACTGAAGATAGCTTTGGCTATCGTCAAATACGTAGCTTTGTATAGAGCTGCGCTTAACAATTTTCTCCACCGAGACAAAATAGGCCGTGATTGCAGAGAAATATCGGCTACTAAAATAGCGAATATAAGCTGAAAGGGCATGACAGTTTGTGCTTGGTACTATTATAATTCTGTTTCACGTATCACTAAGCAAACACTTCCGCAAGCTGGGGTCGAGACAGAGTTACTCCTGCTCTCGTTACGCCGTTTCAATCCCCATCACAACGGGTGCGCCTTGCAACCCAGTGACCATAGACACTTGTGAAGGCAACATTTGTAAATAATTTGCCTCTGCCTCTTTGCAAATGAAAGGACAAACTAAATTGTTATTAACCAACTTGTTTTTTTACTTGAGTGAATTCAACTTTCTTCCGCAAACAGCTGCACGATTAAGCCTTTCTGGAGCGTTCACCAACAGGCCCCCAAAACCGGAATTTCTGCCACTGCATTGTAAATGAGAAATTTAGCTTGGGAATGTTTTGACAGGCATTCCACAGCAGTGACGCACGGCCTGCCGGTATAGTGCTCATCCCATATGGCAACAGACAGGTGTGGGTATCCAGGGAAACCAGTAGCCCTGAGTTCCACAGCCCGATCTTTGGTTCTTTTGAATGGCAAGAGTTATGCATAAAACCGTTTGTAAAATTTAATCAAAACGAGCTCTGTGGTACTTCTGTGGAGAGCCTCGATTTTTGGAACATTCAGTTTGCGATAAGTGGCTTACAGGAAGATCTTGTTTCATATTTGTGGAGAATGACAAGTCTGACCTTGTCGCCTTCGCGCTCAACAGCGCACCCGCCGTCTGGCTACCAGACAGCCGGAAGTGCGCTGTGGCACGAGCGTCACGATCGCAGCTGGAGATCTGTCTCTGCGTCAGTGCTCCGTTAGTGTTTACGGAGCAATGTGCCCAGGCGGCGCTTATAGCGCCAAGGGCCACACGTGGCGCTTCGGCTCATACCGGCCGCGATAGTACCTGATGTCCAGAAACAAGTTTTTAAAAAGAAACGCTGCCCCGAAAAAAAAAATCTTCATAATTGTCGGTTGTGAAGAACACTATATTTACATCCACCACCATCTAAAGAGTAGTCAGATAAAGCTTTTTTTTTACACTGGATAATTTGTTTTTTTATAAATTATTTTTGGTTCACCTATGCTAAAGGAAAGGTAGAGGTTCCAGCACCTTGAACGCATTTTCATCCATGCCACTTTTTGGCATAAATTTCACTTTAAGAAAACAATTTTTTGGTAACGGGATTACAAAATATATTAAGATATTGTTGACAACATAAAAGACAAAAAATGTATGTGATCTTCAGCGCAATATTAGCATAAAATAAATTACTTTTCTGAATTTTCTTTTTCACAGTTGCAATCTCCTTGTGTTTTGCCGCATTACTAGCAAATAAAATGTTGATTATTACATTATTTTTCTAAAGATAGTTTTCCTAAACCATGTCAACGCGTTCCAGTTGAAATTGACTATACTTTATTTTACAATTCATCTATACAGATAAATCTTTGCACTGTATTCTGCCTTGAAACTGTCAGTATCTACTGCAAATTTGATTCATATTAACCTAAAGGTTCCTTTTGCATGCTCTCTTCAGAAAGGGTACCATGATTTTATTTCAATGCCGAGCCTCAAAATACGAAGGGTCAGACCGGGGGTTGCCAGCTCACCTTTTTTTGGATCAGGAATTTTACGGGTGGACCTGCATCAAGGGGAAACCTGCATAACGGGTGGACCCGCATAACAGGTCTACCTGTATTTGGTGGGTGCTTCTGTTTGCGACCAGTTCACATATAGGGCGACATGTTTGCATACGGGCCCAGTATGTCCATAACATAATATTGCCGCGCGCAGGGTCACGGACTTGTAGAAAGTTCTCGTTCATTCTTGCTGCGGCCATAACTATCGTTCATCCTTGTTTTTGTTGTTCTAGAAAGTGCTTGTTCATTCTCGCCCCGAGCGCGCTACGCTCGAACCTTCTCCGCCGAATCTTGGAGACAGTGACTCACTCTAGATAAGAGGCCGCCCGCGACCTTGTCGAGTCAGTTTCGCCCCAGCGCTCGACTCTGCTGTCTCGCCGACCTCGACGCTCGCGACGCTTTGTTATTATTTTCTATTCTCTTTTTGTTTTGGCACAAGTTCGCCACATTAAACGTTTTTTTCTTCCTGTTCATTTCTAGTTTATTGGTCACCACCCGTGACATTTGGTGGAGGTGCGGGGTACCCGCATGCCCGTGCAGCGCTCCCCTCCGAGTTCTCGGAGTGCAAGTCCGAACACAAGTCCCCAAGAACCCAACGAGGACCAGACCGAGACCCGATTAAGTCGCCGGAACCTTGGCCTACCCCCGGAGTTAGGACTCTTGCCACCCAGGACCAGGCAAACAAGGAGGACGACGATGGCCAACCAGTCGGAGACCCCGGCCGCTCCAGCCGTCGTTTACCTGCCCGTCGTACCGCGGACGGCTGCTCCATTCCACGGCGAGCAATACGAAGACGTCGAAGACTGGATTGACCAGTATGAACGCGTTGCCCGCCACAATTGCTGGACCGACGAGCAGCGCCTGAACAACGTCTATTTTTCGCTTGTGGGTACCGCCAAGCACTGGTACGAGAATCATGAGTCCTCTTTGACGTCGTGGGACATGTTCAAGACCGATCTCAAGGCTACGTTTAGCAACCACCACCGCCGAGAGAGAGCCGAGGACCTACTGCAAACCAGAACCCAGGGCCCCAACGAGAGCGTCACCGGCTTCGTCGAGGATGTTCTTCGCCTGAGCGCCCGCGCCGATCCTCAGGCTACAGAGGAGAAGAAGCTGCGACACCTGATGAGGGGTGTAAAAAGCGAGATATTCGGAGGTCTCATTCGCAATCCCCCGACAACTGTGGACGGGTTCGTCACGGAGGCGACTAGTATGGAACGTGCCCTACTAGCACGCGCCAGGCACTACGAGCGACACCCTGGCGTGACTACTCTGGCGACATCCGGATACAACCTTGGTACCGACCTCCCAGGCATCCGTGACATCATCCGTGAAGTCGTCCGGGAAGAAATCCGCAAGATGCTCCCCGCTATGGATCGCCCGTCCTCCCTGTCGCTCGCCGAGGTCGTGCGAGATGAAGTTCATCGGGCCTTCCAACCTGAGGTTCCGATCAACATGTCGACGCCAGAGGAGCCGACTTTGAGCTACGCCGCCATGGCCCGACGACCGCCGCAAGCTAACCGCCAGGCCACGGCGCCACCCCGACGAGACCCTCCGATGCTACAGTATCCTCGACGCCAGGAAGGGCAAGTCCAGGACGTCCGCCCGGAGCAACCCTCGTCGAGGAAGACCGACGTGTGGCGAACGGCCGACCGACGCCCGCTCTGCTACCACTGCGGGGAACCCGACCATGTGTACCGCCGATGCCCATACCGACGACTCGGGCTGCGCAGGTTCCACCCAAACGACCCGCGCCCCCGGTATGGTGAACGCCCTCGGGAGATCGACGAGTACCTGCGACGACCCCAGTCCCCCGAGCCTGCGTCCCGCCGAGAGTTCCGGTCGCCATCGCCGCGACGTCCAGCTTCGCCGATGCACCGACCCCGACGTGAAAGCCTGTCACCCCTCGCTCCTCGCCGGGGAAACTAGGCGCGGCAACCCCTGGAGGTGGAGTTGCCGAAGACGACCGACGTAAAGAGCCTCCAAGAACGACGGAGCGCTCCCACTCCCCCGACGCCACGCATCGCTACGACGCCCCTGCAACGGTGTCCAACAACCTAAACGTCGTCATTGACGGCCACGACGCATCGGCACTCGTGGACACCGGAGCAGACTACTCAGTCTTGAGTGGGAGGCTCTCCCGCCGCCTTCGAAAAGTCATGACGCCGTGGGAAGGACCCCAAATACGAACCGCCGGAGGACATCTCATCACACCAGTCGGGAGATGCACTGCTCGCGTCGAGATCCACGGTGAAACGTGCCCTGTCAGGCTCGTCATTCTGCAAGACTGTTCGAGGGACGTTATCCTCGGAATGGACTTTCTCTGCGAGTATGGCGCCGTCATCGACCTCGGAACAAACCGGCTGACGCTACGAAAACCTGCTCCACCATCGGAGGAACCCCAAGCGACGTCACCCACGGTCCGAGTCCTCGCAAACCACGTAAACCTACCACCGCGGTCGAGTGTTTTCGTACTTGTCGGGATCGATGAAGCTTCCTATGGCGAAGTTCTTCTCGAGGGAAACCTCCAATTGCTCCTGGGAAGAGGCATAGGCGTCGCAAGGGGAGTAGCTGAACTTCAGGATGGGCGGACTGTGGCCCTCGTGACGAACTTCCGAAACGAAACGCAGCACCTCACGAAAGGTGCAACCGTGGGCCACGTCGAGGAACTCCGAAACCCCGCCGAAATCACCGCGATTACTGACGAATTCTCGCCGTCCCAGCAAGACAGTACGTCGCCAGCGCAGCTCGACATTGACCCTAAGCTTCCGGACCCTAAACGACGTCAGCTGGTTAACCTCCTCGCCGAATACCGCGACTGCTTTGCGACGTCGTCGAAGGTGCGCCAGACCGCGGTTGCCAAGCACCGCATCGTTACCGAGGACGACGCGCGCCCTGTGCATCGATCACCCTACAGAGTCTCCGCTAAGGAAAGGGAGGTGATCCATCAGCAAGTTCAAGAGATGCTGAATGACGACATAATCCAACCTTCAAGCAGTCCATGGGCCTCTCCAGTCGTGCTGGTTAAGAAGAAGGACGGAACTCTTCGGTTCTGCGTGGACTACCGGCAGCTCAACACGGTTACGAAGAAAGACGTCTACCCACTGCCCCGCATCGACGACACTCTAGACCGGCTGCGCCACTCTCGATACTTTTCATCGATGGACCTGAAGAGCGGCTACTGGCAAATCGAGGTCGACGAACGGGACCGAGAGAAGACAGCCTTCGTCACGCCGGATGGACTGTACGAGTTCAAGGTGATGCCCTTCGGACTATGCACGGCACCAGCAACTTTCCAGCGTGTCATGGACACCGTACTGGCAGGGCTGAAGTGGCAGAGCTGTCTCGTCTACCTGGACGACGTCGTAGTATTTTCAGCTGACTTCGACGAGCACTTGCGACGACTCCGCACGGTTCTCCATGCCATACAAACCGCCGGGCTCACTCTCAAGCCGTCAAAGTGCCGGTTCGCCTATGACGAACTGAAGTTCTTAGGTCACGTGGTTAGTAACGAAGGCATTCGTCCAGACCCAGAGAAGACTCGCGCGGTCGCAGCATTTCCAGTGCCAAGAGACAAGAAGGCCGTGCGAAGGTTCCTTGGGCTATGTGCCTACATCGGCGCTTCGTTCGAGATTTCGCAAGGATTTCCGCACCGCTCACAAACCTCACGAAGGACACCGAGAAGTTCGAATGGGCCGAGGAGCAGCAGCAGGCATTCGACGAGCTGAAGCGACGACTGCAGACGCCTCCTGTTCTTGGACATTTCGACCAGGATGCGGAAACCGAGATTCACACGGACGCAAGTAACGCAGGACTTGGCGCGGTACTGGTTCAAGTTCAAGAAGGCACCGAGCGAGTCATCGCCTACGCAAGTTGGACATTGTCCAAGGCGGAGCGAAATTACTCCACGACTGAAAAAGAATGCCTTGCGGTCGTCTGGGCAATCACGAAGTTCCGCCCGTACTTGTACGGGAGCCCGTTCCGTGTAGTCACGGACCACCATTCGCTCTGCTGGCTTGCTAACCTGAAGGACCCGTCAGGACGTCTTGCTCGATGGAGCCTCCGACTACAAGAGTTTAACATGACAGTGGTCTACAAGTCCGGCCGGAAGCACAGCGACGCCGACTGCTTGTCCAGAGCCCCCGTCGAAACCCCTTCCGGCTGCAGCGACGACACTGACGACGAGAGCTTCCTAGGAGCTGTAAACGCCGACGACATGGCACGACGTCAACGGGACGATCCTGAGCTGCGCGCATTAATCGAGCACCTGGAAGGGGGTGGGGGTACCGTGCCACGTGTTTTCTCACGAGTACTGCCGACCTTCGCCATTCGACAAGGTGTACTCTACAAAGAGAACTTCGGCGACAACAGCACACCGTGGTTGCTGGTAATCCCAACCGACCTTCGGGAGGAGATCTTTCAAGCATGTCACGACGACCCGACGTCGGGACACCTCGGTTAAAGCCGAACACTGGCCCGTATTCGTGAAAAGTATTACTGGCCAAAGCTCCCCAAAGCCGTCCACCTCTACACCCGATCGTGCCACGAGTGCCAGCGACGTAAGAAACCGCCAACGAAACCGGCCGGTCTCCTGCAGCCGATTGCTCCTCCGACCGCACCGTTCCAGCAGATCGGAATGGACCTACTTGGCCCCTTTCCGCCGTCAACATCGGGAAACCGCTGGATAATCGTCGCCACAGATTATCTCACGCGGTACGCCGAAACGAAAGCCCTCCCTTCAGGGACTGCTGTGGAAGTCGCCAAGTTTTTCATCGAGTCCATCGTCCTCCGGCATGGCGCCCCCGAAGTCCTGATCACAGACCGAGGGTCATCGTTCATGGCACAGCTGACCCAAGAAATCCTGCGTCTCAGCCACACCAGCCATCGTCGCACCACGGCGTACCACCCGCAGACCAACGGGCTCACGGAAAGACTCAACAAGACCATCGCCGACATGATTTTCATGTACGTCGACGTGGAGCACAAGACATGGGACGAGGTGCTGCCGTACGTCACCTTTGCCTACAACACGGCCGTACAAGAGACCACCGGAGTGACACCCCTTCAACTGGTGCATGGGCGCAGGGTAACGACAATGCTGGACGCTATGTTGCCCCATGAACCGGCTGTCGACGTAAGCGACGACGCCCAGGTGGTTGCCCAAAGGGCAGAAGAAGTCCGTCAGCTCGCCAGACTCCGGATTAAAGCCCAACAACGCGTCGACACTGGCCGCTACAACCTTCGCCGTCGGGACGTCCACTTCCAGCCCGGAGACAGGGTTTGGGTCTGGACTCCCATTCGTCGCCGTGGTCTCAGCGAGAAGCTTCTCAAACGCTACTTCGGACCCTACAAAATCATCCGACGCCTCGGCGACCTGAACTACGAAGTTTTACCCGACGGAACACGCCCATCTGCAAGACGCCCGCCACGACCCGAGGTGGTGCACGTCGTCCGGCTGAAGCCGTATTACGAACGATAGAACTTCCCACTCTCGTCGACGGGTGAACTGTGAACTGTGAACTGCGACTCGCGATTCTGCTGCCTTTTTGTTTTGGATTTGTTTTTGTTTGTTGTTCTTCGTTTTGTGCTGCATCGGGACGATGCACTTTTTAAAGGGGGGGGATAATGCCGCGCGCAGGGTCACGGACTTGTAGAAAGTTCTCGTTCATTCTTGCTGCGGCCATAACTATCGTTCATCCTTGTTTTTGTTGTTCTAGAAAGTGCTTGTTCATTCTCGCCCCGAGCGCGCTACGCTCGAACCTTCTCCGCCGAATCTTGGAGACAGTGACTCACTCTAGATAAGAGGCCGCCCGCGACCTTGTCGAGTCAGTTTCGCCCCAGCGCTCGACTCTGCTGTCTCGCCGACCTCGACGCTCGCGACGCTTTGTTATTATTTTCTATTCTCTTTTTGTTTTGGCACAAGTTCGCCACATTAAACGTTTATTTCTTCCTGTTCATTTCTTGTTTATTGGTCACCACCCGTGACAATATAACTCAAACAAGTCGACCTGTGTGAAAATTATATGGGTTTTTCAGTAGGGTTGTCACTCTGCTGAACCCCGCCGGTGACACGGAAAATGCCGCAATCGCCAACGTGCACTGGGATGTTTCGTAGAGGCGAGTCCGAAGGAAGACGCTCCCTTCTTTGCCTGCTCTCGATTTCCTGTTGAAGCTCTTCACGCTGTGCGTGACGTATCCAGTATTTTTCGATGTGACCCGGTTCGATGACTGTTTGTCAGGTTCTTCCAAGAAGACGAGGGCGTATTGGTGACTAAAGTGACGCACGAAAGTAGAAGGAAGAAATCAATTTAATCAGCCACACAAAAGAAATATGACTGCAAAGAAAATCGAATAAA
Source organism: Ixodes scapularis (assembly GCF_016920785.2). Taxonomy (NCBI): domain Eukaryota; kingdom Metazoa; phylum Arthropoda; class Arachnida; order Ixodida; family Ixodidae; genus Ixodes; species Ixodes scapularis. The sequence continues at coordinate 89,906,854 of NW_024609857.1, forward strand.
AATAAACAAATGTTGGAGTTCAATTAGGGAGGTCTCTAGAAGCACGATCATTTTGGGGCCTCTCGAGATCTAATCGGGGCCTGAAGTTCACTTACAGCTTCTGAGTAACGGTGGATGCGAAGCCGACCCTTATTCGCTTTGTCGGAGTCACGGTTTCCATGGTGAAATCCTTGAGCCCGGCAAGCTTGCGATGGACGAACGGCAACCGGCTGTCCTTCAGGCTTGATGATGTTGCCTTTCCTGGGGCGAGGCCAGGGTTTCTCAGGAATGCGGCAAGGGATGGTGGTCAGAGATCGGATGCCGCTCCGGTTCGACGGTGTGGCCCTTCCTGAGACGTGGCCAGGATCTCTCAGGAGCGTAGCCTGAGCTGGCGGGGGCGCTGTCGGATGTCACTACGACTTGACGGTGTTGCCTTTCCTGGAACGATGCCAGGGTTTTTCAGGAGCGTAGCCTGGGCTGCCGGGAGCGCTGTCCGCCACAGTCGTTCGCTTGTTCCGGATCGAGACACACACACCTCGTGCCCTCCGCTTGTCTTCAGTTCGCCCTTCTCGCTTTCTTCTTCATCGCCCAGTTGTCACTCCAAGAGCGTGACGCTGTTAGTTGACCGGTGTTGCTGCCTATATGATGTAGCTTGCCGTCATAGCGCATAGTACATGCTGTCTCCCGAAAGAGACGTGCTGCATCGCTGTAGCGTTTAATGTTCAGCACAGGAGGAGCTGCAGTGTAGCTAGTTGCCTGAAGGTCCTCAGTCGTCCTTCTTTTCACCAACGCGGTTGGCGGAGAGTCACCGACTAGTGTGGAGTGCGGCCAGGGGGTTTCGTGTATCTTGCTCCTCAAGGTTCCCTCCCACCAAAGAGAACTCTCAACAAGTTGATCACCACTGATCCCTCCGATTATGAGATCTGCAGGATTTCCCAGTCAGGGGCTGTGTCTCCTCAAAGAGATGTCTTTGAGGCGTTGAACCTCAGTCCCCTGGTTCTGCATGAACGGTTTCCATTGAGATGGCTGTCCTGTCGGCCAGTGTAGAGCAATCGTTGAGTTCGTGCAGAAGTGTGACTCATCTGGCGTTTGTTTCAAGCTTAACATGGCGTAGCTGTGCAACCTGGTCACGAACAGACATGCCATTTACTCCAGTCGCGGTAGTGTCAGTTGCTTGACTGGAGCTTCTTGTGACTTGCTCATTAGGATGGTGGATGCAGTACTTCCATCCGCGTTTGTGACACAAATATAAGCTACTGCTCCGTACCCGATTTGGCTTTCGACGGTAAATACGTGCAGGGTAGCTCCCTCCGCACTCGCAGTCGCACATGGCTTGGTACCAACGTTGCATCCGAATGTTTTGCGGATCGTTCAGTTCGCTACACCATTGCATCCACGTAGCGTCCAAGTCCAATGGCAGTTTTTCCTCCGAGTCCACCTGTCTTTGCCATAGGTGCTGGAATAGAGCTTTTGCTCTAACAGTGAATGGTGACGACCATCCTAAGGGGCCGTACAGGTGAGCCGCTGTTTTGAGAACGGATCTCTTCGTGTTCATTCCAGGATCTGGTTGCGTAGTCGTCCATGGGGTGAACGTCAGGGGTCACTGTTGGGGCTACACGTAAGTCCCAACACTTTGAGACTTTGAGGACGCCCGTGATATATCCTAGGTGCTTGGCCTCGCAACTGTTGTTCACGAAGCGTTCGTTCATACTCTGGTTATATGCGGCCCACTTGTGGAGTGTCATGGAAGCAGTACCGAAGATGGCGTTTCCGTCGATGTAAAGCCTCAGAACTTCCTCCTCCTTTTCTGCTCCCATCAGGAGGTCGTCAACGTACAGGCAATCCGCAAGATGCGTTGCCATATCTGGGTAGTCTTCCTCAACGCTTTTCAGATGATGCCTGAGTGTTGCCACGAGCAGGAATGGGCTGACTGTTGTTGCGAAGAGAACTCTCGTTATGCGCCAAGTTTTTTCTTAGGTCGCGGTTCATTTGCGTCTGGCGTCGTCTGGTACAGCAGAAAGCGCAATGCGCCCGGTTCTTCTCGCACACCCAGATCCCTCGTTCCTTGCTCAGCAAACACAACTTTTTGTTAAACAACTAACCATGTGCGGATTCCGTATCAATCCAATGGATACCTGTCTCTCCCCTTCCACGAACATTAAGTTCCTGGGTTTTCGGTTGGACACGACCACATCCACTATGGTCACACCGCACAACGCGTACAGTCCCTCGCGGACACTCTCCCCATGCTGGAAGGTCCCTGCACCCCGGCACAGTACCGTCGCCTTGCCGGCCTTTGGGCCTTCTACTTCTCGTTATATAGATCAGGTTATAGCGCGCTCCGTCCGCTTTTCAACAGTACCCTTACCAACCATCCCCCCCCCCCCTCCAGTGGCTTCTTGTATTCAAGGAATTGTGGCGAAGCCTTCCGCACACCCTCCCGCTTGTTCCCGCCCGCCTGTGCATTTTCTTTTTGCGGACGCTTCAAACAACGGACTTGGTGTGGTGACCTCGACTTCTGCGCTCGCCATCCTGACAAGAACTGACCCCAGCATCTACCTCAGAGAAGCGATTGCATGGACCCTCGCAGCACTCCTAGCACCGACCTCATCGGTGATCTTCACCGACAACCGCGCCCTCAGGTGTGCCATCACCAACGGACATCTCCGGGCCCTCCCGTGGCATCTGACTGTAGCCATAACGGCACTCGCAATAAAGAAGGATTTGCGAGCAAAGTGGCTCCCAACGGAGCAGAACCCCGCCGACATGCCCTCACGCCTTCCGCACTTCTTTTCCGCCCATTCCCTTCTGGGATTGGCTGAGGGCATGTCGGAGGGGGGACAGGAGGCATCCACTATAAAAGCAAATGCCTTCCTCTCTTTGCCAGTTGGTTGACTCGGAGGTTGGGACCTCCCGTGTTGCTCTCGGATCCAGGTTTCAGTGGGGCTCGAGACCTCAAGACTACGTGCGGAAGTTATCCGATGCCCCGAGGAAGAACGAGAGATCCCTTCGATCTCATTCAGCCCGTCCACCAACATCCCGTACAGGAGCACCCGAGGATGGAAGCCCTATGCCAGCAGTTACGCCGCCTGGCCCTACGAGTCGGGTCCCCTTTAGCTCGGTACCCGCTCCGCCCATTCCCGACATGCCCTCAGCCAATCCCAGAAGGGTTTGTTTGAAACATGGATCCGAGAGCAACACGGGAGGTCCCAACCTCCGAGTCAACCAACTGGCAGAGAGAGGAAGGCATTTGCTTTTATAGTGGATGCCTCCTCTCCCCCCTCCGACATGCCCTCAGCCAATCCCAGAAGGGAATGGGATCCGAGAGCAACACGGGAGGTCCCAACCTCCGAGTCAACCAACTGGCAGAGAGAGGAAGGCATTTGCTTTTATAGTGGATGCCTCCTGTCCCCCCTCCGACATGCCCTCAGCCAATCCCAGAAGGGAATGGGCGGAAAAGAAGTGCGGAAGGCGTGCCATTCCCTTCTGGGATTGGCTGAGGGCATGTCGGAGGGGGGAGAGGAGGCATCCACTATAAAAGCAAATGCCTTCCTCTCTCTGCCAGTTGGTTGACTCGGAGGTTGGGACCTCCCGTGTTGCTCTCGGATCCAGGTTTCAGTGGGGCTCGAGACCTCAAGACTACGTACGGAAGTTATCCGATGCCCCCGAGGAAGAACGAGGGATCCCTTCGATCTCAGTCAGCCCGTCCACCAACATCCCGTACAGGAGCACCCGAGGATGGAAGCCCTATGCCAGCAGTTACGCCGCCTGGCCCTACGAGTCGGGTCCCCTTTAGCTCGGTACCCGCTCCGCCCTCCAACCCGGTGGCCTCCAGACCCTCCGGCACTCCGGCGCCGGCGACCCAGGAGCTCGTCTCCGCACTCACTCTCGCCCTTAGGGCTGCCTTCCCGGACCCCCCGCCTACCCGACGTGCTCGTGTCACCGAGATGGTGCAGCCCATCCCCAGTGCCACGACCGATGACGACGAGGAGGACCTCATCTTCCGAGGATACCCTTCCAGCCAGGACCCTGCCGGCCGGTACCGAGCCCGAATCCCGGAGGACTCGGACCACAGCTCAAGTAGCAGTGGCGACTCCCCGCCTCGTCGGGACCCCCACTACCCACGCCACATCAACCCTTCCCGCGCCCCCACCGGCAGCAGGGGCCAAAGACTCTTCACGACCCGCGACCCCCCCGACCCGTCGGGATTTCCGAAACGCCCCGAAGACCCACGAACATTAAGTTCCTGGGTTTTCGGTTGGACACGACCACATCCACTATTGGTCACACCGCACAACGCGTACAGTCCCTCGCGGACACTCTCCCCATGCTGGAAGGTCCCTGCACCCCGGCACAGTACCGTCGCCTTGCCGGCCTTTGGGCCTTCTACTTCTCGTTATATAGATCAGGTTATAGCGCGCTCCGTCCGCTTTTCAACAGTACCCTTACCAACCACCCCCCCCCCCCCCCCTCCAGTGGCTTCTTGTATTCAAGGAACTGTGGCGAAGCCTTCCGCACACCCTCCCGCTTGTTCCCGCCCCGCCTGTGCATTTTCTTTTTGCGGACGCTTCAAACAACGGACTTGGTGTGGTGACCTCGACTTCTGCGCTCGCCATTCTGACAAGAACTGACCCCAGCATCTACCTCAGAGAAGCGATTGCATGGACCCTCGCAGCACTCCTAGCACCGACCTCATCGGTGATTTTCACCGACAACCGCGCCCTCAGGTGTGCCATCATCAACGGACATCTCCGGGCCCTCCCGTGGCATCTGACTGTAGCCATAACGGCACTCGCAATAAAGAAGGATTTGCGAGCAAAGTGGCTCCCAACGGAGCAGAACCCCGCCGACATGCCCTCACGCCTTCCGCACTTCTTTTCCGCCCATTCCCTTCTGGGATTGGCTGAGGGCATGTCGGAGGGGGGAGAGGAGGCATCCACTATAAAAGCAAATGCCTTCCTCTCACTGGCAGAGAGAGGAAGGCATTTGCTTTTATAGTGGATGCCTCCTCTCCCCCCTCCGACATGCCCTCAGCCAATCCCAGAAGGGAATGGGCGGTCCCAACCTCCGAGTCAACCAACTGGCAGAGAGAGGAAGGCATTTGCTTTTATAGTGGATGCCTCCTGTCCCCCCTCCGACATGCCCTCAGCCAATCCCAGAAGGGAATGGGCGGAAAAGAAGTGCGGAAGGCGTGAGGGCATGTCGGCGGGGTTCTGCTCCGTTGGGAGCCACTTTGCTCGCAAATCCTTCTTTATTGCGAGTGCCGTTATGGCTACAGTCAGATGCCACGGGAGGGCCCGGAGATGTCCGTTGGTGATGGCACACCTGAGGGCGCGGTTGTCGGTGAAGATCACCGATGAGGTCGGTGCTAGGAGTTCTGCGAGGGTCCATGCAATCGCTTCTCTGAGGTAGATGCTGGGGTCAGTTCTTGTCAGGATGGCGAGCGCAGAAGTCGAGGTCACCACACCAAGTCCGTTGTTTGAAGCGTCCGCAAAAAGAAAATGCACAGGCGGGGCGGGAACAAGCGGGAGGGTGTGCGGAAGGCTTCGCCACAGTTTTTTGAATACAAGAAGCCACTGGAGGGGGGGGGGGATGGTTGGTAAGGGTACTGTTGAAAAGCGGACGGAGCGCGCTACAACTGATCTATATAACGAGAAGTAGAAGGCCCAAAGGCCGGCAAGGCGACGGTACTGTGCCGGGGTGCAGGGACCTTCCAGCATGGGGAGAGTGTCCGCGAGGGACTGTACGCGTTGTGCGGTGTGACCAATAGTGGATGTGGTCGTGTCCAACCGAAAACCCAGGAACTTAATGTTCGTGGAAGGGGAGAGACAGGTATCCTTTGGATTGATACGGAATCCGCACATGGTTAGTTGTTTAACAAAAAGTTGTGTTTGCTGAGCAAGGAACGAGGGATCTGGGTGTGCGAGAAGAAAATTATCGATGTACGCCCACGCCCAGATCCCGCGTGAGCGAAGAGTTCGAGCAAAGGCAGTCGCAAGGGACTGCATGATGAATGGAGCGGGGCGGAGCCCGAACGGTAACCGCGTAAAAGAAAAATATGCACCATCAAGACGGAACGTTGTCAGTCTTTGGGCGGAGGGGTGAAGGGATACGTGGTAAAAGGCCTCCGCCAGGTCCACCTTGGTAAAGTATGCATGTTGAGGAAGGAAGACCTGGAGGAGGACTTTAGGATGGGGGTCAAGACGAAAAGGGGGGGGCACTAAGGTGCGGGGTGAGATGGCTGGCGTCGAGGATAAACCTAGACTCCGTAGTGGATTTTGGTGCCAACTGGATGGGGCTTAGATACGGACCGCGGCGGGTGCGTCGAAGGATGCCCGAAGTGGTCATCGAAGCGACTGCAGCGCGCAAAATGGGCAACTGGTCGGAGGGAGGTGGACGGTTATTGACCACGGAGGTGGCGGTGCAGCGGACTCGTAAGTTACCGTAGTCTGCAGGGGGGAAGAACCCGAAAGTGTCGGCAGTGAGGTCCCAGTTAACTTCTGGGGGTGGAGCACTGGCTCGCACGGGTTGCCATGGAAGGCCTGGTAGGATGGGACGACGGGAGTCTTCCTCTGGTGACTCATCGTCCCCTTCCGAGGGCTCATCAGAGTCTTGGTCTCGTAGCCATCGCAAAATGCGATCGGCCGCGAGAACCCAAGTGTCCTCCTCCTCCGTCTCCGAGGAGGAGAGGGAGGAGGAAGACAACGAGGGTGCCGAGGAGGACGGCGCAGGAGAAATAGGCACAGGGTGCACGGGCAACGGAAAAGGGATGTCTGCGGCTTTAAGGGCCTGGAGAAGGAGATCTGGAGGATCTATGACATCCTGTATACGGCCACTACAGGTTGGCCGGCTATGGACACTAGTACTGGTTGAGGGTCATGTAGTACTATGTCCGTAGTACTACATGAACCGAGCCCGCCGACATGCCCTCACGCCTTCCGCACTTCTTTTCCGCCCATTCCCTTCTGGGATTGGCTGAGGGCATGTCGGAGGGGGGAGAGGAGGCATCCACTATAAAACCAAATGCCTTCCTCTCTCTGCCAGTTGGTTGACTCGGAGGTTGGGACCTCCCGTGTTGCTCTCGGATCCAGGTTTCAAAACCTGGATCCGTGTCCAAGAACTGATAGAACCTTTAGACAGTACTACATGACCCTCAACCAGTACTAGTGTCCATAGCCGGCCAACCTGTAGTGGCCGTAGTACAGGATGTCATAGATCCTCCAGATCTCCTTCTCCAGGCCCTTAAAGCCGCAGACATCCCTTTTCCGTTGCCCGTGCACCTTGTGCCTATTTCTCCTGCGCCGTCCTCCTCGGCACCCTCCTTGTCTTCCTCCTCCCTCTCCTCCTCGGAGACGGAGGAGGAGGACACTTGTGTTCTCGCGCCCGATCGCATTTTGCGATGGCTACAAGACCAAGACTCTGATGAGCCCTCGCAAGGGGACGATGAGTCACCAGAGGAAGACTCCAGTCTTCCCATCCTACCAGGCCTTCCATGGCAACCCGTGCGAGCCAGTGCTCCACCCCCAGAAGTTAACTGGGACCTCACTGCCGACACTTTCGGGTTCTTTCCCCCTGCAGACTACGGTAACTTACGAGTCCGCTGCACCGCCACCTCCGTGGTCAATAACCGTCCACCTCCCTCCGACCAGTTGCCCATTTTGCGCGCTGCAGTCGCTTCGATGACCACTTCGGGCATCCTTCGACGCACCCGCCGCGGTCCGTATCTAAGCCCCATCCAGTTGGCACCAAAATCCACTACGGAGTCTAGGTTTATCCTCGACGCCAGCCATCTCACCCCGCACCTTAGTGCCCCCCCTTTTCGTCTTGACCCCCTTCCTAAAGTCCTCCTCCAGGTCCCCCTTCCTCAACATGCATACTTTACCAAGGTGGACCTGGCGGAGGCCTTTTACCACGTATCCCTTCACCCCTCCGCCCAAAGACTGACAACGTTCCGTCTTGATGGTGCATATTTTTCTTTTACGCGGTTACCGTTCGGGCTCCGCCCCGCTCCATTCATCATGCAGTCCCTTGCGACTGCCTTTGCTCGAACTCTTCGCTCACGCGGGATCTGGGCGTGGGCGTACATCGATAATTTTCTTCTCGCACACCCAGATCCCTCGTTCCTTGCTCAGCAAACACAACTTTTTGTTAAACAACTAACCATGTGCGGATTCCGTATCAATCCAAAGGATACCTGTCTCTCCCCTTCCACGAACATTAAGTTCCTGGGTTTTCGGTTGGACACGACCACATCCACTATTGGTCACACCGCACAACGCGTACAGTCCCTCGCGGACACTCTCCCCATGCTGGAAGGTCCCTGCACCCCGGCACAGTACCGTCGCCTTGCCGGCCTTTGGGCCTTCTACTTCTCGTTATATAGATCAGGTTATAGCGCGCTCCGTCCGCTTTTCAACAGTACCCTTACCAACCATCCCCCCCCTCCAGTGGCTTCTTGTATTCAAGGAACTGTGGCGAAGCCTTCCGCACATCCTCCCGCTCGTTCCCGCCCCGCCTGTGCATTTTCTTTTTGCGGACGCTTCAAACAACGGACTTGGTGTGGTGACCTCGACTTCTGCGCTCGCCATCCTGACAAGAACTGACCCCAGCATCTACCTCAGAGAAGCGATTGCATGGACCCTCGCAGCACTCCTAGCACCGACCTCATCGGTGATCTTCACCGACAACCGCGCCCTCAGGTGTGCCATCACCAACGGACATCTCCGGGCCCTCCCGTGGCATCTGACTGTAGCCATAACGGCACTCGCAATAAAGAAGGATTTGCGAGCAAAGTGGCTCCCAACGGAGCAGAACCCCGCCGACATGCCCTCACGCCTTCCGCACTTCTTTTCCGCCCATTCCCTTCTGGGATTGGCTGAGGGCATGTCGGAGGGGGGACAGGAGGCACCCACTATAAAAGCAAATGCCTTCCTCTCTCTGCCAGTTGGTTGACTCGGAGGTTGGGACCTCCCGTGTTGCTCTCGGATCCAGGTTTCAGTGGGGCTCGAGACCTCAAGACTACGTGCGGAAGTTATCCGATGCCCCCGAGGAAGAACGAGAGATCCCTTCGATCTCAGTCAGCCCGTCCACCAACATCCCGTACAGGAGCACCCGAGGATGGAAGCCCTATGCCAGCAGTTACGCCGCCTGGCCCTACTAGTCGGGTCCCCTTTAGCTCGGTACCCGCTCCGCCATCCAACCCGGTGGCCTCCAGACCCTCCGGCACTCCGGCGCCGGCGACCCAGGAGCTCGTCTCCGCACTCACTCTCGCCCTTAGGGCTGCCTTCCCGGACCCCCCGCCTACCCGACGTGCTCGTGTCAACGAGATGGCGCAGCCCATCCCCAGTGCCACGACCGATGACGACGAGGAGGACCTCATCTTCCGAGGATACCCTTCCAGCCAGGACCCTGCCGGCCGGTACCGAGCCCGAATCCCGGACGACTCGGACCACAGCTCAAGTAGCAGTGGCGACTCCCCGCCTCGTCGGGACCCCCACTACCCACGCCACATCAACCCACTGGATGGGGTTAGTGTCATCGATTTGTTGCCATGTGATGAACCGTCAAACACGACGCCAAACCTCGTCTTACTGCTTGATTTTCGGAGCACCGCTTGATGTGGCATGTATTAGGTCGGCTTCTGCTCTTCGACGTCGTTCTTCGTTACCGGTTTCACCACTCCTTCCGAACTGTTCTGTCTCATTACAGCGTCGTACACGCGAAGCAGGTCCGGCGTTCTATGGAGACGGTTCGTCAGCTGGGTCAGTCATTTTTCTGCTATTGCCCTGTTGTCGTCGAGATTCACGTTTGGTTTCCAGGGAAGAGCAACTTCGTATCGGGGACCGACTTGTTTGATGCTATCCTAGAAGTATTATAGCTCCGTTGTTTTGACGAGTTCTCTCCCTTGTCTTCGGTCACTCCGTGTGACTCCAGTGTCCTAAACCACTCGTAGCAGATCTGTTGCTTCAGCCTCTGCCATGGATGTCTTCAGGCGTTCGTTCGCGTACAATGTACGTCGTGAACTGTTGCTCACGCGGAGCCTTGAATACTCCATCCAAATGCAGGCTCAACCGTCCTTAGTTTCTCTTTTAGTGGTTTGGATTTCCCCGTCACAAGGCCCCAGCAGTGCTTTGACCACATGAGGAGGTGAATATCGCTACGTTGCTTGTTGTTAGTCGATTCAGAGATCTTGAATTACCCGAGTCGATCCTTCAGGCTGGGTTCTGGAATAGGGATCTTCTGATCGCGCATCACATTCGTTTCAAGAACTTCCAGCTGATGTATCTTGCCGTTTTGGGCCGTCAAGGAAACCAGTACCCTGTTAAATACTCGTTCTGATTGGTGTCCACCGAATACTGCGACGGTCAATGTCTCCGGTCCCAAGATCTTGCACCCGAGAAGTTCGGACGTGTTCTTTTCAATGAACAAACCTTGGCTCCATTCGTCGAAGAGAGCTTGGACGACCGTCCCGTCGGTTTCTCTTGCACACCAGATTGTTGCAGCCTGGAGAAGGACAGCTGGCACGGCAGCTGTTAAAATCTAGCAGAATTTATTTTGGCAGTGCACGCTGAACCACTGAAAACAAAAAACACCGAAGGTCTGATGCTTCTATCCGAGTTTCCCCAGGCCTCGTAGATGGGATATGATGGTGTTGTAGAATCGACGGGGACCTCAGACAACGGCGGCGTCTCGCGCTGGCTGTAGATCTAGGAGCTTCCGCATACCTCTCTGAACGAGGATGTCCTCATTTCCAAAGCGTTTCTTCAGCACAAGCACCGCGTCCTCGTAGCACCGTGATGTCGAAGGCAAACCCTCCATGGCTCTTGATGCCTCGCCGGTCACTGCAGCCCTGAGGTATCCGAACTTGTCCAATGTCGTTAGCTGGTTGTTGTCATGTATTACTTGCTCGAACTGCTCCCAGAACTCTTGCCAGGGGACGCTTTTGCAGTCAAACTTGTGCAGCTCGAGCTTTGGGGGCTTCTTTCGGCAGGCAGTCGTTGTCGGGTTTCCGTTGTTGTACATCGGCGATGAATCAAAATTTCGTCGTGGCGTTGCTCGGATTTCCTTTGACCCTTCCTGAAGTTATACAATACAGCTGACAACCCGATTATTGTATTTAAATGTTCGTACAAAGTTTGGCTCGGCTTCTCCTTCCGGCATCAGTGGCTAGATGGCGGCATCCATCTCGTTTATTTTGATTGGAGGGCGCTAAGCATTGCGGAGGAAATGCTGATTTTCTTTTTTTTTTCTCATTACTCTCGATGTAAGAGTCAATCTCAGAAAGGAGTTTGGACACCTGTGATCGTAGGGTAGTTCGTTTCCCCTTGAGTCGTTCCATGGTCAGGAGCTCGTTGCTTCAGCCGTTGGCGAATCGAAGATGGCCTCCAAGTTTGCTCCTGACTTCTTCTCGTTCGTTGTTTTCACTTTTTTTTTTTGCCGTTGGATGTTCTTCATTGAAGTCATGTCCTAATTTCCTTCAGTCCCGGCTGTCGGCACCAACTTTTTAGCAGTGTGGAATCGGAGAAAGGACTCGTTCTTTTTTAGTATAACAAAACATTGTTTCTTTGTAGTGAAAGCGATTTAATAAAGCGACCAAAGGCACGTCCGCCTTCGACCGTCGTTCGAACAAGAAGAAAAACGGCCCGCACCAAGCCTCGCTCCAAGAGGAGGGCTCCTAGTTTATGACCCCACAGTGGGGTGCAACCTCCCCGCGGCTCCCCATCCCTCTTCGCCGCTGGTTGGAAAGGGGCGTCCTGCCTCGGTCACGGCTCATCTTTGAAGTCGTTTGAGCCTCCGTCTTTCCGGCTCGGGCATCCCCAAGTGCTCTTCTTTTTATTTTACAACAAAGCCAAGACGAACGTCCGTCAATCTGAGACTTCTTTTGAAGTTGACAAGTTCTTCGCTGAATACATCGTCCTTCGACACGGTGCTCCCAAAGTGCTGACCACAGATTAAGAGAGGTGGTGTTACAAACTTTATTGTGTTAGTTTAGGAAAGCGCAAAGGTAGGGGTGAAGCCCTCAGTCCAGGGCACCAGTGCTTTCTGCTGCAGCTCTTGCCCGCCGGATCAGGGCGAGCTGGTCGTTGAGGAAAGAGTGTGTGCAATAAAGCTAAGTGTGTGTATGTGTTTGTCTGGAGTTGACGCCAAGCTGTGGCCTCCTCTCGGGTCAGCGTCTTGTGCGGCGGTGGATACTCTCTTCTGTATTCTCTGTAGAATGCTAGAAGGTCCGTCAGAACTGCACACGACCGAATATCACAAAACCGTGTGGCCAAAAACACATGGAGACAAAGATCACACTAGAGGACCGCGACACAATAGTAGTACGCCAAAAAGGCTCAGCGACCAAACAGCACACACGTAGGTTATATGGCGTTTGCAACAATCGGCATTGCAGCTCAAAGTATTGAATTGAATTTGTTTTATTTAGACACTAGGTTTAGGGCAACAGAGAAAAAGGTAAATTAATTCTACCTGACGTGGCCCTATCGCCCGTTTACAATGCTCAGCAGTGGAAAACAAGAACAATAAACATTAAATAATTACAAGAAGCTAAAATAGCACACCAGCAACAATCAACACATCATGTTTTGTGCAGAGCTTATACAATCGTTAGTGCACTTAACACCTTGGAAATAAATGAGACAGGTATTGCAACTCATACACAATGAAAATATTATCTAAAAAAATTTACTTAACGTGACATGAGAGAAGGTACCGCTTTATAATAATCTTAAAGCTCTATTTGATGCATAATTTGAGATTATTTTCCTAACGGCTGGATGTTTATTTAAGAAATCAGGTATGAAGTATGCTAATTGGCGATGTCCATAATTGGCAATGACCAAGATACTCTATAGGAGCCACATCAAAGATTGTATCCTGTATTACTAGGAAGAAGTGCGTAAAAAAACGGGTTGTGTCACTAATTGCTTTGTTATAGATGTGCATTGAATGTTTAAGAAGGAATAGTTGACAAATGGTAAGAAAGCTGTGTTTAAAAAAAGAACTGTGCTGTGTGGTCAGTACGCTGAAAGTTGTCTAAGCAACGTATTGCTTTTTTTTAAAAAAGAAACAACCTATCAATATTAGTTTTAGTTTTTGAACCCCAAACTAATAAAGAGTAATGAAGATGAGAGTACATTAAAGTATAGTACAACTGTCGTTTTAACCAGCATGTAACCAACAACCTAATTTTGTATAAAATACCAATAGATCTTGAGATGCTTGTATGCATTTCATTTATATGATGTGTCCAGGTTAGATATTCTTCAAAAATAACTCCTGAAAATTTAGAAACGTTGACACGCTCGATCACAGATTCTTGGAAGTTTCAGAGAATTTCAATATCGTCAGGCTTATTTCGTGACTGAAAAATTACATATTTTGCTTTCGTAACATTTAACTGAAGTTGATTTGAGTCGAGCCAGTCCGATAACTCTTTCAGCTACGTGTTAGCAGTAACTTCTAGATGACGTAAAAATGAATCAGAAAAGAAAGCTTGTATCGTCGGCATACAAAACTGTTTCAGGAGTGTTTGGTATAAGTACAACATCATTAATATAAAAAAAATAAAAAGCAGAGGACCTAAAATAGACCCCTGTGGAACCACATGCGAAATTTGTCCTGGCTTGGACCGGCATCCATTAAAACACCTATATTGTGGCCGACAAGATAACTAACTACGTACAAAATATAAGGCAACACCTCGAATTCCATAAAGCGGTAGGTTATAGAACAGTATATCATGTTTAATGGAATCAAACGCTTTTCTAAAGTCTAGAATATTCCAGTTTATTTTCAAAATTATAGGTTAATTTTTCTTTGATACTTAGTACCGCCATTTCTGTTGACGTTTTTTTTGGCAAACCGTATTGCTGCATTGCAAAAACATCTTTAACACTCAAAAATTTGCTGAAGCGTTGTTTTATCAGATTTTTAACACTTTTGAAAACAAAAGAAGTACGGATATGAACATATAGTTGTTAATGTTGTCAAAAGAACCTCCTTTGTGCAAAACAGCAACTCTTGCAATTGTCATGCCATCGGGGAAAGTACCAGTTGCTAACGCAATGTTACATATATGCTGCAGAGGACAACACAAAAAAATGGGCGACAGCTGTGATGGGTATGGCCTTGATATAATCTTCCCTGGCTGCTGAATTTATATTTAATGATTTGAGGATTAAGTATATTTCTTGTTCATCAGTTGGGGACAGGAAAATGAAGTCTTTGAATACAGATGAAATGTACTTGTCAAACCTCTCTTTTGACCTAAGTCAATGCAGTGACGAACCAGCACTTAAAAAATTAATTAAATTTACCCACCAAAAGTGCCTCACTGTATTGAATACCATCAAACGTTAGTTTACAAAGTATTTTACTTTTTGGATTTCCAAATAGGCTTCCGACAGTACTCCAAAATTTCCTAGGTTAATTCGATACAGCTGCGAACTTGTTTTTATAGCATTCTTTTCGTGCTTCCTTAAGGTCGTTGTCCAACTTTTTTTTATATTCAAGTAATATTGTTCGGTACCTTAGACAGAGAAATTTGTCGTATAGTTTGTTATGTTCTTTATTTATTTTATACAACTTCCGTTTAACCCTTGTTTTCCTAGACTTTTTGTAATCTTTTATTGGCTGGAGAGGAAATGCTTCATTGTAAATGTGCTTTATCTTCTGCAAAAAAAGTTTCATAACTCAAATTTGAGTCTTTTTATTTTAGACATCATACCAACTCTTATCATCTATCATGTCACGGAAAGCAGCGACGGCATTTATACCAAAAATTTCGTTGTAATACGCGAGGGTCACAATAACGACAATTTCGCTTCTTAATTAGTAGTAAAAAAACACTATCTTTGCAAATGATCACTTAAATCGAACGTAATGCTCGCTGTCACAGGTTCGGATGTTAAGATCCCATTTAAACAAACAAATTTGGAATTTGACTTGGCCCGCTGTCCAGGTGTTAGGACCACACCTTGGCGATAGACATCCTGAGAGGCGGGAGGAATTGTGAGCAAAGCATGCCGACGTTACGAACAGTATGTTATGTAAAATAATTCAAAAGTAAGGAAAGGCGCACAAGACGTACACACAGTCGAAAGAAGGAAAGAAAAAAAATATCAAAAGTCGAATCGAGGTTGTCATACAGTTTTGGAGGGGGAGAGCCGAGTCAGCGTTCCAAGGTGCAGGTGGAGGTCCGGTTCGTTGCGCCGCCAGTCGGGGTCGGGAAGCCATGGTGACTTGGGTGTTGTAGTGACGCACAGCACTCACTCACAAGCACTCACAACCGTCTCCGTCGAATACCTTCTCGGTGTTCGAACAACCATACCGACGCGGATCTGCTCAGCGCCGACCATCCACACCGTCGCAACCTTGCTCCCCGGTGTGTTCCACCAAACCTCGCGCGCGCGGGCTAAGCTCGTGCTCCTGTCCTCGGCGCTCGCGCACCCCACTCACACACACGGCAACAGACAACAACATAACCATTGAAAAGCAAAAGTAGCTATTGAATTCTGTGACACTACCCCTTATTTCGAAAAATATTCACGCAGGAATATTTAAAAAAAAATAATCACAAAATTCAAGGCGCACTATCTTTTCACGTTTTACCACTGCTATTCCTCAAGCACGTCCTGAAACAATGCCATCAGTAACAGTAATTCACCCCAACCATTCAAAATATATTCATAGTCTACATAAAAAGAAACAGTTTTAACTCTGCTAAAGAACTAACTCACTCTACAGCTTTCTCAGTACACACTAATTCTAGACCACACAGAAGACACTTCACTTAGGTGCACACACAGATTCGAATGTATCAAAAATCACTTAGTGACCCAGCTATCGAGAAACTTCGATTCCCTTTTCCAATGTCTTTGCGTAACACATCAGCAATCTGAAAGTTTGACAAGCAACGATAACACTCAGTTTTGTAGTACCATAACAAAAATTCACGAACTTACGAAAGCAAATACAAAAAAATATTTTGCGAGTAATTAGCACAACCGGTTACGAGAGAACCAAGTCTTAGTCTTTCGATGAGATATGCAATTCACTGATTACTCATCTCACCTCCAAGCCTTGGCCTTCTGTCTTCCCAGCTTACTGTGACTCTCAACCAGATCTCAGAGTTAAAGGTAAACTTCGCATGATCTCTCCCATTCCAGATGATCCAGATTTTCACGTTAGCATAGCATGTGCTCTGTCTTTTGGATGAACTTTCCACTGCATGGTGGTCTCGTCGCCTGATGACCTTTCCTTTGCGCTGCCTGAGCAACATTCTTTGCGCGTTTGACTTGCATTTCAAACGAAGCTCGCGCTTACTTTTTTCACCCATAGATTCATGCTTCCCTCTCTTAGCACTCGTGGTGCTTTTCTTAGGATCTTTACCTACAACGACGGGGTGCACCTCAGTGTCCCCTGCGTTCGTCAGGCCTGAAGCTTCAGCTTCCGTAGTCGATCTGGGATAGAGTTCTGAATCTCCAACGGACGCATCCGCGCCTCTCATCTGGCCACCAATCTTTACCATAGGATTGAAACCGTTGACACTTGTCGGCTCCAAAGCTTCCCTCCTTTGGGAGCTTTCACTTTGTGCTGTGAAATCCTCAAATGCCTTATCAGCACTTTTTTGTAGGTCCTCCTCAGCTTCCAGAAGTGCTATCATCTCTTCCAGGCGTTTGCACTCCGCCTGAAGACGAGCCGATTCCATCGCACTTTCCTCCCTCCCCTGATGTGCCGATGCAGGTGCAAGAAATAACTGCTCGCTGTCTTGGCACTTGTCACAGGATCTGACACATCGTTTGACGTCCGCCTGGAGTCCGGGCCAGTAAAACTCGCTGACGATACGGAGTGCGGTTTTCTCTGCCCCTTGGTGTCCAGCCAAAATGCCGTCATGAGCCATACGAAGCACTCCGTCCCGTAAGTTCCTAGGGAGCACCAACTGGTAGAATTCCCGCTCGGATGTCCGAAAAACTCGGTGCAACAGTCCCCGGTGCATGACAAACTCTTCTGTGTCCTCCGAGTTTCTGCAGTTGGCTATCTTTCCGACACGGTCGAAGAGCCCCTTTAGACTGCTGTCTTCTTTTTGTAGTGTCGCAAGTTCCTCGGGCTTCGCAGGTGCACCTTCAATTATGGGCACTCTCAGCGGGGTGGCGTTCTTTGCCGCCTGTCTCTGGAACCTTGTTTCCATGGCTGCGGTGGCACGAATCTCTACATCTTGCTTCTCATCGTGAGGCAAACCCACTTCAGGTTTCTCCGCTCTATTCCAGCCAGCTTCCGGTTCGCTGGGAGCGCGCACGTTAGGGAGGTTACCCAAAATCAGGTCATATAAAGGGTTCTCCATACACTGAGCCACGACGTTCCCACTGTAGAAAGGAGTCTCAACATGCACCCTGGCCTCAGGCAAGACCCTCGCAGTCCCGTCCACCAAGTATACGAGACTCGACGTTCCGGTCAGTTTGTCGTCTGGTACGGGGCTTCGGCGCACTACTACAGTGTTGCAGCCTGTGTCACGCAACACAGTGACAGCTTGTCCGTGCAGTTTTCCGGCAGCTACAGGCATGTCCCCCGTCAGGCGAGAAGTCCCGGACACCGCGTTTACCACTGGTAGCTTGGTGCCGTTCCTTAGCTCGACATAGCCACCTTTCACACGACCAGATACTGCGTCCACCTCCTCCCTGCTTGCTTGAACACAGGAAACTTGAGATCCTCCGTCCCGGTTCCAACATTGACTGGACGTGTGCCCCAACTTTCCGCAACTTCGGCAGGTCCCAGCTTGGCTGCTCGGTTTCTGACCGCTTTTGCACTGTGCCGCTAGGTGTCCACTTCTGCCGCAAAGAAAACATTTTCTAAGAAGTTTACTGGCCTTGTACTGTTCACCATTCGATGTCGGTCGAGATCCACTGGCCGCAGTCTCTGGTGTAGCCTCCTCTCTTCTGGCCGGCTCCTGTTCTTGGGCCTCCAGATAGCGGTCTGCGAGGTCAGCCATTTCGCCTAGCTGTTTGCTCTTTCTTTCTCTTAAGAAAAGCGGCATTTTTGACGGAACGCTCCGAACGAACTGCTCCGTGAGCAGCAAATTCCGTAAGGCGGCAAAATCCTTCGCCGTCCCGGACAGGTCGACCCAACGGTCAAACAGGCTAGACAACCTCGCCGCATATTGTGTACCGGTTTCCCCTTTTTCCGGCTTAGCACTCCTAAACTTGTCTCGGAAGCCGTCCGCAGTTAACCGAAACCTCTGCAGGAGCGCTTTCTTTACGTTATCGTATTCGACAGAGTCCTCCGGGGTTAGCCTAGAAAAGACTCCAAGTGCCTCCCCTGCCAAGCACACGCTAAGCACAGTGGCCCAGTGTTCGCGGGGCCACATCTGCCCGCTCGCTAGTCTCTCAAAGCGCATCAGGTAGGCATCAAGGTCGTCTTTCTTCTCGTCGAAGGTGGGCAGCCAACGCTGAGGACTCTTCCATAGCGTTGTCCCGGTCCCGTTTTCGGCGGAGCTACTGGTAACAGGGATCGGCGACGCGTTCTGTAATTCCTGCAGCCTGATCCTCAGCTCTAGGGTTCGGTGCTCCGCTTCGACACTCCTCTCTTGCTCTTGCGCTCTCGCGGCTCTCGTATTCTCTCTCTCTTGGTCCACCCATTCCCTCAGGGCCCAACCCTTGAGCCCGAGTTCTTTTCCGCAGGCCACTAGCTCGTGTAGCTCCATGGCTGAAGTCGCGCGGACCCTTTGCTGGATAGTCTGACTCTAGAACCTCTCCTCTGCTCCCGTTCGGTAAGCCGGGTTGTGTGCCCCCGCAACGGCGTCAGCCTCACAACGCGCTCCCTACGGCACGGCAAACTCACTCGCTCACCCTGCTCCTCTCAGGATAGATCGTCACAGTGGACAGCAAGTCCTGTCGCGGACGCCAGTTTGTCACAGGTTCGGATGTTAAAGATGTTAAACAAACAAATTTGGAATTTGACTTGGCCCGCTGTCCAGGTGTTAGGACCACACCTTGGCGATAGACATCCTGAGAGGCGGGAGGAATTGTAAGCAAAGCATGCCGACGTTACGAACAGTATTTTATGTAAAATATTTCAAACGTAAGGAAAGGCGCACAGGACGTACACACAGTCGAAAGAAGGAAAGAAAAAAAATATCAAAAGTCGAATCGAGGTTGTCATACAGTTTTGGAGGGGGAGAGCCGAGTCAGCGTTCCAAGGTGCAGGTGGAGGTCCGGTTCGTTGCGCCGCCAGTCGGGGTCGGGAAGCCATGGTGACTTGGGTGTTGTAGTGACGCACAGCACTCACTCACAAGCACTCACAACCGTCTCCGTCGAATACCTTCTCGGTGTTCGAACAACCATACCGACGCGGATCTGCTCAGCGCCGACCATCCACACCGTCGCAACCTTGCTCCCCGGTGTGTTCCACCAAACCTCGCGCGCGCGGGCTAAGCTCGTGCTCCTGTCCTCGGCGCTCGCGCACCCCACTCACACACACGGCAACGGACAACAACATAACCATTGAAAAGCAAAAGTAGCTATTGAATTCTGTGACACTCGCATAACATCATTTGGATTACGGCTAGTAATACACAGGTCGATTAGTGTTTCACTTTCAGTAGTTACTCTCGTGCGTGACTGAATAACTTTTGAGCAACCGAAAGATTCAGCAACATCAATGAAACACCGACAGGAACGATTTGATATTAGCTAATTAATATTTAAGTCACCAATTAAAATGACTGGTAAATTAAGAGATGACATGTATTCTAGGATTTCATTTACGTCGTTAAGAAATGCATCAATATCGCCCGACGGGGGACAATAGACTGAAGCAGTCAGTGACCCAAGGCATTTTACAACAATAGACTTATAATGATCATTCATATGTGTAAACTCCAACAGGACTAAATAGTCAAAGTTACCTTTAAACCAAAGTGAAGTACGCCCTCGTCTACTTCTTTTTCTGCAAACACCTTCATGCCTCGTTCACACTTTCGAGGCGGCGGCCGGATTTGCGAGAATTCTGACGCCGGGCGACAAAAGCAGGCAGAATTTCCGGCGGAGAGCAAGATCGCTCTGGGTCCAATTCTGAACGCAGGAAGAAAACTTTCGCTCGCCGCAAGCCAATCAGAACGCACGGATTAATTGGCGCTTGCTGACGTCAGATTCCCGCTGACGAGCTGGCGACGATGGCGACGAGACGCGCGCGGCCAAGGAGGAGCTTTGGGAGCTGTCGTCAGCACTCCCCCCCCCCCCCCCCCCCCAGGTCTGTTCGGGAAACTGCAAGACGCGGCGCGCCGCGCACTCCGCAGGTGGCAACAGATGTGAACGACCCGATCTCTTTTCGGCGAGCGAATCCGTTCGGCGGCGAGTGCGTATCTCGCAAGTGTGAACGAGCCATTAGACTTTCATCCTGCAAAATTAACGACATCATCTTCATTTGAAAACCACGTTTCAGTGTATGCCAGTAGATGAAATCTGTGATCTAACGAACCTAAAGCTGTTTATACGTCGAGCCATTTGTTTTGTAAGCTTCTTCTATTTACATGGAAGATTGATATCCTAACACAATCACGCAAAAAAGGACCCTGCACAAAAAAATTAAAAGATGTGCTTTCATGATAATCATTTATTGTTTAATCATTTTTTCTGCCATCGGAAAAGAAAAAAAAAAGAAATATATATATATATATATATATATATATATATATATATATATATATATATATATATATATACAAAGCTTTTACCGTGCAGTGATTCAGCAGATCTTATCCAGATAAGCTTCACACTTGATACTGATTGTGCGCTCTCCCGGTGCCTTGCGCACAAACATGTGACCATTCTTTTGCCAGGCAAACTGGTACTGTTTGTCTTCGACCTTAACCCTCATCATCCAAAGTAACTTTTTGTTTCGCGGTGTCAGATTTTCAAGCTAAATACGTTGGAATCTGTGCTCTTCAGTAGTTCCTTCTTTGCCATCCACTGGTCACGGGTAATGCGTGATGCAAAACGAATGAGCACAGCCGGAGTTTTACCTGGTCTAGCAAATAGCCTGTGAACACCTTCAACTTCGTTTTCGGACAGTTGGAGTAGCAGCAGTTCAGTTGCTAGTTTGTTTATTTTTCTAAGTAGCTTTTCATTATCGATTTGTTGGAGTCCGTGTATTTCTAGGGTTTGTCGCCGACTGTATAGCTCCAGGCTGTTGACAAGTTGTTTTAATTTTTGAACCTTCTGGCTGGAGGTTTCAGCCTCGATTTTTTTTCACTTTTTTCCAGCATTACAATCACAGCGGATTGGCGCTTCACCTCTTTAGACACCTTGACGTATTGTTCAGACATATGCTGAGCGGATACTTCCAGCATGTTGACAGTTTCTTTGACCAACATCAGCTCACCGACTTTGCACCTGATTGCCGGTAGTTCTGCCAGTTTCTTAGTGATTTCTGAATGTACGTTCTCAAAACCAGTCTTTTGTTCAGGTTTCTGCCTTGCGGCACCGTCAGCCTTTCGAGATTTTGAAGTTTCGCAAGTTTGGCATTTTCAGTTACTTCGTTCAACCTTCCCTTTGGGCTCGTGGGCTGTTTCAGAAACATTAGGACATGCAACCATATGATAACTGTAATCGCATTCCGAGCATGTTAACGTTCCGTTATCAGGGAGTGACTCGCTACATACCAAGTACATATCAGATTCAGGCATTTGAGGGCGAAAAATGAGTAGCACAGCATTTTGATAGCAAAAATAGCAACAGCGGTGGCGGCGAATGCACAGTAATTATGGAACACAGTAAGGGCGTAATTGTACTAACCTGTGAATTTCGAAGATAGTATTTAATACTGGGCTGCTGTCACTGCAGTCAACGCCGTTGAGCACGTAAGTGGCTTGAAGCTTGCTGAGCTTGATTTTTTAAGGGCGCTGAATGACTTAATACAGGTGCAGGCTTGGACCAATCACTTGAGGGGCCTTGGTTGACGTCCTCGGAACGTTGATAGTGAGCGACGGCTTCAGCGGAATCTGTGCAATTTCGAAGACAGTAGTTAATACTGGGCTGCTGTCACTGCCGCCACCGCCGCTGACCAGGTAAGTATAAATTCTTTACTCAGTATCCTAAACTTGTTGTGTTTAAAGGGCCGTAGTTATTTAGAACCTGCGAAATTAGGCTATCCTTTGTTTAGCCCCTAATAATAGGTGTGAGGTGCAGATACGTTGAAACCTCGTAGACCTATTCAGTTATGAAGTCAGATATAAAGTTGGTGAAGCTAAATTTCTTGCAGTGTTTTTGTGTACCCCGTGAAACACACATACTAACATCCCCTGAAACCATAGTCCTGCGGCGGTGATACGTCGGAGAGAAGTTATCGTATAATAGCTGCTCCCCAGAAGAAAAAAAAATAATAACGGTGCGTAAACGCGGAAAATAAATTTATTATCGTCGTTTTCTCAGCACCAGTAACGAACCTGTTGCAGGATTGGCAACTGTAACGCATTTCGGCTCTTTCCATATGACTTGGAAATTAACAAAAGTGATTGATTGTGTGGTTTCAGATGACGCCCAGCAAATCTTTAATTGGGAGCATATGCTCATTTTAAGTAACTTAAATGTCAATGAACAAATGTGTGTTTATTTTTTGACCTATATCTGGCGTCTGCCACCACAAGTAATGCGGTTCCGATAAAATTATCTTTTTACCTTGAATGCACAAATTTTAGGAATTTCGTTTCTCGTCCATGAAAGACCATGTATACAAAACGTTTTGGTACTCTGCATTTACTTTTTCTTTTTTCAATCATTTGGTCCACTGCAGTGGGCAATCGTTGCAGGCGATACCACAGCTTCGCTGGCCAACCACCTTCACGGTGTGGATTGAAGCCCCGACTTTTTTTTTTCCTCCTAACCGCTTCCCAGGTGCGACACAAAAAGTGTAACTAATGTTCGTACAATCTGACTTGCTCGCCACGTGGAGCACAAATCATTAAAAGAAAGATACAAACACATTTATGATATTATCCCGTGTCGCTTTGGTAATTATGGTTGCAGTTCCGTCACCTAAATTATGGGTACAATTGCACGTATTTACCAGAACAGAGCAAAGTGGGTGTAATTTGAGCACACGAAAAGAGAGGAAACAATGTCGTTCTTCGTAGGCTATCGCTGCCAAAGTTTTATTTTTATGCTATGATAAATCATAAAGTCGATGTCAAATAAAAGAGCCCGTATTCAACTAGGATATAAGGCTGACCAAAATTTATTTCAGTTCCTCCCTTATATTTATATTGTATTATACGTCCTTTCAAAGCTCGAACATAGCTTGTGCACTTTAAACATAATGAACCCAGACTACATAGTTCTGTATGTTTTGTCGCCTAAAAACTTAACATCAGTCATAAATCTAGCACCGAAATAATGAGCCCGTAGTTTGCTCAGAACTCAGAACTTGACGTTGGCTATTTGTTAGTATATATTTAGTTTTATATACCATGCATTAAAATCTCGGAACGGCTGTTGTTTAAACAAAATAATCCCATATATCATATTGCTTTCGACCTTTTGACAACTAAAAACATAGGATTAGTCACGCGTTTGTTGTCAAATGAAAGTATCTATGTCTAAATATAATTTAATGCACACGAATTACTTTTCTCCAGAGTTCTTAGTTTGTACTTATATTTTCGTAGGACGTACTTTCAAAGCTAGAAAAATATAATCCGGCATTTAAATTGTTCCAGCTTCGAAGATAATTCATGTGCACTCTTACTGGCGTATTATAATGTAAAAATAGGCTCTCAAAATGATATATGCTGTAGCTCTTAAACAACAAAGAATGAAACGAGAGTATAATACTCTTCAATACCAATAGATAAAATGACATGTGTTCAAAAGTGGCTTGATGCGTACTTGTCTTAGAGCTTCTGTATAGGAGCTCTAAGAGAGCTCTATGAGAGCGAGAGTTGGGCATTCATCCCAGAAGTCCAGCTGTCCCGCACGGGCCGGGATTCTGCTCGTCACGGAACTGAATTCAGCGAAGAGCGGTGCCGCGTGTTGGCGGCCCGCGGCGGTGTTGGCGCAAAAGCGCGACGCGCTAATTTTCCTTCCTTCCTGGAGAAAGGAAAGGAGGAGGAAGGAAAAGCAGGGGAACATACGCCGGAGCGCGTCCAACGTCGGCGAAGCGGCCGTATCCGTTGCTTTCCTGCACGGACATTAGATTTTTCTCCTCACGTGATAGGATTTCGGAGAATAGCTTCGCGGCGGCACGTGGAAAACAGACGCGCTACTCTGACTTCCGTAAGGCGCATCCAAACTGGCGGTTGAGTTGCGTTTGCGAAGCAAATGCGAATGCGGTTTGCGAGGGGCGATTGGTGGTTGGCGAGAGGCGGTTGGCGGTTTCTCGGTGATCAAGCGTGATATTTTGTGACTTGCGTTCGGCCACCCTGTTTCACAAACCAAAATACACTTAATGCCACGATCCAAAACCAAAAGTTTACTATTTTGGCACCCTGAAGAGTATTTTTCGGGATGTTTGCACGCATCACGAGTTCAGGCAGCGAAAAAAGAGACATGGACCGCAAAACCCGCCTGCGATTCCCTCGACTGCGCCCACAAGCAAATATCAGCTAGGCGCGCCTTGCTGACTCAGAAGAGGATGCTTCCGACCCTCTCTTCGAAGTGGATCCTTCCCGCATGAATAGCTGGTCTTGTTTTAGAGAGCCAGTTTTCCCCTCTCGTTGATCGCTCTTATCATTTTCGTAGTTGTGAGTGGCGCTGTGGACTGTGGTGCAGGGAAATGTGCTTGGTGCTAGCCGGTCGTGGCTTCGTTGGTGGCGGACTCTCCTTACGTCACACCCACGTCGATAGAAAGGAGGAGAGCCCGCGCACAGTTTTATCCATCAATCAAAATTGGAGAGGGAACGCGTGCCTGTACCCTCCACTGCATTGCCAAGAAAAGTTGTCGCCGAGTCTTGGTAGTAAACGTTACAAATGTAAACGTTACGTTACCGGGTAGTAAACGTTACTACCCGGTAGTGTGTTGGCTACGCAAATGGGCTGACGACGTCTCTATGGGCCTTCGTGGTGGTCATGCACGGTGTCGGTAGTGCACGGTTTTCAATAGCTCACGCGTCTGTCCTAAGGCGCCTTAACACTGGGAGCGAATTCGCAACCGCTAAGCGGATCCGCAACTACAAAGCGGACCCGCGCGTTCTCAACCGCAAGGTGGCTGGGATCGCGCGATTGGGGCGCGTTTTTGCCCAGCCACTTCAGGACCGATTTCTTTTATCCGCTTTCGCCGACCGCGATGCGGCAACCAATCGCAACGCGACGCTGAGGAGACGTTCGGGTGACGTGACGTCAGCACCTCGGGATCTCATGCTCCAACATGGCTTCCGTTGCTACCACCGTCGTCAAATCGACGAAGCCTGACGTCGAAAAAAAGTCGAAGAAGTTGAGGGCCGATGTCCTTCTAGATATCATCAACAGTTACCCGGTGTGGTACGATACGAAACATAAAAAATTTAAGAACACCAAGTACAAGGACGACGTCTGGACGAAGCTTGGCGAAAACCTGGGAGGGATTTGTGGTATATAGTATTTTCATTTCACGAAAGCTGCGCGTGTCAAAGTGAAGGACAACTTTTTTCCAAATTTATGATTCAACTGAACGACCCGATCGTAATTCGCTGTAGACGCCGAACGCGAGCTGGGCTTCTGGGCCTGCTTGCTAGAATCAGCATGGCTGTTTGAAGAACGCTAGCCAAGTGTTTGCAACTCGGATTCACGTGCCACTCGGCTCGTGCGCTAGCTTTGGCGGTGCTTTCTTGAGACGCTGATTATAGCAACTGGGCCGGCGTGCTTGAATGGGCGTCTAGGCCGAGTGAACAAAGCCTGCTCAAGCCTGGGGTCCGCGAGTGCTTGATACTCGACTTGCCACTTCGCTCGTGAGCTAGCTTTGGCGGTGCTTTCTTGTGACGCGGATTATAAGCAAGCAGGTCATGGTCGCCCCCGAAGAACGCTCACCGTTCGATTAGAAGTCTCAATAGACATTTGATATATTACCCAAGCGTAAAGGAGAATGCATGGATTGGTGTTCCACGCGCCACACGCGCATGCCTTCCCCGTATAAAAGAAGGGTATGTGGTTCTCTGCACCTTGCACCCACCTTAGAAGGACAAGCGACTCCTAGCAGCATAAAACAGAGTAATAACAGGTCTGTGATGTCCTTAGATGTCCGAGGCCTCACACGCGCTGCACTGAAGGAAGTAGCGTGTTTTTATCCCTGTCTCTTAAAACTGTAAGCTTAAAAAAAAAAAGTGATTTGGGCGAATACTGAGGGCTAATTGAAGTTCATCGGATTACCCTCGAGCAAGTGTTCGTCTGTTTAAATAAGAGGGAATAAAAAATTAGGTTCCCATAACTTTTCGCCAAAAAAAAAATCCTTCTTCGTGTCAACGAGTCTACGACATAACTTCGCAATATGCTCGACGCCGCACACGAAAGGAGGGAACTTGCGGACGCTAACCACGCTCGTTCTCGCTTGTTAGCACACACACCTCGGCGCGTCCGCCAACTAACCCGTGAGTCCTTTGGCTCCGCTCCTTGATACTTGTCTGCTAGTTGTTAGACAAAAACACATCGTACCACTCAAGTTATTTCGTCTGCCCTCTCTGAAAGGCGAAGTCGAGATTGCTCGTAAAGGTAAGACAACTGTTGAATAGCAGACGACGTTGCAAAGGAGCAGACGACGCTCAGATAGTGGGTCTCGGCGACCCCCGATCTTTCCACTCAAGCGAATCATGGCTCGGCGTTCTGACGTCACCGCAACCCGTGCGCAAGAAGCATACGAACTTGCCCTCCGCATTGCTATATTACCCAAGCCTCAAGGAGGATGCAGAGATCGGTGTTCCACGCGCCACACGCGCAGGCCTTCCCCGTATAAAAGCTTCGAAGTAAAGAACCAAAATAAAGCGTTAAGGAACACATGTGCAAGAGGCAATTTGTTTTAGGCATTTGCTTTAGAAAAGTTGCTACTGCCGAGGCCAGCACATGCGGCACGTGGACCACAACCCCTGCATTCTTCTTGATGCTTGGATAATTTTGCAATATGCATATTATGCATATACATGTTCTTTAACTGCGAATTCTGAACATCTCTCATTCTAGTGGGACGGAAATATGTCAGTATTCAGCTGTTCGAGGGCCTTCGCCCAGAGATATTTTCTTGGAAAGGAGAACGTGTGCGACCGGACATTTGGTTATTTGAGGCAATAATCGCGCTGCCGACCCCGGTGGACGCTTTCTACCTGCAAAAACAATTAAGAGAACATGGCTTTAACCATTACTCAAACTTTTTTTTTAACACAGTCACGGTTAACCCACGTTTCATACACTGGTTATTGGTGTAAGCACTTAATGAAAAACTGTTTCATTTTTGTGTGTGGTTACCTTGTAAACAAATTTAAGAACGCGAAAAACACCTATAAAAAACATAAAAACAAAATCCCGTGTTTCATGAAAATAGAGCCAGGATTAGCAGAAGTGGTAAAATAACGTGGCCCCACTTCATCCAAATGATGGAGATCATGAAGCCAGTCTCTGACAATCAAATGTATGTAACCATGCCTCTTATGAAATCAGTGTAGGGGTTTTGACTGAGGAGTTCTATATTATTGCTTCATGCAATTTCAGACTTTACACAAACCTGTAATTTGGTGCGCGGAACAATGAGCTTCCACCACGCTGACCATCACCACCGACACCACGTTTTTCAGCATGCTATGAGTAGGCGCAGTCTGATTTTTCTCCTGCTTCGTTTATGACATATGGATGGCGCATAACTCCGAGAGTTATAAAATTTTGTAATTTCCGTCACATCGCTAATTCTTCAACAAAATTTGGATCAAAATATTTTTTAATTAAACTTCTAAGAAACATTCGCGGGTTATTTATTGTTTATGATCTTGGTGCTGGTGAGTAGGCTATGATCCAATAGGCGATGTGGATTTGGCTGACGTGCAGTGGCACCACGGATGTATCGCAGTGAAAAGGCAGAGAGCTTTCGAAAGAAGGAAGGTATAAAAAAGTCCACTTTTCTTTTAGAAATTTTATAGCAAAAATTGTTTTTTGGCTTTATTTTTTTTTCACACCTTTTACGACGCGCGGTGGATGAAATTCACTTTCAGAATCGTTCCAAGGTCTGTATAAGCAAAAAACACACCTTCAAACTAGTATGGTGCACGTGCGTGTCTGGTGTATTAAAAAAACCTAGGAAAGTGCTATTGTTGATATCACATTGCAGTAAAACTGTCAAAATTTAACTGTGGCTATTATACAAAGGCATACGGCGATTTAAAAACCTACGTTCATTATTTGTGCTTTCTTAATTCAGAATCGAAGAAAATATTTTTATATAGGACGAAGATTTATAAATGCCCTCAATTAGGTATGGCTGGGCTCCTTTATAGGTTTAATTTTATGTCAACTATGTCATTTACTTGCCATCCCAATGAAGGTACTAGGCTTTCTGAAGCTACAGTCTGTAAATACAGCTAGAGTGAATTTAAGAGAGCTCATGAGTGGGCAGTTAGGAACAACCTTCATGAATGCAGCTAAAGTATTGTTAAAGCATGGGGTAACAGTAGTAAAAGGCGTGGAAAAAGGTGAAACGGATCTTCAATATTCAAATTCAAAAATATTTTGCCGAAACCATAACTTACTTTGAGCTTGCTTCAAACCCAATATCCATTATTTGCACATGCCTAACGAAGATGATCTGTTCTTGTGTTAACGATGCTCACGTCGATTGCAATGAATAGCTAGTGGTACTCGTGATCGGCTAAAGTAGCTATGCGCTCCGCTTAGTTGCTCCATGACCAGCAGCATGCTCAATACGAGCGAGGGCAGTGTGAGACACATTCAACATAAAAGTGTCCGTTCGATGTCGAACTTGGCACAATTACGTCACCGTGATACAAACCACCTAAAAAGTTGCCAAAAGCATCATTTTACATCAAAAACAAACCGAAGATACCGTCGGTGCTCTTAATAGGCTAATTGAGACATCTACGAAATTGCCAGCGTATGACAGTTCAATAAATAAATAAATATTTGCAGAGGCCAGGTCTTCTGTAGGGCCTGACACTTTAGTCTCCCAATACTCGAACAAGTGCAGTTTTTTTCTGTGGGTTAACTTTAGAACAGATTGTATAAAACTTTCTGATATGAAAGCTCAACATTGTTTGCTCCAAACGTGGTAATTTCCGCTCCAAAACCTGTTTTTCCCTGTTACAAGAGCTTCTCCTGATCACCAATTGT
The DNA here is from genome assembly GCF_016920785.2 of Ixodes scapularis. Taxonomy (NCBI): domain Eukaryota; kingdom Metazoa; phylum Arthropoda; class Arachnida; order Ixodida; family Ixodidae; genus Ixodes; species Ixodes scapularis. The sequence continues at coordinate 89,936,124 of NW_024609857.1, forward strand.
CAGTTCCACACCTGGAGTTGTTTCAGCTCACCCTACTGCCGTTTGGCTTGTCCAACTCTCCAGCCAGGTTTCAACACCTGATGGATGTTGTACTCGGGAACGCGAAGTAAGAATTCGTCATGGCATACATGGATGACGCGGTTGTTTTCTCCAGAACTATTGAGGAGCACGTCGAACACCTTCTCATCGTACTTGAGCGAATGCAGAAAGCTGGCTTCACGATTCACCCGGAAAAGTTCAGTTGGCCTGGCCCAAGGTTACCTTCCTTGCATTCGTTTTGGATAACGGCACGCTCCGCCCCAATAAAAATAAGTTGCGCACGCTAAAGAAATTACCCTAGCCCACATGACGTAAATAACCTACAAGGATACCTGGGTATGATTGCGTTCTACATGGATTTCATTCCACACTGTTCTGAGATATCCTAACCGCTCAACCCCTTCTAAAATAAGACAGCAAGTGGTGTTGGGCCTAACGACAACAATGCGTATTCGCAGCCCTTTCAAAAGCCGCTCCTGACAGCGCTTGTTTACAGCTCCCAGACTTGAACAAGCCGTTCGTTCTGTAGAAAGATGCAAGCCACTGTGGCCTGGGTGCTGTCTAGCTGCAGGAGTATGACGGTGTGCTTCATCCAGTTCCTCCCAAGAGCCACACGCTAACTCCTGCTGATTGGAACTGCAGTGTCGCAGGACGTGAATGTCTCGCCATTATTTATGCGTTTGGAGCGCACCAACATGCATCCAGATGGCGGAACGCTCCAGCTTAAATCTGATCACTTAGCCCTTTCATGGCTAACGAGACTTAAAAATCCAGCTGGACGTCTTGCTCGTTGGGAGCTCACGCTACAACAGTACGACTACAACATCATGTACCACCCGGGATTAACGAAAAAAGTTTCCGATACGCTCCCTCGTGCTCCACTTCACAAGGAACACTCGCAGCATGCCCGCGGCTTGGTGACCGTCGCGGCCACAACACAAGGATTCCCAGATTCACGGTGGGGTACATTGGTGAGCCGCAAGGAGCTTCGCAAGGCGCAGCTGGATGACGGGCTCAGCCAACGCGTGCCCGCCTGGCTGGCAGCAACAGGCACAGTCGACCGCCCAAGTGACGAGGAGTTTGACTCCTACTTGATGAGTGACGACGGCCTTCTGCTGCGCTACATCTCCGAGGCCGACGATGATCCGAACGGCTCGGTGTTCCGGACCGTCATAGTCCGGAAACTACGTAAGATTTTCGTTCGATACATGCATGACTCTTCCTTGGCTGGACACGGCAGTGGGAGCAAAACTTACGAAAAGTTATTCCAGATGGCTACCTGGGTAGGCATGAGCCAGGTTGTGCCCCGATACGCTCCTAGCTGCTCGCTGTTTCAGAAGGCAAAACCACGTGGTGGTCAGCCCCCCACTCTCATGCAATTAATCGTGAGCCCTTGGCGCACTTGTTGCTGTGATGTCATGGGCCCCTCCCCACGCAATCCCCGCGGCAATAAGTACTTGTTCGTGGTAACCGACCATTTCACGAATTGGGTTTAGCTATTTCCTTTGCGAAGGCTAGATTTGCAAATATTCTGGGACTGCCCGCTGGAAACATTAGCTAGGTTCGGCTTCCCAGCGCAGATTGTAAGCTATAATTCCTCTTATCTAACGAGTAAGGTGTTCGTGGACGCAGGCACAGTGCTGGGAATTAAACACAAAAGAACTCCCCCCAACCATCCTCAAGCAAACATCACGAAAAGGGTAAATCGGAACCTTAAGATAATGTTAGTGGCCTACACCAAACTCCACAAGGACCTGGACGCAAAACCGCTGGAGTTGGCATTCGCAACCAGTACTGCCCCTAATCGGACAAAGGGTCTCACTTCTGTCCAATTGAATTTCGGCAAGGAGCTTGCGTTTCCGGTTTTTACCAACCACCTTTCTACGGAGCCTGGGGGAAGGCTTCGCCCATACGTGAAGTCACAGGGGACTTGAGAAAGCGCTTCTCGACAACCTTCGAGGGGCCCGAGAAAATCTCGACAATACCTGATTGCAGCAGTCGGAACACTAAAACCAGGGGTGACGTGACCTGCAGCTCGAGGTGGGAAAAGTTGTACTCTGCCGTGCTCACCCAATGAGTGAGGCCGCTTGAGGCTTCGCAGCCTCCCTTGTAAACAGGTGGGAAAGTCCGTTTCACGTGCATGCAAAGTGCTCACCACTCACTTACAAAGTAGTTCACTGTGAGCACTGGTGGAACTGCTACGCCAATTGTGTCAAACTGCTGCAGAACATATAACCTGCTACATGCTGTTCGGAAGGGTGTTTTTGTGCACAATTTTCACTATGTCTGCGCCGAAAGGTAGCTGTTCCCGAAAAGTAAACTGAAAGTGTCTGGCACGTGACATTGTTCGCGATGCCACTGAAAATGAAAACAAATAATTTTTTTTATGCTTAACTACTATGTTCGCAGGTAGCGCCGCGCGAATATTTTAATTTTCTAGTAGTAGTTTCAAATATTACGCTATTTTATTTTCGCTTCCAAATGAACTGTGATATTCATACTTTTTGAAGTGCTGCTGGCGGAGCATAGGCCGCTTGAGTGGCTTCTCCTCAAGCAGAGGTGCATTGCGGAGAAGCACTGCGAAGAGCAAGTCGTTTTTTTCTTCCGCAAGGATCGCGATGACGTCAGAACGTCGCCGAGCTCTGATTGGCTTTGATTGCAAGGATAGGGGGGTAGACCTCAGTGCTGGATGCCTTGAGGTCTACCAACTATTTCTTTTTTTTCAATGAGCCAATAAGAGTTCGACGTTCTGACATCATCGCGACCCCTGTGCAAGAAGCCGACGAACTTGCGCTCCGCATAACCGCGAAGTGGATGCAGCAATCTCGCGACTCGCTTTTCTGCAGCGCAGCCGCGCGCTTAGGTGAAAAACACACCTTCATACTAGTATAAAACACGTGCGTGACTAATGTATTAAAAAAAAACCAGAAACATTTGTGATTGTGGATATTACATTGGAGTAAAATCTTCAAAATTTAACTGTGGCTATTATGCAAGAGTATATATTAGGCAGCGATGTTCCAAAGACTTCTGTTCATTACTTTTGCTTTTTTCCTTTTGTTCTTTTTGATTCAGAATCAAACGAAAATATCATATAAAAAGATCATTTATGAATCCCCTCAATTCGGTATGGCTGGGCTCCTTTACAGGCTTAATATCATTTCAAATATGTCGTTTACTTGCAATCCCAATGTAGGTACTGGACTTCTTGAGGCTGGTCTGTAAATATACCTAGACTAAATTTAACAGAGCTTGGGAAGAACCTTCGCGAGTTCAGCTGACTTCTCGTTTAAGCATGGTGTAACAGTAGTAAACGGCAAGGAGAAAGGGGTAACAACTCTTCAATATTCAAATAAAAAATATTCAGACAACACCACTATTCACTTTGAATTTGCTTCGAGCAAAAAATTCATTATTTTCATGTGCCTAACGAAGAGTTGTCGGTTTTTGTGCAAACGGTGCTCACATCGATTCCATTAAATAGCTACTCTAGTCGTGGTGATCGGTTACAGCAGCTGTGTGCTCCGATTAGGTGCCCTATGAACAGCAGCAGGTTGGATACGAGGGAGGGCAGTGTGAGACACATTCAACACAAAATTGTCCGTTTGATGTCGAACTTTCGACAATTACGTCACCGGGACACAAACCCTCTACAAAGCAGTCAGAGCGAAAACGCCATTGGTACTCCTAATAGGTTAACTGAGACCTCTACAAAATTGCCGGCATATGATTATTCAATACACCTTTCCGTATTCACCTTTCCAAGAAACACTAGACCCCATGGACAACAAACCGTTTTCGAGCTCAGTCACTGGGTTTGAGTCTAGACTCTCACCGGCTTCCCTGCTAACCCTAACCGAGTGGACTGTACTTTTGATAGGCGCTGCCTGCGTAGACGCAGGTTGCGTGAACTCAAAGCACGTTCAGCCGTCATTACGTACGGGCAACGCCTGGTCCGGGCCACCGCTATTGCCCGCTGTCGCGAATATAAATTTGTCGCTACCGTCTTCCACCAGGCTGTGCTCACGCTTACTTTATAATCTTTGCCCCGCAAACATTATTTTAATTACAATCAAATAAACAAAGCAGAAGCATATATTGTAGTTTCCTTATTTAGAATTCATGAGTCCTAGGCTACACCCTGTAGCTGTAAAGGGAGGTCTGCGAGCTCTGTTTATTCTAAACCCTCCGTTAGCGAAATGGACCTTTGTGGGCCGTGAGAATAGGAACTCTATCTCACTTTACAATAGAAACCTATGCTAAAGGTACCTTTATGTTGTCCGTCTGAATAGTGTATTAGAAGGACCGACGCCGAAGTTCCCACCATCACCTACACCGCTTTCGGACACTACAACGTGGCCACTCCGGCAATACCAGTAGCAACCACCTCACCCGTCAAATCAGACGGCCCCGACCAGAGCGTTCACCTGTTTCCCCAGTCCATCAACAAACACACTATGGCTGACGTGGAAGAACTCCTCTCTGACGCCCATGAGATCCCGAGTACAGGAAGTCCTCCCAGTTAGGGCTTTGGAGGGGGGGGGGGGGGGGGGGGCAGTGTGGTAGACGAGAGAGAAAGACGACTGGACGGAGGGTACGTGATGAGAGTTCGGTCGAAGAGACAGGAGCTGGCGCCGGACAGAGCCTGTTACGCGAGGCTGAGACCGGGCAGGAACGATGGAACCGCCCTGACACATGGCGATCCCCGGAGCGGTCCATCAGCGAGGTTCGGCTCAGGTACGGCGGGAACGGCAAGCCCTGGCCATACCGGCCTAGACCATGACGATCACAGAATGGTTCTGCAGAGAGACTCGGGCTATGATAGCCCGGAACTGCTAGCCTACGCAACGGTGGCGTGGGAAGGACGATCCGCAGGCCTGGATACGGCCTCCTACTGTGTGCTCTGGGGAACGGGTGACAACCAGGATCGGCAGGCCCGGACTGCCGGCTCTTGAGGATGGGCAACCGTAAAGTACAGTAAACCCATTCGCTGTCTTTTCGTTGTGTTGCGTCACTCCTTAGTAGACGAGCGAAGCACAGACCGATCGAGCGGCAATTATGATAGAGCGACCACACAAAGTTCACAAAATAAATTGATTGAATGGCTCAGAATTATGATCAGCAAGTTTATAATTTGAACCATATGTCCCTTTTAACTCTAAAAGGTATTTTCACAAATTTGTGTTCATTGTTTTAACTATTATAACGATTACCATTATATTACGCTCCCTGGCCGTAAAAATAACCAATGCAAAACGCATTAGTTTAAATTTCAAGGCTTCAAATGTTAGTAAAATACGTCAAAAATATTTATTAACGCAACATTCACAAACAAAATTGAGATGTCGTTGCACAACTGGACTGAACGTGAATTCTTCTCACCAGCCAGTCCCATTTCGCTTCGTCGTGAGCATTGCCATAAACTCAAGTTGCTCTCTGCTAAAACTAATTACCTTAAAACTCGACTCTCATCTTGTGCATGAGTGACTGGAATGCATTACCGCAGCCCCTGGTAAAGATCATTGATCATTCCTTATTTATAATACCGGTCACTCAGCATGCATTTTTTAATTAAAATTTTGCAATTAATTGTTTAATATCAATGTTCTGCTTAGTTGTTTTCTACCTTTTTATAAACCTTATGTTGTGCCTGAATGTGCTATAAATTACCCCCTTATGTAATGCCCCTCGGGGCGATTAAGGTATAATAAATGAAATGAAATACTACGGCCTCTCAGACCTGTTGCGTTCTCTTCCAGTTCGGTTCCCAGTCACAATACTTTTAATAGCTGAATAAAAAGTAATAGATAATTGATAGCCATTTAATGCTCTTCGGTAGTTATGCCACTTCTAAGTCACCGTCTTGTGGAATAAGTTTATTAGGAAAGTAAATTGTGGCGGAAGATAGCGATTTTCAAAAAAATATATTAAAATTGATGAGCACGCTGCAGCAGTGTTTCCTAACATCTGCATGATATTATTGTCTCGCGTTGCTCGAACATTTCAATATCTCCCTGGTCTTTGTTTTGATGTATTTGAATCAATGAATGCTACTGAACAAAATAGATTTATTCGTTTTTCTTTTTTTTCCCAAAACGTTTTTTACATATGATACAAAATCTTTCAAGAGTGTTCCTACACTTTGAGTACCTTAGCCTTAAATAAATGGATAACTACATTTATGCTAGTACCCAGCGCTTTGGAAAGTAATAATTAAATTGAAGCGCTTAAAAGATGGATATAGTTTCACTGATAATGAGAAAAGTGAAAGTGGTTAAACGAGCTAGTGTAATTAAAACTTAATCAACGAAGTGAGAGATGTATTTTCGGCCCAGGCTTTTGTGCCCGAAGATATATTTTACGTTATACTAAATAAAAAAAATTTAGGCCAAATCAAGGAGCCTGCTCACCAAAATGTAATATTTATATTTTTTATTGACCATACTTTCGCAGCTCTAAAATAGCTGGTGTAATTTAAACATATTGAAAGCAGACTATGTAGTCCTATATGTTTTTCGTAGTCTGAAAACTTAAGTTTAGTCTTAATGTCAAAGCAACATTATTGAACCTGCAGTTAACTTGATAAATAATGGTCACAAATTACCATTGGCTATTTTGGTATAGTATTTAGCAACTTAAAAAAAAATATTTGAAATCTTGGTAGTGGGGCAGTTTAAACATAATAAGCCCAGATATCACATATCTTTGAACATTTTACAACAAATACAAATGATTGGTCATACAATTGATATCAGACTAAAGGACCTGTATTTAGATAGAATTTACTCAACACAAATTACCTTTTTCTAGAGTTGGTACCTATATTTAGGTTTTGGTTGGACAAACATTCTAAGATTCAACATTATAATGCTCGTATTGAATTCATCCAGATTCCAAGAATATTCATGAGCAAGCTTACCGTGACATTATCACGTAAAAAAATCAGCTACCTGGATATATACTCTAAATATTAAAATATAAGTAAAGCAAAAGCGATTCTACGATTCTGTTCTTAGCCCGATAGAGAAAATGCGACCTGTTCAAGAGTGGCTTGATGGAAATTTGTCTCAGAGTATTGCTTGGAACGCCACGTTAGAGACATTAGGGCAACTACACGTGTTGGTGTCAGATCCCTAGATCCATGCAGTGAGCGACCCTATTGAAAAAGGCCAATATGAACTCGGCTTATTGGAAATATTGTATTCCAATGAAGATGATGGAAACCAATAAAAACTTATTGTTATCCGATTAACCCAAAACGCACGATGGGAATTCATATCGGAGCACAATATCCCGATATAGTATGCGGTGATTGGTATACAACAGGATATTGGAGCACAATATCCCGATATAACTTGCGGTTATTGGTATACAACACGATATCGAAGCACAATACCCCGATATACTACACGGTTATTGGAATAGAATACGACATCGCGTGCATATTGGTGACCGACATGGACATACTGTACGGCCACACGATATAGAAATATTGGTCGTCGATCATGGGACCAAAGGAGAATACAATATGATATCGCGTGCATATATCTCAGAACGCGGGTACCAAGTTACCAACATGCATTACGTTGGCATATCCACACGGCAATACGCGAAAAATATATTGGGTGTGGATACACACATAACATAAACGTTCTGCGTTGCGAACACATTAACATTGATCGACAGTGCAAGTATGTACAGCTGTTAGTACGGCACACAGTACACACAGCCTCGCGCGCTTGAAACTAGACAACCACCAAACCATTCAGAATAACTAGCCGGAACACCCGCCGCGACCTACCTTTTAATGAGAAAGCCCAATAACGACGTGCTCATTGGAGTGATCGTTTTCCAACAAATGTTTATTGCAGTTGTAATGCAACAAAAGTTGATCGCCAAACGATAAACCCAACGTACCGGGATACAATTCGATGTTGCAACACACCATTGCAATACAACAAGAAATTATCGGTGTTGGGACACGACCACCACATCGAATACGATATCAATACGAAGTTACCGACGGTGAGAAATACAACATCATGACACGATATTCTAGTTACCGGTGTTGGGACCGAAATCGAACGCTATACGTGACAATGTCGGTTCGCACGATAAAATAATGAGGGTGAATAGGTTTGACAGGTCACGTGCATGTAGTTGCTTCTTACGCGCACATTTATCGATATTGACCCACCTTTCTGGGTAATCCTACGTGGTACACAAAATCCACGACGACATGCGAGCACATTTCACCCATCACTTTTCGTCGCCTGTTTCGCGAGATTCACACACTGTCCAAAAAACGATGTGAAAAAGTACGTGCACTTGCGCCATCAAACGATACGTTACAGCCTCGTTTCTCGAGAAGACAGTTTCCATCGCCAACACTCGCGCGCGCGCGCGCGCGCGCGCAAGCAAGCAGTTTGGACCACAGTTTGGACTTCGAACTGTTCGAACTTCGAAGGGAGCGAGCCCGGCTGGCCCGGCGCGATGCCGGCGTCGCCGGCGTGCTGGCGAGCCGCCAAGACGAGCATGCGCAGTGCGCAGCGCGCAGCGGGCGGGCGTCGGTTGCGCCACTGTGTGTCTGTGTCAACGACTGTGTGTTGCGCGACCCGGCCAGCCTGGCCAGCCGGCGTGATTGGCGTTCGTCGCACTGTGTACTCGTGGGCATCGAGCGAAACCTTCACACTTTCAATTGCTTCGAAAGGTACGTATACACGACTCTATTACTTGCAGCATTGAGTGCTTTGGCGTACGCGGATCAAAGTAAACACCGAAGGACAGAAAGGATACGTGAAGTTTTTAAATCGAGGCCTTTTTGAACGCCTGTGTCCCCTGTTGAAAGCACCTAGCTGTGCTCTGTTGCAGGCGTCATTTCGACTGCGTGTGCTCTAATGTAACGTCAGTCACTGTTCACACTCGGCTAGCTTTGCCAGTTTGTTATCTCATGTGCGAAATAGACATAGAAACCAGCGCCGCGTCTCTTTCGGTTACTCAGCCTCCAGCCCCCTTCCTTCCGGCGTGCTTTCTGCCGCGCCCGTTCGGCGCATTGGATTCGCGGGCGCGTCAGGCTCGTTCGAAGAGGCGTCTCAAGCTGACGAGTCGCCGAAGTGTACCGGAGCTTCTCTTTAGGAAAGTCGCAATCGACGCTCGGCGGCTCGGCTCTGAGCTCGTACTTTTCTCCTCCCGGGTAGACCATGAGTGCCGATGAACGAATTTGAAAAAGCGCTAGCGAGTGACTTTGTGACGCCGCCCAACTGTCCTTCTATCAACGGCGCAGAGCAAATGATGTACAGAAAAAAAAAAACGCGTTTTTTATATTTTGTTGGCCATGTTTCACCTCAACATAGAGCGAATCGCGGCTGTACGTCGGTTGACTCATTATTGTGCCTAGATTGTAACGGAACCTTTTTGGTGTGATCTTATTCTGATATCGTTATATCTCGCCTTTTCATCATGGCTGCACACCTCTAGACGACATTTTACACATTGCACTCCTTGTCGACATGTCGCTGGTGCTTGAGACTAATTGGAAGTCACTGTTTGCTCACTCCTTGGTGCACACATTTTATGTTCAACATCAGTTATCTGAAGGAGGCTCCATGAAACCCTGGAATTTGTTTAGAGGTACCTCTACATACTGTGTTAGAGTGCTGTTTTGTGTGTTGTAGGTTCGCACAAAACCAAATTGCACCTTGTAATATACCCTTTGACTGTTTACTACAATTAAAGTTGCAATGAAACATTGGCCACGAGAGGTGACTCGGCCAACGTGGCCAACAAATTCCTCACATAGTTTTCTCCATGGGTCATTTTGGATGTTGACAAATTTTCTTGTGAATAATGAGTGTTATGCACATATGTTTCTTCTACTTTTCAGACAGATACTTCAGTTAGATAAACCCCAGCAAAAGCAGCAAGAGAGTCTCGTAGGGTCACACCAAGGATAACGGCATTCCTGCTCGAGTCCCGGGTCTTCTCACCGAACTTCACTGAGCATAATGGTACATTCCCTTTCCTTAACTTTGTGGAAGCCAAGGGTGAAAGACGACGCAGAGGGCACGTGACAGGCGGTCAGCGGAGAAAGAAGTCACGAGCTGGCGCGAGACAGTGCGTGCTGAGCGAGGCTGGAGCTGGGCAGGAACATCGGAGCCGGGCTGCCTGGCTTGGAGCGGTCCACCAGCGAGGTTCAAACCGGACCGGTAGAAGCGGCGAGTCCTGGCCATCTAGCCTAGGCCGCGACGATCCCGGGGTGGTTCCTCAGCGAGACTCGGGCAGTGATAGCCCGGGACAGCCAGCCTACGCAGCGCTGGCATGGGAAGGACGATCCGCAGGCCTGGACACTGACTCTGACTGTGAGCTCTGATCGACGGACGACAACAAGGGTCGGCGTGCCTGAACTGCTGGCTCTGAACGACGGGCAACCGTGAGGTAGTAAACTTATTCGCTGTCTTCTCGGTGCTGTATGTCACTCCCTGGGTGACGGGCGGAGCGCATACCGATTGGGCGGTGATTATTAGTAGCTAAGCGAACTCCATAAAGAAACCAGTATTAAAATGGCACATCCAACGTGAGGCTCATTCGGTATGCCTCTGCTTCTAGTCGTCCCCAGGGAGTCATACGGATTCGTTGAGCGGGTTGTTCACTAACGCTAACGATGCCCGTTGAGACAAATATGTTGGAATTTTGGCGACTTGTCTCACGGCAGACCTCAGCAGGTGTCTCCTCGAATCAAGTACCTAAAGGGCTCGAAGAACGAGGTTGAATACACGCTTTCTCGGGTACCCTAGAATAGTGGTTGGCAGGAGACGGGGAGCGCGGTTAAGATGTAAGAAAGTCGTCTCCAGAGGCAGAGGAGAGTGTTGCGACGGCCTTCACTGGGGGCTTTAAACTAAAAACAGAACGTCTTCCTGAAGCCACGAGACCATCTGGAATCGCGGGCCCTCGCAAGGAGAAACACCGGCGTACGTGTGCGTGCCTGTGTGTGTGTGGGTCTGTCGGTGTTGAGTTTCAGCAAGAACGTCGACTCCTTACATCAGCCACTGGAGCGCGGCAAGAACGTCGAGGGGTTACATCATCTGCCCCTCGCTGAAAGAACACCGGGAAATTGCCTCAGCCGCCCCCGCACTTCGGACACCTCGTGAACACTCCAACACCGGGGAAGGCTCCTCTCTCCCAGAGGGCCTTCTCGCCCTCGAAGGGCTATATAACTTGGGCTCAAAGAGCCCGAAGCCGCCGACTGCAGACTGCCGATTACCGATTAATTAGTCGACCATGCTCTTGTATATTCACTGTATATAAAAGTTCTCCTTCAGTACTCCCACTCCAGGCCTGTTTCCTCGGGGCCATGGTAGCAGCGAGCCGCAGCCCCAACTCTTGGTTCCGCGCCTGAGGTCGCCATCCTCCCGAACGCAACAAGAGTCACGGCATGTTCGCTGGAAGGCAGGATAACGAGTGACAGGAGGGGAAACAGCCAGGACTCATTGCAGATTTAGGATTTAGGCTTGGGGTGATGCGGTAGGCAAGTAAGCGCTTGTCGAGGCCTGGAGTGCAGATGGGTTTTTGACAGTGGGTGTTGGAAAGATTGCGGAAATGGCAGTTGACACCGGGAACACTGGCAGACGAGATTGTCAGCGGGTGTCGGGTAAACTGGCGGAAATTGCGGTTGGCACCTGGAACGCTGGCAGGCGAGTTAATGAGCACTATGATTTGTAACTGCTGGGCCAAGACGGCTAGTTTCTTCGCGTCAGTCCAACAGTCGACAAAAGGCGGAGGGACGACTCTCCCTAGAGGGGGGTCGTTCCAAGAAAGCTACGAATTGATTTAGATGATTCTTTCTCGACTTCACTCTGGCCGGTCGTGGCACTGACAACAAGACTTTTAACAAGTTATGTCGCGTCACGGCCTGGCCGGGGATGCGGCGGTAGACATTTAGGTGGCTTGTAGCTGTCCAGCTTGCCTTGAGGTGTGAACGGTTGAAGCGGGCTTGCTCGCTGAGCGTGAACGGTAGAAGCAAGCCTAAGGCCCACTTCAGACGGGGCAATTTCCCCCAGCAACTTAACGTCGCAACACCAGGAACACAGGCCGCCTGCGTTCAGACGCTGCAACCAAATTGCTACGACTTGCCATCATCATCATGAAATTTGATTTTTCTTGCACTATATAGACGCACAACTACGTGCTAAAAACATGTTTTTATATCTTCGACCGGCATTAATACTCACTCATGTTTCTGAAAAAGTTTATTTCCAAAAACGATCCATTTGAAACCAGGACCAAGTCTTCAGCTGTCATCCTCACCACCACAGGGGTGTCACGTGAAAATATTGCGTCCCTGATTGGCTGCTGCCGCTTCAAACTTTTCCAGTTTGTTCGAGTTGCGTGTCTGTTTTAAGCCGAACCTGATCTCAGAAATTCGTGCTGATCTGGGAAAACCTAGGGAATTACCCGCCAGCAACCTCAAAATTGCTAGAAAAGTTGCCCCATCTGAAGCGGGTTTTAGGGAACTGAAATCAAGGGCAGTGGAGCTCTGGGTTCAAACCCACCTGGAGACGTTTCTTTTCTTTTTGCCTTTTTTTTAGTATACAGTATATATATATTTATATTTATAAATAATACTTTTTTTTAAGTTTTAACGTATAGACGCATAATTTACACACTAATTCACATTCAGAAGTGCTTTTATTCACACACTGTGGCTCCCTAGTGCTTGCAATAGCTTCTTGCTAAGCTATTGCAAGCTCTGCAAAGGGAGGGGCATCTTCCCACCCTTTGCAGGCTGTAAAGCTGTGGCTTCCACAGCTCTAGCAGGTCGCACCTCGCACACTGGCTCCATCATCAAGCATAGGGGCCGCATGAGTCACGCCACACCGTAAGGCTATATACGGTCGGGTCACAGCACCTGGGACCATTCGTCGCTGCATTCAGCTGTGGTATGGTGGCATGGTCAGGGCATGAAGCAGGGGTACAACTTGGAAGTGCTCATCTTCATCACATTTGAAGCACATTTTTTTATTACTTTTGTGTCGAGTTGTCAGCATTTTAAGGGTGAGGAAGCAAGCAGCAGCGAGAGCAAGAAAAAAATTGAAAGCCGCTCTTATTGAGAATCCTGGCTTGGTAGGCTTATATTTTGTTTCATCACCCGTTTAGGATTCTGTTGTCGCTCATCAAAAGAAAAAAAAACTAAGTCTGACTTATTCTGGTGTGCAGGTACCCTTGGCAGTAAACTCTGCTAAATGGGGCAAAATATATATTATACATTTTTTAGCAAATATGCATTGTTTTAGCAAAATGAGCTACACTATTTGACTAAGGTGAAACAGAACGAGCCTTTCCACCTGGGTCTGTTTCCATCTTTCGCAGACACTATTTCCTGGTTTTTGTGGTTTGTATCAGACTTTTGTGTCCCTGACCGGCCAAAGCATCTGTGTTAGACTCAGACTGGTTTCTTTAGGATATGTGCAGGTATTCTTCGCAGCAAATGGCTGCCAATCATGAACACGAGTTTGTTCTCGGCCACCAAGAGCAAGTATTTTCAAGGTGAGCTATTGCCTGCCTATATTTTATTTATTTATTTGGTGATACTGCCAGCATTCTGTGGAACGCCCAGGCAGGAGGTGTACAAAAACAATATTCAAAGACAAGCGGAAGTAGTACAAACAAGCAGACAGCGCCACTACTCAACAAAGTGCGAGAGTAGTGCTTCAATAAAAGCATCTAATGATCTCAAATCAAAACACTTTCAAGAAGCTTATTCCACTCACACGTGGTTCTAGGAAAAAAGGATGCTTTGAACAAAGTGGTTCCACACAATGGTTCGACAAGTGTTAATTGGTGTTTGCCTCTCATGGGCCTTGTATCGTTAAATGAAGTGTAATCACAGAGACGCAGTCGCAAATTACCCTGTATCATATTATAAAGAAACTTCAGCCGTCCTGTTTTTCTCTGGGTTGCCAAATCACTCAATCCCGATCTTGGGTACAAATCTGAAACTGATGACATAATATCATAATGGTTGTACACAAACTGCAATGTTTTTTTTTTTTGCAGTCTGTAACATATCGATTGACAGCTTTGTATGAGGGTCCCATACAATACATGCATATTCTAGCATTGGTCTTATGATGGTTTTATAAGCAGTCAGTTTAGTTTCAGGTGAACACAGGTTAATATTTCGTCTTAAAAACCAGAGCTTCCGCATTGCTTTACGAGCTATAAACTCAATATGTGCACTCCGTGACAAATCGGAGGTAATTAAAGCTCCGAGGTATTGATATTGGTTAACAGTATCGAGTGGTACTCATTTGATAGAATATGTAAAAAAACAAAGGGTTGTTCTTCCGCGTCAAGGCCATTTGAACACACTTTTTAGAGTTTAGAACCATATTCCATTTTATGCACAATGCATGAACCAAAGATAGACATTAATTTAATTCTTCTTGATCAGACGGGTTGTTTACCTTAGCAAATAAAACACAATCGTCAGCAAAAAATCGGCTTTGTACATTGGGGTGGTGTATCTTTGAATCGTTAATAAAAATTAAAAACAAAAGTGGCCCAAGGACCGAGCCCAGGGGCTCGCCCGAGAAAACGGGTGACTCGGGCGGGAAAAAACAGTCAACACTAACACACTGCGTTTAGTGTTTCATTCCCCTTGGATGCCATTTCCTATGTGTAGTGGTCTTGCATTAGTATTTTTTGTCTCCCTTCTGCAAAAACACCCAAGTTTAATTAAGACCGGGTTCTTTCTTATACATGCAGGTCTTGGTGGCAAGCACCAGCCAATCAAGGCCAGAAGTTTGCTCTTTGCCGCTCATCGCAAGTGTTTTCAAGGCGAGTGATTGATGCCTATCTGAGTTGTGTGTTTTATTCCTCACAGACACTCTATTTCCAGTCTTTATAGTGGTCTTCTGTCACGCTTTTGTGTGTCTGTCTGGCCAAAGCATCTGTATTAGACTAAGACTGGGTTCTTTAGGATATGTGCAGGTATCCTTCGCAGCAAATGGCTGCCAATCAGAAACAAGAGTTTGTCTCTGCCACCAAGAGCAAGTATTTTCAAGGCGAGCTATTGTCCGCCTATATCAGTGATGTGATGGCTGCGCCAATTGCGCCAAACTGCACCAAGGGGCTAACCCTGCTACATTTTGTCAAAATATGGGTAATCTGCGCCAAAGGGCCAATTTTGGTCGCCTTTCAAAACCGAAACTAAACTAAGTACCGTAACTGAGCATGCATGAGCTAGGCGGCACAAACGGCCGCCCGACACAAAATATCCTGCATCAATCGTCCATGGTTTTTTTTTAATGGTCTTTTCCCGCCATGCCGTCTCTTCTTTCATGCTCTCGTCGTCTCGTAAGCAATAATCTCGTCTCGCGATTTTTTTTTTTTTTTTTTTTTACGATAGATGTTGGCGTGTGTGTGTGCTGCAACGCTAGCGTGCTGGGTACCAGCCATGACGTGGCGCTGTGAAACGAAACTATGTTTTGGCGCGGCGGGAGTTGCTTTTTGAGCTGAAGCTCTCGCTCCTGAAATCAACGGCCACACGACATTGCAGATATGGAGCTTCCTAAACTGAAACATAAGGACCGCCGCATGTTCATTAACATTCATGTTCTTGTTTAAAACATACGCTTCTACAAAAATCCCTCTCTAACTCAAAGACTGCTGTGTCGAAGTATTGATTACCTAGGTTTCTCTTGGTGGGCTTTCTTTGGAGAGGGACCCCGGTACGTGCAAAATGTGTTCTGAAGGAAAGTTGAAGTGAGCTAAAGCAAAGAAGGGAATGTCCGCACGCTGAACCCGCAGAGAACGCTTGTTTGTCTCGAGTTCAGTCGTTGCACAAAGCGACCCTGGCTCGCGATGTCCTGCATCAATGCGCTCAGGTTCTTTTTTTCTGTGTTCAGCTCGTACCTCGCCTGCCGGCCTTGCAAGCACGCGGCGCTGGACTCTTTTTTGTCGCATGCTGGGCAGTTACATTTTGCATAGATTTTTGGCAACCAGTTGGGACGGAGCGGAGAGGCATGCTTTCGGTTTCGATTAAACAGCCGTTTCGCTCGCGCGACAAAGCACATGCACCTGCAAGCCTGCCGGAGTTGCCCTCACGTGCATGCGAACCAACGATGCGAACATAATTGCACGACAGAGGCACCAGCCGGGACGCTTGCAATTTAGTGTTTTACATTTAATTACTTTTGACGAAAATCTGGCACGTCGGCAATCAGTAAAACGGTGGCAAGTGGTTTTTTGGAATTGCTTGGCAATGCCTACAGCACTGTACACTTGTGGGATGTCGCAATGTCTCTTTGGAGACATTAAAATTGGACATTCAATACTACCCTAAGCTAAAGCAAAGCTTGCTCCAGCTTTGCAGAATGTTTCGGAAACCAAAAAGAAATGTGTCATGTCGTTGGCATTTCAGTTACATCTTGAAAGACTCCCAGGTGGCCAAACTTGACCATAATTGGTTTATTTCGGCGAGCAAGATTCCCTTCGCGTGTCCAGCATTTAAAACAAATATTTTTATTTTTATTAGAATATCTGCTTTAAAAGCTACTTTTGCTGCTCCAAAACACTGTTTTGGCTGCTCCGAAAGGTGCTCCAAAACGGCTTAGGCCAATCACATCACTGCTATATGAGTTTCAGCATTTGTCAAGGAGCGCAAAAATCAAAGCCCGGGGGTTGGCCATTGCAAAAATGTTGACTCGGAAGTGCATAGGAAGGAAGCTCTACAAAAGTATCCACCTGCCTCTACAAGTGAAACCGAAACTAAGAATGTGGGTTCCATTTGAAAAAAAAATTGTCAGCCCGAATTAACTCAAGGCAGCACGGAGCAAACAAGCCACGGTACGAGTAGGCTTGGTTCAGGCTTTTGTAGGGGTGGTCAATGACTCGGTGTTTTCCAAAAAGTTAATTTTTTCTAAAAGTGTGGTGGTCAAATATTCGGGGATGGGCATTGAGTCAGGATCTTAAGGTAAAAATTTCATCCACATGCCGGGATTCATGTGCCTTGTCCCCCTAGCGAGGGGGACAAGGCCTTCAAAATTTTAGGTTCGCAAAATTGGTGCGTCAGTATTGACGTCTCATTTTACATCAGGCCTCTCATTTTAAAACTCACTATAAATGACATGTCTAAAATTCGTTTGGGGGTACTTCCTTCCAGCAAGTATATGGTTCTGTCTCAAAAGGTCTAATCTGATGTTGACTGCACCTCAGGTCTCCACCGACAATGCATCAGGACGAGACCCAACCGGGACATTAGGGATGAGTGGCTTAAGCAAGGAAGGCTACATATACGACAGCTTCTTGCGGACAAGAACCGAAAATAGATAGACGGTGGATGTTTCATTTGCTATGCCTTTTGGCATGCACATTCTGTTTGTTATGATTGAAAATTCCTGCAGAGTTCAGTTTCAACTATTGTAAAAAACCGAGCATGCGCTCAGATTGCAGAAGCGCCTACCCTCTGATTCGAAACGATCCGCAAATAAGCAAAGGGCATACCAGACACCCATACACCTGTTTTGAGCCATGCTCAAAATATTAAAAGAGCACATAAGCACCAGGTGCTTTGGCGTCTTTGCCACAATGGCGCCGGTTGCAGAGCTGACAGACCTGTGACTGGCACAAGCCATGGCATGGCCTTTGGGAACCAGGGAATCGAGATTTAAGAAGTAGCACAGAAATTGGAGGCGGGTGGTGAAGGTGGGCAGAGTTAACAGAAAACAAGGATGAAGGAAGTTCGTCGCATGAGGCATCTATGTCCCGTGCATATAATTTTGAGTGTGCTGTAGTTGGCTACTCAAAAAAATTGTTACTTAAACGTAACTAATCGCAAATCTCTTGCAGTTTCCACGGCCCACAAGCCAGCAGGCGCCAGTTCATTCTTGTTCAAAGGTGAGGATTCTAGATTTTCTAGATTGCTCTGAAGCAGCAATACTGAAGCCAGACAAGCGGTACGGCATATTTAATTGACGGAGCCCAGAACGACTGGGGACGCTTTCACTGAAGCTTGTTTTGCTGCAATACACGCTTGTATTGCAGCAAAACAAGCTTCAGTGAAAGCGTCCCCAGTCGTTCTGAGCTCCGTCAATTAAATATGCCGTATCGCTTGTCTGTCTGGCTTCAGTGTTGCTGTAGGCGACAAAACATGTGCCAAGTTTTGTCACAAGAGGCATATTATGTCACGCACATGTAATTTTTATTTTATCCGGCTTAGTGTGCTGTAGGTGGCTGGTCAAAGAAATTGGTACTTGGACGCAACTAATCGCAAATCTTTCTGGCAGTTTCCAAGGCCTATGAGCCAGCAGGTCCCAGTTTGCTTTTCCTCAGAGGTGAGAATCCCAGATTCCCGGAGCAGGAATACTGAAGCCAGACGGCCGGTACAGCATTTTTAATTGACGAAGCTCAGAACGACTGGGGGCTCCTTCATTGAAGCTTATTTTTCTGTAATACACGCGAGCGCAATTGACGTATGCCTAGTTACGTCGCAAGAGGTTATCTATGTCCCGCGCATGTAATTTTTTTAATCTTTCCGACTTAGTGTACTTGAACGTGACAGCGCAGGAAAAATCGAACTCACACCAGACACTCAGGAAGATAAGCACACGCGCTGAACTTACAACTCTTGTGTATTCGACTGCTTCATTTTTCTCTTCAGCGTCTGGGTTGACTTTTCAGAACGTGATAAGTAGAAGAAGTAGCACGAAATACAAAGGAAAATTCTAAAGAGAAGGCAAAAGAACAGTAAAAGAGAAGACAAATAAAGAAACGGAAAAAATATCTATACGAAACACATTTACAAATCGTCCCTCTCCCTCATCGCTATCATTTAGATAGAAATTGCAGCTCTTTGGTCGACAGCGCTATAGAAGGACTACTTACACACTTGACCTTCAGCTGTGCTATTCTTTCCGCTTCCATTATTTCTCTAGTCAATGCGTCTCTACTCCTACCTATTACAGAACAATTTTCAAAATGTGCTATACAGCCACAATCGCGACAATGGATTCCCAAGTGTCCAGCTACGACTCGGTGGGTGTTATAAAAATGTTCTCTTAAACGATCATTCAAACACGTTCCAGTCTGGCCTACATACTCTCTAACACATGAGAGTGGGACAAAATATACAACTCCTTCAGTACAATTTACAAAGCTCTTTTGGTGCTTTTTCGAACTACCAACTTCCCGGTGTGCCGATCCGTTTACCTTCTGGCACAGGCTTAGAAGCTTATTTGGTGCTGAAAAAGCAACATTAATGTTAATGCAGTTACCTATCTTTTTTAGACCGTGCGAAACTTTATGTATATATGGAACAACGGCCGTCCTTTTCTTTTCTGTATTGCGTTTAGGTCGTTCACCCCATCTTATTCTCTTTAATAAATCCTCTGCCATGGCTGTAAGTAATGCACTAGGATATCCTGTTGACTTTAACCTGGCGATTTGAGCATCAAAGCTAACCTTAATTGAATGAATACATGACTTATTGCTTTTCAGACCGCGTCAGGATTTTTGCAAGGTGGTTTCCTTGAACTGCTCACCGTATATTTTAAATCTTAGTTTTACATGTTGGGAGGGTAACACCTTTCTCCAAAAAGCAGGGGTATGCATTGGTTCATGCATAGTACCAGTTTTGAGTAACCTTTACCTCGCGCATCGGGGCCGGATCCTTTCACGTAGCTTAGATGCTTCTTCTGTTGTGAAGGTGTTTCGCTTTGTAGATGATTTTTTGATTGTGCTAGATTGTGCAGCTAAGGACTTTCAAATATTAGTCTCTAATGTTCTTTCCTGTTGTAAATCCTGTATAGATCCACCAGAAATCACTCATGAGCTCTCCACAGAAGGTTCCTTACGGTTCTTGGACCTCAGATTAATTTTTTCGGAGCATCATGTATGTTGGTCATACAAACCGAGAGGGAAGAAACCTCTTAATTTTCAGTCGGCACACTCCAAGCTTGTTAAGCGAGGCATTGTTAAATTATGTCTCACCACTGTGCTTAATAAGTCTTGTATTCATTCACTTAAGGTTAGCTTTGATGCTCAAATCGCCAGGTTAAAGTCAACAGGATATCCTAGTGCATTACTTACAGCCGTTGCAGAGGATTTATTAAAGAGAATAAAATGGGGTGAACGACCTAAACGCAATACAGAAAAGAAAAGGATGGCCATTGT
This sequence comes from Ixodes scapularis, assembly GCF_016920785.2. Taxonomy (NCBI): domain Eukaryota; kingdom Metazoa; phylum Arthropoda; class Arachnida; order Ixodida; family Ixodidae; genus Ixodes; species Ixodes scapularis. The sequence continues at coordinate 89,956,332 of NW_024609857.1, forward strand.
TCCATATATACATAAAGCTTAGCACGGTCTAAAAAAGATAGGTAACTGGATTAACATTAATGTTGCTTTTTCAGCACCAAATAAGCTTCTAAGCCTGTGCAGGAAGGTAAATGACGGCACACCGGGAGGTTGGTTGTTTGAAAAAGCACCAAAAGAGCTTTGTAAATTGTACTGAAGGAGTCGTATATTCTGTCCCACTCTCATGTGGTAGAGAGTATGTACGCTAGACTGGAAGGTGTTTGAATGATCGTTTAAGAGAGCATTTTTATAACACCCACCGAGTCGTAGCTGGACACTTGGTAATCCATTGTCGCGATTGTGGCTGTATAGCACATTTTGAAAATTGTTCTGTAATAGGTACGAGTAGAGACGCATTGACTAGAGAAATAATGGAAGCGGAAAGGATAGCGCAGCTGAAGGACAAGTCTGTAAGTAGTCCTTCTATAGCGCTGTCGACCAAAGAGCTCCAATTTCTATCTAAATGATAGCGATGAGGGAGAGGGACAATTTGGAAAAGTGTTTCGTTTAGATATTTTTTCCGTTTCTTCATTTGTCTTCTCTTTTACTGTTCTTTTGCCTTCTCTTTAGAATTTTCCTTTGTATTCCGTGCTACTTCTACTTATCACGTTCTGAAAAGTCAACCCAGACGTTGAAGAGAAAAATGAAGCAGTCGAATACGCAAGAGTTGTAAGTTCAGCGCGTGTGCTTGTCTTCCTGAGTGTCTGGTGTGAGATTAATTTTGCTGCGCTGTCACCGCCAAGTATGGTTCACCAACTCGCCCAAGCTTCCATCCTATCGACTTAGTGTACTTTACGGGGCTACTCAATGTAATTGCTACTTGAACGCAACTAATCGCAAATCTCTCTCCCAGTTTGTCCCAGTTTCCACGGCCTACAAGCAAGCAAGCACCAGTTCGTTTTTCCTCAAAGGTGAGCATTCCAGATACTTTAATTAGGTGCACGGTGTAAGATAATACTCTTCAGGTGAGGACAGCGCGCTCTTGGCCACGGCCCGATGAAGTTCGCCCTTCACACTCTCTCACTTTGGTTCCAAGCAACGCCAGCAGGTGACTCGTCGACCCGTGGGCACGTTCAAGACGGCTCGTGCCGCCTTATGTACCACACGCGCAGAGCTCCAGCGAGGTTGTCACACGTGCAGAAAGACCATGGTGTACCGGGGTGTCATGACAACGAGTTAATGATTTTTTGCTGTCACACAGTTCCGCCGTTTGGCCGCCGGTGACACTGTCAGTCGCGGGCACAGTGGCAGCCGAATGATGCAGTCTTTCGGATGCCCGTCGAACGAACACTATTTGATTCCTCGCGCCGCGCGTTCAGCCCCGGCGTGTCCTCACCTAAAGAGTGTATCTTTCACCGCAGTTAGGTGCAAAGCAGGAACTGTAAAGCCAGACGAGCCGATAGGTTTATTTAATTGACGGAGCTCAGAATGATCCGTGGCAGTGGAATGGAAGCTTATTTTTCCACAATCAAACGCAGACATAATTTTGAATCTATCCGGCTTAGTGAAGGATTGCTACTTGTTGCGAACTAATCACAAATTTTTATTTTGCAGTTTCTATATGGCTACAGCTAGCAGGTGCTGCTTTCATTAAAAGGTGAGGATTTCACATTCTGTTTTCAAACAGCAAGTTTTTGAATGAGGGTCCTAAACAATTAACTTTCTTTTGCAGTAAATGCCAGATCCTCCAGTTCAGGAATATGTTAAATATATTTGGTATGGATAAGCCCCCTGTTTTGCTTCTTTATTCATAATTTGACAACAACCACACTTTTTCTTTTGTCACTCAGAAATACACACAAGAAGAGACTGCGTTGCAAAGAAATGTCGTGCTGAACGTGATATTCCAACTCGCATATAGTTTTATTGGTAGCCGATATAATGTATTGGATTCCAATATCCATAATACGCTGAGTATATTGGAATCGTAAACCCTTATTGGATCCCCATACGACACATGGGGATCCAGTAAGGGTTTATACGGTATTGGATTCCAATATTTTCAGCGTATTATGGATATTGGAATTCCATAACAAATCCTTATTGTAATACAATACAATAAATGTAATGTTTTCTAATACACTGTCTATATTGTATTGCAATACAATAAAAAGATATTGTTTACCAATATCCATAATACGCTGTTTATATTGGGGTTTTCCAATAGGGGAGCCAGAAACATTACAGTATGACAGAGTTCTCGAGGTGACCGCGGATATTTTTAGTGCGTTCCATCGTGCATTGGCATGCCTGCTGGTGAAACCCGACTAAAACGAATGCTTGAGCTTATTCGGAAAGCAGTAATATTTACTGTTTTCATTTATTGAGACTGCAGGTCTCCACTGACATAAATAACGGGAGTGATATCGACAATGATGCGTGCTTTCACACCAAGAGCCTTTTGGTTTGTTTACATCGTGATCCAAGTCGAAGACAAAGAGCTACCGGATGTCGACATCGAACAGCATTTCAGATCGCCGGACGGTCGAGTTTGAGAATTTGCGGGCAGGATCCCCACCGGCGGAGAGTGGATTTTGAAGTCTGGGGCGAAATCCGCACGTCGCTGGCGGAAAATCTGTATCGTTCCTGGATCCGTATCCAGATTTTTGGCCGGCGACGAGGCGATTTCTCTATTTGGCTCCAAAATCCGCTCGTCGCCAGTGCCGATCCGCCCGCAAGTCCGAATGTGCAAAATACCGTTGGGCCTGTAGCATGAGTGGTTACTTTAGCACAGCACCCACATGATCTGTTTCTTTTTTTTTAACTTGCTGATTTAGTGATTTTGGATGACGCCCATCAAGATAATATTGAAATTTTATGTGTATTATCCCAAACACGAAAGTTAATCGTCAAAACTTAGTTCGTTTCTTGACACATTCTGACGATTAGCAAACCGATACTATGTCGCCCCGGCCGTATAGGTCACCTGCACCGTTCAACTTAGCGTAGTCTTCACGGTTGATTTAAGCAACTCTTTAAAGCCTGAAGAACACCTCCTATATATTTATTTTCTTAAAACAATTTTAATGGCTAGAGTGCGTTCAAGAAACACCAGCACTATTGATGCATCCCGAACATCCATACACCGCGCTCCTGGCTTGTAGTTGAGCCTGACTCACAGAGATGGCGCTGGATGTCCGTTGCCGGTGAAACCCCTCTAGCCTGAGAAGAGTGGCGCCATTTTTTGAACTAGCCGCCGCGCAAACTATACACCAACTCATGTTTACAAACAAACCGGAGCGCCCCTAGCGGACGCCACCGGCGCCGCGCATGCGCGATGGGGGTGTGGGCAAGAAGATCGCCGTCGCCCATAAACAAACCATTGGAATGGGATGTTGTTGGCGTCCCTGTGAGCCCCCTGCCCTTTTTCGCGTTCGAATTGTTGATTCTAAGTCTTCCTGGCGATATCTGACTACTTGAGCGGCGTCAACGAAATTACCGAGGCTCGTTACACCGCGAAACGTCGCGTGAATAATGTGACATGTGGCGATTCATTCCGCGTGGACGCGGCAGTATGTACGCTACAGCCTGATTCGCATGATGAGATTTCGTTCGCAATTTTCAGTCACGACGCCGCTCCGGCTGCAAAAGCGTGAACCGTAGCTGAGATGGTCGACGTTGATACTGAAAATCGCAAGCAGAATCGGACAAAGTCAATTAGGCATAACAAGTCGGTGATGGTCACTGGTAACAATGATCAACATCTCCTTGTATCAACTGTTTACGTCGAGCCTGCTTACCAACCTTCAAACTTTAGTCTTTTGAGGCCTGCACTTACTTCTTATCGCAAGTACCGCGCCAACATTTGGGCTACGGGCCGGCGTCGTCTAAGAGAGCAGACGACAAGTAAAAACGTTTAAAAGAGCAGACGACAGTTCGAACGATCCGGCCGTCGTTTGAAATTGAAGACGTACTGAACGTAGTCCGCACGTGGTTCGCACAACGGTTTTCTGGCGTTCATGTTGGAACAACACAAATAAATCTGATGACCACAAGTATCCGTGAATTCAAACCCAAGTGCTTCCTGCCCAAACATCGTAGTCCGACGGCGTCTGCTTTTCCCTTTTCACGGCACATATCCAGATTCTCGGACGAACGGAGCACGTGAAGACTGACCTCAAACCTTTCTCGACGCTCTTGGTACGGCCCCAGTCGCGCCATTTTGACGAGAAGGCAGGTTTTTGTCTGGTTCCTTTTAAACAACGCAGGAATGCGCGACTGGCATGGGGACTTCTGCCCACAGCTCCAGACCGGAAGTGCGACCGACGCGCCACCACCGCGCCGTGACGTAACAGAGATGAGTTCGTGTATTGACCAGTCGTCACGTGACATCTAGCTTTCGGTTTTCCACATCCGGTCGCCATTAATTTCCCAAGCTGTTGCCACGCCGCAGCTGACGGGCTGCTGCGCTTGTAGAAAAGCCTGCCGGAAAGCTTTTCGGTGTTCTCTCTGCATCGGAAAATTAACATAGGAAGAAGATCTTGCTTCACCGAATTGGTCTAAAAGGTTTCAATTTGACGGGAGCCGCAATGTTATTCGAGGGAGGCAGTGGCGTCACAAGGGGGGTGCGGGGGGCGGGTGGGGAGGCAGACCATTCCGGGTGCAACGCCCAGGGGAGTTTCAAGGAGGGCCACGAGTGGGGGGGGGGGGGGGGGGGGGGTCTGGAACGGGGGAGCGAGGAGTCGTGGCGGGCCACGCGAGAGAGCGGAGGGGGGAGGGGGGTGTTGCGGAAGGCTGCCCTTCCGGGTGCCGCTGACCCTCGTGACGCCATGGAGGTAGGTGCTCTGTATAAATATCACCAGCATGCATAAAGACAGCTGTTTAGAGCGAGTTATGCACTGCATCCCACCGTAAGCGCGAGCGATGTAATAGCGAGCACAACAATGCCGACTTGGCATGCACGGACGTCTGTGCCGTGGAAGTAAGCGTCGTTGAAAACGACATTCTCCTGCTCCTGCTTGTAGCATCGGCGTCGCCCCACTTACGGGTGCGTGCAGAGTACGCTCTCTTGTCATGTTTTGCGTACGTGCTCGCATACCAGACAGCCAACCAGACAGATTTCTGTCGAAGACGTTTACCTTCATACCAGACTTTGTTTCGCAAACATAGCTTGCAACGCTGCCGCGGCTGGAGACGCGAGCATGTAGATGCATCTATATCAGGTTTCAATATAAGTGCAAGCGCAGCCAGTGCGACAAGCACAAGTATGTTTTCTCTGACGACGTTCTTACTGCACGAGTGCGTGTGCTTAGCCCGTTGAAAGTCCATTCGCTCTCGTAGCGTCCAAAGGGTCTCCTTCGGTCGCAGTCTTATTAAAACCAACGCGCAAGCAAATAAAAGATTTGAGATCAACCTTACGCTCACCCCAGCAGCTTTTACAGCGCAGACTTTACGTGCAGGCTAACCTAGGATCTGCGAAAACGGGCGTTTGAGGTGCCGTTACATGCTCTCAACTAAAACACGATCTCTTCAATCTATTACGGGACCACTTTAGTGTCGACCAATTCAAAACTCTAACCATGCAAAACAAAGAAGAGCAAATAATTTAGGAAAGAAGCTCTCCCATACATTTGTTTTTTCGTTACCTTCAGCCAAGAAAGTAGACTACCACTGGAAGGGAACTGCAAATGGAAATGGTATGTACATGTTACAAATCATATATTTTCCTTTTCTTTAGTCAGACATGTTACATCAGTTTTACAATACAAATTCGATGCATAAACTGATGATTTTGGATGCCTCCTTTACAAAATACAGTTCTATTTATTTGTTTCATTGGCTCTCTAAAGCCCCCAGGCACCCACAGCTAAGCCTGAACAGTACACCACAAGGTAATCCACACAGTACTGAAACATCTCCAGGGCAGACTGCTGCAGCAACCGCAGCTGCTGGTTAGTTTGGCAGCCCGAGACTGTTTCGTGGTCGACCGAGGCACGCCTACCACTAGTGCCATCTCTGTCCATTCTAGGATGATTAAAATAGCGCAAACTTGACAAGGACAAGAAAGAAGGGACACGTACCACAGGACTGGCGCTTAAGCGCCAGTCCTGTTGTACGTGTGCCTTCTTTGTTGTCTTTGTCATGTGTGCGCTACTTTAAATGTCTGGTAAGAACCAACTAGCCCAAACAAAAGTCGTGTTACAACCATTCTAGGAGTGCGCGTCCTCGCGAGGGCCCCCAGCAAGGTCCGAGCGGAGCTTTTCTCTCGGGGCAATCTGCCACAGTGACCGCAGCTGTTGGTGAGTTTGGCAGTCCGATGCTCTTTTCAGGTCGTCTGAGGCTCACCTACCACTTGTGCCGTCTTTGTCGATTCTAGGCCAGTGTGTCCTTCTGAGGCTCCCCCAGCAAGTTCCAAGCGGTGCCGTGCAGAACCTAATTTCCTTAGAGCAGTCTGGTTCGGCAACCCCATCTGCTGGTGAATTCAGCAAAACGATATTGTTTCCAGGCCGACCGAGGCACAGCTATAGCGACTGTCGTCTCTTTTTATTTATTCATTTTAGAAGTGCGTGCCGTCCCATGGCTCCCCGAGCAAGGTCTGAGCGGCGCCCTACAGAACCTTGCTTCCCCAGCTTGTACTGGACAGATAGCCGCAGCAACAGCCACTGGTGGTAAGTTTTCATTTTGGACTGCTGTTTATTTTCTGGCGGAGTGCAGACTGTTACACACTGTTACTTACATCCGAGCTTATTGTCTCAATTTTAGTCACTTAACAAGACTAAATATTAATCTTTTTTTTTTTTAATTTTCAGGCACAATATTTATACTTCGTATTAGGCACTATTATCAGAATGCCACTCTTTCTGGTGTAGTGATCAATAATAAAGAGCTAGAAAGACAACTATATTCAATGCAGATGAAACTGTTATTTGCGTAGTGACAGGGGGGGGGGGGAGTATCAGTTGCGACGTGAAGAGAACAATTTAAAATTTGGACTAAAGCGCTTTCTCGATGCAGATCAACTTAAGTTTCTCGAAAAGTCTACTATGAAATCATAGAGTAAAGGTACCATCGAGGAAGTTTTTAAGATTTGTTTTTCTTGTGGTTCTCATGGTTTCAATCTAGTACTAGGGATTCGGGGTAGCTTTTGCCTGTAGAACACACACTTCATTGGCATCTCAGGACTTCAAGTTCGTGTCAGACATAATGCACAAGCTGATGGATTCTTCAGCATACAAGGCGAATCAAACTTGCACCATATAACACGCTTGTGCATCCTTATCTTCAGTCTGCATCTGAAGTCGGATACCTGCAGACCCGCCTCATCAAGGAGCTCAATGTTTAACCCCTTCAGGTTTGTACAATTCATCCTCTTCAGGTGTACCGTATCAGTCAGAGCATTAGAATGTGTAAGGGCTTTACAAGTATTTTATGATATGTAGAACTGACTGGCACCTGTCAGTAAAGCTACCTAAACATTTATGTATTCTTAAGAAAGCATTTTGAGGGTGTATGGTGTGTCTCCGTGTCATTTATCTATTTTTTTTCATTCTGTGATCAATTTTTTATGTACTTAGCATGTGTTCTGCTTGTAGTGGCTACAGTAAAATCGAGTCTGATTTGGCTACAGTAAAATCGAATCCTGTGACGGTTCACACCGAGGGCGCCAACGCTGCTATCACAGAGTCTCATCTGAAACAATTGGAAGCACGTTGTGACGACGCAGAGAGCCGAGCACGCCGGTCTAACTTACTATTTTATGGTCTGGACGATAAGGAATCAGAAACTTGGGCTGAGTCAGAGCAGATTGTCCGAACTATGTGTGCCGAAAACCTTGGCATTGTGCTAGACGACTTCGCCGTAGACAGAGCACATCGTCTAGGCCAATTCGACCCCAACAAATGTGGGCCCATTATTGCGAAGTTCTGCTTTTTCAAACATAAACAGGCCATTCTTTCTGCTGGTGTTAAACTGAAGGGTACTAACATATCTGTTGGTGAAGATTTTCCGGTAAACATAAGAACTGCTAGGAGGAAACTGCTCGCGTACGTGAAACCCAAAAACTGTAAGCTCTACGTAGATAACACCTGTTTCGTTTATGATCAAGCTAACCAATGTGTAACTGCCAAGGACGAATAGCGACCCAAAAGTAAAAAATATGTTTCTTCCGCCCCTTCTGCGTCGTCATCTAAACGAACCGAAGATTCGTTCTACGCTTACTCTGTTCTATTTACGAACATAAGAAGTGTATTATCTAAACACGATGCTTTGTATTCTCTAATCGACTCAACGCAAGCTGACATAGTTCTTTTAACCGAAACATGGCTCACCCCGAGATTCATGACTCTGAAGTTTTCCCCTCGTGTATGAATTTCAATTTGTATAGATGTGATAGAATTTGCAAACGGGGTGGGGGAGTACTGATAGCTGTGAACAACCGCCTGACGGTATCACGAGTGACTACTGCACCGGGCTTAGAAATGGTTTGGTTATACCTTTCATCACATTCTTTTCAAACAGTCATTGGCCTCTGCTACAGACCACCTGACAGTAATAATGCCTTTATACCTTTATTACAAGAGTGTCTCAGTGATATATCCTTTAAATTTCCTAAAGCAACGCTTATACTTTTAGGTGATTTTAACTACCCCTCCATCGACTGGAATAAGTTAACAGCAAATGACAATGAATCAAGATATTTCATCAATATGTGTTGGGATTTCAACTTTACACAACTGATTAGTAAGCCAACTCGAATCATTGATCACAGTAGCAACATACTTGATATTTGCTTATCTACGGATCCAAATCTGATCAACAACCTTTCACTGCTACCTGGGCTCAGTGACCACCTCGTTGCACATTTTAACTTTTCGTTTCCTATTCTGCGCAAATGTATTCTTCATAAACAAATAAGAGATTACAACAAAGCCGACTACAAGTCTATTAACGCTGAACTAGAGTAATTTTATGTGTTTTTCAGGGAGGCGTTCCATAGATACTCAATTGAGGAAAACTGGCTCCGTTTTAAAAATAGACTATCATTCCTTGCGAATAAATACGTGCCTCTGGTGAACATCAAGACAGATTGTCAGAACCCCTGGTATACTAAAGCAATCAAGCGACTAGCCAATAAAAAAAAAATTATTCAAGCGTGCTAAACAGAAGTTCTTAAACAAAGAGATACAAAGTAAATATGAAGAATGCGAAAAATTATATAGATATGAAATTTCAAAAGCTAAATCAAAATTTTACGGTACTGACCTATTACAAGTATTAACCGACAAACCCAAACAGTTCTGGAACGTAATCAATCCTAAGCCGTTCACCCCTCTTTCTCTCACCAATGACGAAGGTCTAGTTCTCTCCGACGACCAGTGTGCTGATTGCCTAAACAACTATTTTTGTTCCGTGTTTACTAACGAAAATCTTAACAACATTCCGCTACTTCCGGCCCTTATTCATCCGTCCATGGAAACCATTGCCATCGACTATTCTGGAGTTATCAACGCAATTGAAAATTTGAAACTTTCCTCGAGTTCTGGCGATGACCTCGTCGACTCAAAAATATTAAAAAATACGAAGCATGCATCATCTCTGTTTTTGACCGACATTTTTCGTGAATCCCTTTCGACAGGTATCGTTCCTCATGACTGGAAAATTAGCCGCGTCATCCCCATACATAAGTCTGGAAACCGAAATTCGCCCTTAAATTATCGTCCAATATCACTGACCAGCATTCCTTCAAAAATCTTGGAACGTATCATATTTTCTAATGTTATGAGATATATCGAATCGAACGGCCTTCTTACCATAAACCAACACGGATTCAGGAAAGAATTGTCATGCGAGACCCAACTCCTCGAATTTGTACATAACATTCATTCTAATTTGGAACATAAACAACAAGCTGACGCTATCTTTCTTGACTTTTCGAAGGCCTTCGATAGAGTACCACATAACCGCCTTATAATGAAACTTCACCAATTAAAAATTGACCACTTCATTATTACTTGGATTGCTGAATTTCTTTCTGATCGCTATCAATATACCGTTGTTAATAACTCAGCATCACCCAAAAAGAGCGTAACATCTGGCGTTCCTCAAGGGAGCGTGCTCGGACCACTCCTTTTTTTAATCTACATCAATGACCTCCCTCTTTGTGTTTCTTTGACCATCCGCCTTTTTGCAGACGACTGCGTAATCTACCGTACTATCTCGAGCACCAGCGACCACTCATCACTGCAAACTGACTTGTCATCCATTGCAAAATGGTGTGATAATTGGCAGATGTCACTAAACCTAGATAAATGCAAAGTACTCACCTTTTCTCGTCTTTTGTCACCGTCTTCTTATAACTACAGTATTAACGATATTATACTCGGTTCATCCTCATCTTACAAATATCTTGGTCTTCATATAACCAGCGATCTAACATGGACCACCCACGTCAATCGCATTGTTGCTAAGGCAAACAGCACACTCGGTTTTCTCCGACGGAACATAAGACTCGCACCCCCTAAAGTAAAACAAATTGCATATCTAACATTAGTACGCCAAAAACTAGAATATGTTGCATCCATATGGTTTCCGAGGCAAACTTATCTGAAAGACGAACTAGAACGTGTCCAAACAATAGCATTACGATTTATTTATTCTGATTATTCTTTTCACACCAGTGTGTCTGAACTACGTAAACGAGCAAACTTCCCTGAACTCACTTTAAGGCGGAAAATATTTCGTTTGACACTGTTTTACAAGATTTACCACCATAACCCAACAAGTAGAAATAAACTATTTCCTCTTCCCACTTCTTTTTTTCCGAGATTAGATAACAGCTGTAAAATACAACCCATATAGGCCTTTCCAGCGGCAGTCTCGAACGAAGCGACCGGGCAAAACATACTGAGTCACTGAGCTGTGGACGCATGCGCAGCGTCCGATATACAGCACAGCAGATCAACAGCGCATGCTTGGAAAGCGTTCCACAGCCCAGCAGACAAAGATGGCAGCGCGCAGGAGGCGATTTCTGCAAAAGTCTATATGCATCCACGACTTCTTACGCTCTTTCATACCTTTTACAATTAATGAATGGAACGCTTTGCCTAACAGCATAGTCACAGGTCGCAATATAGATGTATTTAAAAAAGTGCTAGGCGAGTTTTTAGAATCCACAATGAACTATCACTTTTTAAACATAAGTGTATGTGAACTTTTTGTCATGTTTTGTTTGAATATTTTGTTGATTCTTTTTGTTTTGTTGTTCATGAGTGTATATACTTATATGCTTTTCTTATTATCCTACAAATATGAGCTGCCCATCCCTTGTATAATGCCCTGTTTTAGGGCCTTCAAGGTACTAATAAATAAATAAATAAATAGTGTATACTCCTGCCATGGCCGTTTACTTGGCTGGCAGTTTTGTTATATAACTAAAATTGTGACTTTGATCTTGTTCTTTTTAACGTCACCTGTGCTGGCGTATTTTCATGGAGATTCTTATCTCACATTTGCTTGTTTTGCATTGTTCTCTGGATGATATTTGAATTTTATTTGCCTCGTTTCCTTTTAACCTGCAATTGCTTGACTCTTTTTTTAGATTTATGTAGACTCTATAGGCCTTATATAGATCTCCAAGAATTAATGTGTATGAATACTGACATGTTGAATAGAGAACTTTCAGGTCTTATTTAAAATCGTGTAAAAGTAAAATTCGTAAGCACTCGATTAGGCGCTGAAACCGAGCGCTGATTCCAAACCTGCACCAGCTTTCTAGCCCTAGGACGCTGGCCTAGGAGTCTAAAAGCATTGTGAATCGTAACTAAATCTAGATTTTTTTTTTAATTTTTTCTGGTATGAACGAATAACAGGAAAGATACAGACGCTGAAAAAATTACGGAGTTCGAAAACTAAACGAAAAAAAAGTTTCAATTTCTGAAAACAGGTTCATCACATAAATTAACGAAAATAGTATTTATTACGCTCGTAAGAGTAGCGGCACCTTGTAGCCCGGTAGACAGTACCAAAAGGCCCGCGGTGTCGCAGACTTTCACAGCTTTCACAGAATACACACGCACAGAAAAGCGTAGTGATTTTTATAATTAGTAGTGCGGCAGTCAGCTTAAAATGCTAGCTTAGGGTCAACCACATCAAGGCTTCCCCATTTAGAAAGAAAATATTATTTTGCTTTCCAGGCCGCCTAATGTTTGAGCGCCCGGAGGCCAGGCCCTCCCGAAAGCTCGCCAAGGACACGTATTAAAAGAGTAGAGAATCACTTGAAATCGTGGAGATTATAATTTCATTTTTGCAGTTTGCTTTGATGATTAAAAACAACTTGCAATTCCTGTAAAGCCGAACGGTGGGCAGACACTCACGAGACACTGAACGATAATGCAACTCGTTAGGGACGATTTAGACGATTATCCAAAGCTCTTTCGGGATCCACGGCTGGAAGAACAGATCTGGAGCGGCTTCAGAACGGTCCGATGTGAATGCGTGCGCTAAATGAGGTCATTGCCAAACTTATATGACGACAAAAGTCCACACGATCGGCTTCCTGCCCGCTCCATCTGACCAAGACGGCGAGACGCATGGGAACTTCCAGATGGCGCCTCCGTCGCAAACCGGAAGTTAGAGGTGGGGTAAAGAGGGTTTTTTGGAGGAGGAGGGAAGAGAATGATTCACTTTTCCCAGATACAGGGGCTTTAGTTGCCGGTAGGGAGCCTACTTACTCGGTCTCCGTCTTTAGGATGGTGTCATCCTATGACACAGCACTTGCCGCCGCCCGCCGCCGACCAGTATTGCCAGCATCGGTCTCCATGGCCACCGGAAGGCGCCGCGCCATCTTAGTCCCCATGTCGCCCGCATGCCCGGCTTCGAATGTCGTCACACCGTGTTTGTTCTCCGGCTGATACCGCTGTGTTTTGCGGAGTCGTTCGCAGCGGAGAAGTCTGGTAGCAAGAGAGGGCGGCGTGAGGAGCAGACATGCCTGTGTATTCTGTTCCACAGTGTACGAACCACTGCAGGTGGAGCACACGTATGGTCCGCTTCTCGAGTAGTCCTAATCGAAAGAAACGCTGGCTCACGCAAATCAAACAAGACCACTGAGAACCCGCTGCAGCTGCTCGTGTTTGCGCCGTGAGTATAAGCGTTGCTGCGCCTTGATCGGAAGTGTGAGTGGGATGTTTAGCGTCAGTCTGCAAGCAGCGAGCGTGTCCGGTTTCGCGTCGGGAGCACATAAAAACGTCGCGAGTTCCAGATTCGAGCTTTCGCGGCATAACAATATCACAGGTTGAGACGGAAGCTGCCTTCTCTATTTTTGGGCTAGCTCGCAGCACGTTGGTCTCAGGATGCGAGCGCTGCTGTTGCATACGTGTTTCGCACACGCGCTTTGAATGCACCAATGAGTATTAAGTTTATTTGGGAGACAGAAATGCAAACTTCGTTTACTAAGCTACTGCGAAACACGGTTTGGCTTTGGGTTTATATTAACAGACAAGGGTTTTGAAAACATTTTGAAAAGAATCTAGTTTTTGCGAACTCAATTCCTCTGGAATTATTCAGGTACCGGAAATATTTCGTGGGCACATTTCTCGCAAACCAGAGTGCTATACAGCGTATTCTTCACCACGTCGTGGTTTGTTCACAGGACCAAGTGTTTGGGATTAATTTCAAATCGAGAAATTCAGGTCCTCGCAAAAATTAGATAGTTTTTAATAATTTAACTAGGTCCCGTATTCAGGTACGTATTGGATGCATTGATCCCGGTAATACCTTTTCTGCCTCTCTCGCTTGGCTAATGCTACATAAACGAAGCGACACCAGACCTTACGTAAGCACTGTGAGTGTGTTCAAAGATTTCGTTGGTGTTGGAGTTCGCTCCTACTAATGTAAGATGCACTTTTTTTATCTCATTTTACGGTCATTTCGATGGCAGCGGCTTCGAGCAAAACCGGCCGTACAGGCTGAAAAAATTGAGGCCAGATGTTGTTCCGGCAGTTTTTCCTTATCGTAGTAAGTTGTAATATTGTGTACGCATGTTCATAAGTCTATCAAAGTAGACGTCTTGAAATCTAAGAGTTTATTTTTGTGTAATATTTTAAAACTCTATCCTTCCCCAGCATTTTCTTGTTACGGAATGCATGCTTAATGTAACATTCTCTTTGAACTACTGTCATGTAATCTCATCGTTTGCAGACTTTATAAAAAGGAATATCGACAGATTAGGTTCTCACAGAATCAAGATAATTAATTGTTAAACTGTTAGAACAACTAGACAAGAGATGTGCATGCAGTTTGGGTCCGCAATTTCTAAAGCGTCTGAACGCCGCCCAGCGACACACCCACAGCCTATTTCTGTGCTCGCATTGTGCACATACATTTTTCCAGCGGTTTTTTGAGGCCCAGCGACCTTTCGGAGAGTCGCTACTCCCACTTTGTGTACCTCTGGTCAAAACTAGCAAAGTCCAAAGCTTGTTTACGGCCCTGTTACAAGCAATAGTGTTTAGTTAGTTATCCCCCTTTTTTCCTCTTGTATTGTAACAATAAATATTGTTATTGTGTGAGAAGCCATTTAGATACTATATATTAGAAAAAATTAAGAGTTATAGTATCTATTTCATGGTATTCTATCTGTTACCTAAAATGATAAAGAAAACCTGTATGCAGTACTATATAATGTGTACGTGTTTATTGAACTCTTATAGCCATTCCAAAATACATAAAGGCCCCCAAAAAGCGTGCTCATGGATCAACATCCGTTCCATCACCACCAACTCTACATGGCAGCACAAGTGATACGAACCGTGCTGCTTCGCCTCTGCGTGCTTGTACAATGATGGTTGCCCACTACCAGAAGCTCTCGACGTCAGTGCCACAGACACCGCTCAGTCCAAGCGTGGTTCCACTGCCATTAACCTTAGACGAAGTTGAACCATCACGGACGATGCTCCTCGATCCAAGCGTATTTGTGAACCGGCAGACTTTCCACAGGAACTTTCTCTCGGCGACATTACAAGCGACATAAACAACGCTGCTCATTTCAAGTATGCTTGTGGAGCAACAGCCATTTCTATGCCACTAGCTCTCGACATCTCTGCACGCAGCGCAGACAACGCCCCGGCCAAGCGTGCCTGTGCAGTAACGATTGTGTCACTGTCATCAGCCCCCGACAAGAGCGCAACCAGCACAGACAGTGCTCCGTGGTCCGAGCTTACTTGCTCATCGGCAGCCTTTTTAAGGCAAACAGTTCTCGACAACCGTGCAAGCCGCATGGCCAATGCTGCTCAGTCAAAGTATGCTCGTACAGTGACGGCCGTCCGTCAGCCACTCAAGCTCGTCCGCTGTTTTCATGTTCAGAAGTAGTACCACCCAAAGTATGTTACTGATTTATCGCCAAAATTGTGAGCTTCGACAGAAAAACTGCGATCTGGCGGGAAGCCCCGAAACTTGGAAAGGCTTCATGATGAACACAAATCAAGACTGCGAAGACTCGCAAATAAAATGCCATCAGCTCAAAAAGAAGTAACTGCTTTGAAAACTTTTAAGATTTCTGAATACAGACGAACAGCAGCTTTTACTCTGACATCAATGAAGGGACATAAATGGTCGGAGAAGACTATTCGGGTTGCCCTTCAAATCAAGCACGCATGTTGTACGTCAGGGTATGAACTGCTGAGGCCCCCGTCATATCCTCTGCCCTCAAACGGAAGTTTGATTCGGAGGCTCCAGCACATTAAGTTTCTGCCTGGTGTGCTTGGCAGTGTTTGAAGTGCTAAAGCGGAAAATGGAGACTATGGAAGACACTGAGAAAGACAGTGTGCTCTTCATGAATGAGATGGCGATTATTAAGGGGTTTGGCCAAGATAGTTCGCGGGACCGTATTTTCGGAAGCACCACACTCCCAGATTCCCTTGTGAATATTGCTAACCATATCCTTGTGTTTATGGCTGGGAGGTTAAACACGCGGTGGAAGCAAGTGATTTTCTTACCACTTCACTGGACGATCAACTGACGAATGGGCTTTGAAGGAGCTTGTCGTTCACCTCATTGAACTTCGTTTCAACATCTCTCTCAAAGTGCTCATAGTCACACGTGACATGGGATCAGAAAGCCGTGCAGTCTGGCGTCTGTTAAACTTTTTAAATCACAGGCATTCTGAGACCGTGTGTTTCGTCCCACACCCCTAACTCGACGGGAGGGGCTCTATTTCATGGCTGATCCAGCCTTTGTTTCGAAATATATTCGTGCCCAACTTTTTCGTTCGGAGACTCACTTTAGGAAAAAGCACAACCTCCCATGGGGGACTATAAACATTCACCATGTTGATACTGTTCTTGCATTTGATGCAAAAAATGAACTCAAGATCGCCAAGAGGCTTTCTGACGTGCACGTCAACAACGGACATTTCACAAAAATGAAAGTGAGCATTGCTGTGCAATTGTTCCATGAGGCTCCTCTTGCAATCGGTTACGTAATTCAGCAAAAAGTCTTGCCACCTGAAGCTGAGGCAACATCCTGGTTTTTGATCTAGTGAGTGGCTGCTAGACTTTGGTGTCGTCACGTCACCCATGGGTTGCTCTGAGTATTTTGACGCTGCAAAGCACACGGAAGCAGTCGGGACTTTGGGCCTGGCAATTGCCACCTTCTGTCGGATGGACATGAGAGCAACAGCTACTTCGAAACAGTCGCAGGCCGGGTTTCCAGTTTCTACCACTGTCGTACTGTGCCTTTCCGTCGAACTAAACAGGCGCAGCTACAAGCACCTCCTCACGGACAGGTTCAGCCAGGAGTGCCTTGGAATATTTTCTCTGTGCTGCAACTCAGACAACCTGTGCCAAGTGCGTATGATATTAAGTGTGCTTTGAAGTTCATCCGTGTCAGTCAGTTTCTCTCCACACCGTCATCTTCGAGCTAAAATGTTGATGACAGCGTGCAGCTGGCTGACCTCCTCGATCCATCCCTAAAGAAGCAGTTGCAAGATGTCAACTAAGAGTCTGAAGAGCTGGAGAACTTGTTCCTGTGTGAACTTACTGCAGTCAAGTGCGACATTCTTGCCTGCCTGGGAGGTTTTATTGTTAGTTTCGTCAAGAAGCCTACTGGCAACTGTGAGGACAGCGAAGTTTTCATAGTATCGGATGGTAACAATCCGCAGAGCAGTTCGATTCACCTGAAAAAGGATGCCAAATGTGCTGGAAACCTTGTCTACCCCAGCCAAGCTGTGATGAGTGTCCTGATTGAGTGCGAAGAGAATATCAAGGCTTTTACCCAACAAGACGCCATCTTGACGCTTCAGGTTCTACTTACCACTACACTGGAGTTTCTATGAAACTCTGTAACGTTAGAGCTAGGATGCCTTGACATACAATAGGCTCGTATGGAGAAGATTCTTCTTAAAATGTATGTGAGAACGAGAATCAGGATTCACCTGCGACAGCAGCATGCAGAGGCATTAACCGGAACGTCAAGCAAGACATGTGCCGCGACGAACTTGATCTAACCGCTGAATGGTGTGCTTTAGCACGAAGGGTCCTTGTCAATTCAGTGATATGGTGATTTATTGGTGCATGTCATAAACAGTGACAGATGTAGTTGCTTTATTGTAAATATTCCTAGAATTTTTTCTATACTCTTATTATCGCTTGCTGTCCTACTTTAGAGCATGTGTGTCATGTTATTTGTGCCATGCCCGCCTTTCTAAGTATTTGATGCTCAGTGCGTTTCATCAGTGTAGCAGCTTGCTTTCTATGGCGTTGACTATGGTAATGACACTGCGCTACACTGTTAGAGCGAAGACGCCACCGGCGCTTATTCTCATTTTGCTCGGGTAGCGAATTAAGAAACGGAAATATTTGTCGCCTAAGTTGATGCTGAAATCAGCCCCTTCTACTACATGAGTAACCCTGGTGATATGCTAACAATATAATGCTATAGACATTTTTTTTTTAACGTGAAACGTTCTTTGACTAGTTCCGGATTTCGTGAAGCCAGATTTGTTAATGTTCACCAGCTTCCCTAGCTATCTTAGCTCTCTTTTGTACTGACTCATTCACAGGCACAAAATGAACCTTTTCCTAGTGCTGATCAAAATGATAATAGTAAGGTCAATGATAAGACAAGAACCGGCCCCTAGGCATCTTACCTGATGACCACCGTCCAACACGCGATCGTTGCCCTATCTTGTGCTCCGGCTGCGTGTTCACGCTCTAGCTTCACGAGATGTGGAGTGTTACCAAAGATCGGGCAACTGGTGCTAGAGGAATGATCAGTGGCGTAGCTAGGCCATCCGGCACGCGGGGCCCTAATGTCTTTTGTTTTCCCCTCCCTCCTCCATCTTCACTCACGGAGATCGCAATCAACCAGGAAAGCGGGTTGGGGCTGGGAAGGGTCTTGGGGCTGCCAGAGGTAGCACCCCCCCCCCCCCCAATCCGCTACGACACTGGGAATGATCATAACTGAAAGGCCCAGTTACCGTCCTTGACCTAGCCACTTAGGTGTACACGAGAACGGGCTTCAAAATCGGGGAACTTCAAGAATACATTTACAACTTTCCTCAAATATGTATTTCATTTGTCAAATTTTGACATTAAAATTTTAAGTCTGCTTCAAAATGAAACTATATAAACCTGACTTTAAAAATGCTACTTTTTTGTTTTTCTGTACTCAGAGTTGAAACTTTAGGCGTTAATGGAAAAATGGGTTCATAAAAGACGCACTTTAGCAAAGTTCATACTTTGCTAACAAAATTTTTTTGGTGACATTTAGAAAACGTTTATTTATTTATAGTTTAAATGAGCCCCAAAAACACACTTTCTACTTTAAGCATTGGCATTCATCATTACAGCACAATATGTTTGCTGCCAAATGACGTAAAAAGTCACAGTACCAACGAAATCTGTGCAAATTCCTACCCGTGCACCGGTTTTTGGGCAAAAGCGGGGGCCAAGACGCCGGCTCCTCAGGTTTGTCGGCTGTCTGAGCTGGCATTCGGCATCGATGGTCGGAGATGTCACCACCCTAACGAAGGAGTCGGCGAAAATGTAAGATCCCTAGTTGCCGGTTTCGTGTTATGCGGATAGGGAACGGAAAAATCGCTCAAGGAAAGAACACTCACCTACCTCGTTACTGGAGCGCGCGTATCGTTTTTAGAGGGCAGCTCTTACGCGCCCGTTCTCGGCTTGAGCGGCGTCGCCGTCGCCGTCGGCGTAACCGCGGGGTGCATTATAGGTAAAATTTTGCGAAGGAACCCGAGGTCCTCCCGAAGGACCTCGGGTTCCTTCGGGAAGACCTCGGGAGAACCTCGGGTTCCCTCAATAGGACCTCGGGTTCCTTCGGGAGGACCTCGGGTACCTTCGGTGACCTCGGAAAGGGGGGTCACGTGAGCTGGCATTCGGCAACAATGGTCGCAGATGTCACCACCATAAAGAAGGAGTCGGCGAAAATGTAGCATCCCTAGTTGCCGGTCTCGCGTTATGCGGATAGGGAACGCGGAATCGTCCAAGCGAAAAACGCCCACCTGCCTCGTTACTGGAGCGCGCGTATCGTTTTTGGAGCGCAGCTCTTACGCGCCTGTTCCCGGCTTGAGCGGCGTCGCCGTCGCCGTCGGCGTAACCGCGCGGTGCATTATAGGTAAAATTTCGCGAAGGAACCCGAGGTCCTCCCGAAGGACCTCCGGTTCTTTCAAGAGGACCTCGGGATAACCTCGGGTTTTTTCGGGAGGACCTCGGGAGGACCTCGGGTTCTTTCGGGAGGACCTCCGGAGGACCTCGGGTTCCTTCGGGAGGACCTCGGGTACCTTCGGTGACCTCGAAAAGGGGGTCACGTGCCCCCCCCCCCCCCTCGAGGTCAGGTGACTCGCTCCCCCAGGTCACGTGACCTCCTTCCCCCCAGAGGTCAGGTGACCCCCCCCCCCCGGAGGAGATTGAAGAATGAGGGGAGGAGGAGCAGGGCTATACCCTCCCCTCAGTACCTTTCCCTCCTCCTTCTCAAGTGCTGCGCTCTAATTCGGCGTTACAGGCAGCAGTAAACGGCTGTCACTTTTTTTTTCTTTTCAATTCGCTATATTTTTGTTTGAGTGCAGGATATTTCTCAGTATATTGAAGGTTATTTGGAAGCCAGGCAAGGCAGTCATCGTGGTTTCAATAAAACTTCAAATACTGGAAAGGAAGGAGTTGCCATTTACCACAAACGGAGACTAAGTGCATGGGTTGCTACTCAAATTATATTTAAGAAAGAAAGAGGGAGAAAAAAAAACGTTTATTCAATCCGCCCATGTCCGGGCACTGGTTTGTGGAGGGAGAAGTCTGCGGGGGGGCCTTTGTAATACACGCTGGAGCTTGGAATATTTTTTAGTAGGAGTAGCTTTTCCAATAGCGTGTCGGTCCATGGCGGCCGATTTGGGAAAAGCGCCATGTTAGCAGAGGAGATTAAGCCCTGCAGAACTGTCGGCAACACCGGCTGCTATTAAGACGAACAAGGACCACTTTCACATTGGGAGTGTTTTGATGCATGCATAGGTAGTTTCTTTAGTCTTCAAGGTATATAAAGGTTTTGACTCAAAGCTAAAACGGGTAGGTTTAATTGATAGAGTGTACACTAGGAATTAAAAAAAGTGAAAATAAATAAGAAAAAAGCGCCTAACAACCATGCGATGTAGCTTAATTGAACATAGACATCCTTTACCTTGAAATACTTTTACCATAAAATTTGCAGTTTGCTTTTGTCATAGAGGTCTGGCACCCTAGCGGGTCTTTACTGGGTTGGATTTTGCGTGCAAAAGGGAGCGGATTTTTGTTTAGACATCTTGGACCCAAACAGGACTGCATGCCCTAGTCCTATCCCTGCGCTTATTTTTTCTGTGGTCATTTGAAGACGTGGGCTTATAATGAACAGGTTTATTTATCTGTTGATCTGACAGAATAATTTTTCCCCTACTCAAAGTAATGGGCTCAGGGAATGGAATGTACTCAAATGAAGCTCGTGCCTACAGTGCCTTTAGCGTTTTGAACCAACAAAAGAGTCGGCCAAATGAAGCACCCTTTAAAACATATTATCTCTGCAGAATGAGGAAGGGGGTTACGAATCATAGGCAGATAATATTTGATACAATCTATGGTCCGCTTGATAGCATAGCTTCAAGGTCCTATTCAATGTACCTGCCACCCCGACGAGGCACATTAAAAAGCAAAAGGTCGTTTGAGATTCTTTACAAATTGTAACGAGATACTTTGGTACAGGTTTGTACGGTGATACAAGTAATACAGAGAAAATGAATACCGATACTGAAATACAGATCCTTAATGAAATGCACAAATCATTGTACGTATTTTGTAGACTCGAGAACTTATTGATAGAAAACGTTAGCCTCTGTGTGGTGTTTGTAGGGTGAGACCATACAATTTAGATGTAGATCCGTCAGAAGAAAAAAGACGACGGTACGTGGCATCGCCTAGGCGTTTCTTGTTTTTTTAGATCGCGGAGGTGATCAACAAGGGGATCTCTCAGATTTGGGAGTGGTCCGTGGTAACGTCACAAAATGCGCTGTGTCGTCAAGAATTACCTGGATTCTTTTATAGTAAATGTCTCTATCGAGTATTACAGTGCCTTTCCCCTTATCAGCTGTAAGAATAATAATTGATTGATCCGTTTTAAGCTCCCGTAGTGCCGACTGCTCCACCTTGCTCAGATTCGATAGCGTTACTTTAGCATTGTTAAGCATTGTCGATATGCGGCTGCGGGCCAGATTGATCCCGGTCGTATCCTGTAGGTGACAAAGTGCCTCTTCAATTTCGATTATAAAGTCTCTTTAGGAACTACACGTGGGGCTAGAGCGAAATCAAGCCCTTTCGAACGAAGACTCACATGACCACCGCAGAGCTGCTTCGAAGTCAAGTTGTAGACCGCTGATGCCGGTGGTGTGGGGACCTTAGGAATTAGTTAAGACAGTTTCTTGACATGGGTGTCCGTGCACTTGACTTTTCCTATTTCTTATGTTTGCTTCGGTGCACCGAACACGTGGTGTATGTCGTCAGGTTGGAGAGTCCGTCATAGGAACGTCTCAGCTGTAAGAAGCAGATGCCGACAGTCGATGAGTTTCTGCGTGTTGTCCAGCATCCATGCTTGGAGGCAGTCTCGGCTGAAGTTTTTGGGCCAGGTTTCTTCCATAGGGTGTGTCGACCCGGGGGCGACATCGAAGACCATGTGGAATCACATTGTGGTTCAGGCACTCATGGTTGAACTATAAGGTGTTTCTCAGTCTATTAGCAGGGCCCTCGCTCCTTTGAATTTCCGCACAGCTTTCAAACCCCATCGTAAACTACGCGACCTAATTTTTAAACCACCAAGTTGTACAAGCCTTGTTGGACCTGGGTGCCTTTCAAGACCAATGTGAAGGTCTACAGCAAACGCAAAAAGGAATGCTGAGCGCGGCGTGATACTGAAAATAGCGGTAGCTATGTGAGGTACATGTTTAAGCACCATTCGTTAGAGTACCCCCTCCCCCCCCCCCCCCCCCCCCCCAGAGTCCCAGTGCGGTGTTGTGTATAAAGTGAACTGTCTAGACTGCGACGCATCCTACATTGGGGAGAGAGGCTGGAGGCGCTGCAGTCGCCTAAACGAACACAAAGGTACGTGGCGAAGTCCACGCATGCGACGAGCGAAGACGGAACTCGTAGACCATTGTTGAAATACGTGTCACAGTTTCGACTTTGAGAATGCGTCCACTCGGACGCGTGAACAAAGGGTGGGTCCACGCAGGTTCGTGGAATCATGGTTCATCCGAAGTGACTCATCGGCTTGCAATTCCAACCGCGGCCCCCTCCCCGATATGTACGAAGACTTGCATAAATAGGACTGTTGAAGTTTTTTCGCTCATTCCTGCTTGAAGGTTTCACTGATGATGTTTCCCGCATGGGAGGCGAAACGTTTGATTAAATTGTTCATCTTATTAAGTAAAGTCGGCGCAGTGTTTTTGATCATGGTTTTGGTATACCAAGTGTTCTATTTTAACTTGAACAGATTTGCTACAAAACAACCGTAAATATGCATTAATCCGGTTTGTGCAGGTAAGTTATGCGGCTAGGGGGACAATATGTGGATGGCTAATATTTGCGCAAAGTCGGATAACTAAACGTCCAGTGCGGCATTTTTTTTTATTTTTTTTCTATGTAAAATTGAACAGCATATTCAATCAATGAGAATGAGCACCAGCTTCCGACGGGAAACTGCGTACGACACCGTCCAAACTGCAGAACACACATTTCTCGGGCGCCATGATAGTTTTCAACACAGCGACGAGGTGACCGGAAACAAGGTGATCACCAAAATGAGGCCAGCTATTCATCCGGGAAGAGTTCACTTGGAAAAAAAGGGGTGAGTAAGGGTGAACTGGCAAGGGGGCGTGGTGAGCTTTCAGTTTCGTTTTGTAGAAGAGGGAAGCTCGACGAAGGTCTTCCCTTTTGTTATCTTGAGGAGTGTGCAAACAAAGTAAAAAAATAAACGAAGAAAACTGCCTTTGTCTACTTCCTTTCACTTATATTTGGCCGTAATATCAGGATATTAAATTTTGTTCTGCAAGCTCCCCCGTTTTGGGTTGTCTATGCCTATCGAGGAATGCACCTACTAAAACTCCCTAATACTAGAACTACGCAACCACACACGCATGCACAGTGTGTATCTAACGTTTGATAGATTCTTCAAACAGTCGGTGGTGTAACGCGCGACAGCACAACGCTCGTAGTTGGTCATCATGTAATCTGGGAAGGGGGTACACCGGCGGCGCCGCCGATTTGAGCCTTTTCAGTGTTGCCTCATTTGGCCACGGTGACGCTGATGATCAACCAACGGTGGCGCTCTATGTAACCTTGCCCAGAACCTATACGATTTCCCGTGGCCGTATAACTCACCTGCCCAAACCGTAGTAGTGAATCTTTTACGGATAGTTTTTCTAATAAATTGGTTCGAATTGCAATGGAACAGCTGGTGTAGGCTGTGAAGGACGCTAAGCACACCAGTCGAAAAGGCGTGCCAGGCATCATGAGCTCAACCCGCAAGTTGTACAAGCCTTGTTGGACTTGGGTGCCTTTCAAAGACCAATCTGAAGGTCAACAGCAAACGCAAAAAGGAATGCTAAGCGCGGCGCGATACTGAAAATAGCTATAGTTATGCGAGGTACATGTTTAAACACAATTATTAGAGTACCTTCTGCTTCTTTTACTAATAGATACATGTTTTACAAAACGTCGAAGCAGGCGATCGTTCCTCAATCAGAAGTTGCAACTGTCATCATATATCTGGTATATTGTGGTACCGCAGAGCAAATCGTATATAAAATCGCAGGCGACGGTGCTTTGTCCAAGTCGGCTCTCGGGAACAAAGACACAGTATGCGCTTTCTGTATTGGATAAAGATCTGTGTTATACACTGTCTTTGAATACACGTACTATATGACGTATACTGGATATTTATCAGGTTTGGAAAATCATTTAATATGAGGATTTTCTGTAGAACATGACTTTTGCTCGTGCGATTACCCCCTTAGGCTTTCACCCATATAGCACATCAAAGTATTCGAAATATCAAATATATCGGATTGATATCAACGCTTTCACAACAACTACAGTCCGCCCATAGTCATTAAGAACCAAAGTAACGCAGGACGTGACAAGCCCCTAGCACCACATTCTCTACCTGCAGCCTATGAGAGAGCGGAATTATCAAATATATCTGCCAAGAAGCAAACACAAAGCAAGAGGCGTGAAGACTATAAGCCAGCCTTTGCATTTTTTCAGCTGTCAGTGAAGATGTCCTTTGTTGTTCCCGTTCTTTGCCCATTTCATATGACCGTAAAGGTGTTGACGGATTGTTTTATTTACCAGATTCTTGCTTTTCACAGGTAGAAGTTAGAAGAAATACCTAACTTGGCACAAGCTTCGCGAACTCAGGGGCATAACTTGAGCTTAATACGGGTTTGCTCGGACACGTTAATTAGTGCCAGAGTTTCTGTCTTTGGCGTTTTTATCCCTTTTTTCTGTCTCGCAACAAAACTGATAAAGTTAGACTCGAACCAAAGATGCCAAGTGTGAAGCGAAGAACCCGCAGTGAAACCTAAATCAGGTACTCGGCTGGCAGCCTATGCACAAAGATGCCGGACGACAGCCTAACTACCAGCAGTAAAGCCCAACTCGATCAGTTACTTGCTCGGCAAATTAGAGGAAAAATACTCAGACTCTGGCCTAAACAGGTCAACCTTTTTTTTTTTTAACATGGCTCGTCGGGTTTTCTTAACGCCCTAAATCTTCAGGCAAGCATCAAATTTGGAAGGAATAATATCTGGAACGTGGGAATAAATGAAAGCGAGCGGAGCGAAAACGGCGACTTTTCTTCACTTTCGTAGCTATTAACATTAACTATGTTGAACATGGGAGTCTGGGGAACTTAATTTCGAAAACACACACAATATTTTTATGAGAGGTTGCGCGAACATAAAACAATTTAAAGTGTTGTTAGAGAGCAGGAGTTTTCTTAAGCGTATTAATATTGCTAAAAAAGGGGAAGAGCAAAAGGCTGGCAAACATACCATTTCAAAAAGTGGTTAAGCCTGAGTCTGTCTCTTTAATTCTGCATATTTTGAAAATATTTACGTGTAATAATGCTATGGCATATTTCTCTAGTGTTCTCACAGGCGTGACTCGGATTTATGAGGTCTCTCCTGAAAGTACACTCCCATTTATTATCATATAAGTCCAAGGCGTCCTAAAACAATGGGGCCTTAATGTTCTCCAGATTACTCCCACTAAAAGCTCGCACAATTATGTCAGAGTTCGTTACACTTTTCAATAAACCCATTGAAGCTCTCTTTTGAAATCGCCATCAAATGACTTGTCAATTTCTAGCTAATATCGTGAATGCTGTCAGAGCATTCGCCTTTCAACTACAATTTTAGATTTAAAAAAACGCCAGAAGTCGTGGAGCTCCGTGTCCGGGTTGCAAGGGTGACGCGCTCTTTTGGGTGACGCGCTGTTATTTTGGGAACTCCTGCCCGAGATGTGACGGATTGGCAGGTGGGTTGTCGTCGTAAAGTCCGGCGTCACCATCTACCCACGTCTCCGGCTGTTTTTTTTCTTAAGGCGTCCTTCAGCCGTATCAAAATTCGATACGGAAATCAATAAATGAATCGTCCACAAATTTGTTTTTACTGATTCGAGAAGTGTCCGCTGAGAACTTCTCAAGTTTTAAGAAAAACTTGATGCATATTCATGTGTCAAGTCGCTGTTAGAGTAAATCCGACGATCAGACAGCGCTTCACCTGACTCTATGGCCTCTCGATGCCGACTGAGCAGATGTGACAAGAAGTGATCATTCTCGCACTTGCATGCGTTTTTTTTTTTTTTTGAATGGCTGCAAATTTACATTAAAGATATTCTTGTGGTTAGCCAGACAACAGAAATGTTAAGATATTTTCAGGACAGAGCTTTTACATATAAAAATCGACTTCGCGAAGCATTTTAGCACACTTTTCTACATTATTAGATAGATTGAGTATTGCGTATAAAAAGGGCTCGAGGCACATCTAAGCACTTCTCATGAGTTGTACATGCGAAAGCATGCATGTCCTCCTTCCGCTCCCTTATTTCGTCTGCGACGTACTGGCTTGGACGGCCGAGCTGGCCGAGCGCGCACTCTCATCACTGCGGTGACCTCAGCCGTCGAGCCGCTGCCTCGCTCGGCGCCCAGACGCTTCGCATTACCGGCGCGCTAGCGGCGTGGAACCGCAGTGCTATGGGGTGGCGATCCTTGGAACTGACGCGCAGCGGCCATTGGGAGCCTCGTTCCTTGACACTATGACTCATACGAACCAATGGGACCTATCCTTCAGATTACGGCTTCACTGCGCTCCATCGGGAGCGGGGAAACTAGGTGCCGTTTGGCTAGGCTTTTCGCCCGGCTTCAAACCGGGAAACCGTAAGATTGCGGCTTTACTTGGCTCCTTTGCGAAAAAGGAGTTTAGGTGCGTTTGGCGCGGCTTAAAACTGATGAGGCGGGATCCCTCTTTGTGACAGTTAATGCTTTCCCATTAATAAAGCGCAAGTAGTGTATGTTTTTGTTAGCCTAACGTGGTGCATTCTGCGCATGGGCGTCGTCGCCATGCACCAATCAAAGACGCAGTTTGGGCTCCCGCGCACACGCAGTGTGGAACTCAGTGTGGAACACAGTAAGCTAACCTAAACGCACAGTGCTTGCGACTTCTCATATAGGTATTCCTAAAACTCAGTATGAAGAAAGACGGTCGTACCGCTTACGTAGGCCATCCTTACGACTCCGCAGGCCTCGGCGTCAACAAAAATAGCGTATGCGGACAGTGACTCACGTTCTGAAATCGAAGTATCAGAAAAAGTTTATTGCGTATAAATCAAATCAATACTGCTGACATGAAAGAAAAGACACAAATTATCCTTGTCTTCGCAAGTAACAATAAATTGTTTGCCATGAGAGCATATTCTTTGTTGTAAACACCAGAGTTTTAGATTTTGGTTAAGAACTTAGTTCATAGACGAACAAACAGCCTACTTACCACCCTCCGCACTAAAGAAACCCATATTTTTCACGGTGTACCCTTCACTTGCTCCAAGCGTTGCCGTTCCGAGGCTGTGGACCATGAATGATAATAATATTGACATCATGTGCGAAAGAAAAAAGCAAACAATATTAAGTGTGAACATATTGCACAATAGTTATTTTTATTTGCGAGCTGATGCGGCATAATACCATACTTTTAGCATGCTTTGTCCGGAGCCGATCATCGGCACGCGCAGCCGGTTCCCCCGGCGAACCGTTCCTCAACCGGCCGACTCACGACATTACGAGTTGAATCATAAGGTACCATGCCATAGCGCAGATTACGTATGACTTGAGAATTTTAGATATACGCAATTTGATAGAGAAAACGGCACGATAAAACCCTTCCCCTTGCGACTACTTCAGGTAAACTCCTTAAAATTCAAGGCTACCACAAAGAAGCAAAGCCCCAAGCAAAACTTCTCATGAAAATACGCTCCTGAAAGGCCCTACTCCTGATGAAATTTAAACTTGTCTAGATCATTTTGATGAAACAGACGATCACAAGAGTAAGTCGTGTGTACAGCGCATACGAGACCTCCCAAGCCACCATAGAACCTAGCATAGCAAATTAGAGCTCATGCATAATACACGCGCGACACATTCTGTGAGCCGCCTTGGTGGCTGGTGGATTCTTCTTTCCGCCGCGAAATCAAAATCTGGTGGAATCATGGGCTCCCAATGAGCGCCTGAAACGCCCCGCACCGGCTGTGGTTATTTTGTTTACGACGCACGAGATCATCGTTTAGCGAGAAATACAAGACTGCGATGCCTCCGATGCCGACTGGATTGACGTTTTGAAACTCTGTTATTAACGCGGCAGCGTTTAGTAGCTCGTGTTGCATGTAAGCCGGCGTCGCCGTCGGCGTCGGTGGACAGGACAAACCAGATTCCTGAATGGTCAATAGGATCATTACGTCGACGCCACATAAGCTCCCAGGGAAATTAAAAAAAATAAATAAATGACGCTTTCGTGAAAGGTGACGTTATGCGTGGAATGAAAGTTATTAAAACACGAGATGTAATGCTAAGTGAAGGCAGCCTTCTGTCTCATGTGATTTCACTTTATAAATTAATTCATTCGCATTCATGAAAAAAAAAATTAAATTTTTTTGGCGGTGGCGGTATTGGAACTTACGACCCTTCGGTTGCGAGCCAGGCACGCTTGCACAGCTTGGGAACAAGCGGAGGTTCACGGTTTGAGCTATAGCGCTCTACTCTTAAATGCAAACCTCAAGCATCCTCCTCTACTTTTTTTTCCAGGTTATTTGAAGGGGAGAGCATGTCGCATCTAATATGCTCAAGGGAAGCTCAAGAGAACCGGCGTCTTGCCGCATATCAGTACCTTCGGGTTCTTCTCAATGAATCACGCTTGGTTAGCCACTCTTCGTTCGCCGGAGGCCAAGGAGCGCCTGCTCAAGCTCAAGGAATTGGAGAGGAACGGCCTGCGCTGCCTCGTTTTTGACCCGTGCTTGACGGAAATTCGTCTTCGCATCCACTGGCTGCTTGTCCACATTTCGGAAGGCGCAGTCCGGAAGCTGTTTTTAATGTTACGGCAAGGTCAAGATGTCGGCTCCGAGAGTGGCACATCAGCGGTCTTGAGTGGATTGAGTCGACTACACGCTTCGTCTTCGTGACGTTGAAGTCGGAATTTACGCAATAAGGTATGCCCCATCATCTTTGCATTCAGGCTGCGACTACCCTTATTGTTATTCCGGGAAGAGCTCCGGTGTGACTGCAGTGGAATCTATTTTATCACATCTTGCAAACTTCTGTACGAGTTTGCTTTATTTAGGTTCTATCACGTGTATATATTTCACTATAGATGTCAATAAAGGACGGGCTGCTTCAGCCCAAGCAGGTAGAAAACAACAGAACACGACTACTGTGTCATTCGTTCTTGGCTGTCTCGGGTCGTTGCATGGCCGCTTCTCCTTGGCGTATACTACAGGTTGTTGATGAGGAGAAGCAATGCATTCATGAGGATGGATGCCCCCTCCTACTTCCAACAAACGCCGGGGTAAACGCCTATTCCGTGAAACCAGTGCAAGAGCGTCTTGGCAGCAGCAAACCAACATGACGCCTAAACTGTTCTTCGTTCTCGTGCAGCTGCTGATCATGGCATCCCCGTGGCCAGTCGACTACCATTCTACAAGTCACTTCGTCCAAGGAAACAACCACGCTACAGCGCTGATTGTAAACGTACGCTTGCCGCGTGTGAACTTGCTGTCCTTAAACTTCACGTCGTATCGACAACCACTCCGCGTGAGCCCCAGAGTTGCATCGTCACAAGTCACCAGACCATCTTCGACTACAGCGCCAGCGCCTCCGGGGTATAAAAGAGCGACTGAGGCCAGCATCCACCACTGGGCTTGGCAGCAGCAAACCAACATGACGCCTAAACTGTTCTTCGTTCTCGTGCAGCTGCTGATCATGGCATCCCCGTGGCCAGTCGACTACCATTCTACAAGTCACTTCGTCCAAGGAAACAACCACGCTACAGCGCTGATTGTAAACGTACACTTGCCGCGTGTGAACTTGCTGTCCTTAAACTTCACGTCGTATCGACAACCACTCCGCGTGAGCCCCAGAGTTGCATCGTCACAAGTCACCAGACCATCTTCGACTACAGCGCCAGCGCCTCCGGGGTATAAAAGAGCGACTGAGGCCAGCATCCACCACTGGGCTTGGCGGCAGCAAACCAACATGACGCCTAAACTGTTCTTCGTTCTCGTGCAGGTTGGTCAAATTGATTCTGACTCTCACAAAAGCAATAACATCTGTCTTTTACTGCTGCCAAGCCCCCAGGCATGTTCTGATTTCATTTCCGCTATAAACTCCATAATCAAGTTGGCCTTGTCGGGCGATGTAGAACTGAACCCTGGGCCTACAACTCAGGAATTGCTTGCGCAGATTCTCGAGAGTCAAAACAAGATGGCTCAAGACGTAGCGGACATCAAAACGTGGAAATCGTCATTCGATCAAGCGCTTGCAAAACTTGATAATCGCTTAGATTCTATCGAACGGACGATTGAAAACCTGAGCATGGAAGTAAAGAAAATACAAGATTACGAGGAGAAAATAACAGGTCTAACATCTTCCGTATCGCATATTGAACTGAAACTGGACGATCTTGAAAACAGATCACGACGCAACAACCTAATAATTTATGGTATTCCTGAGGTAGCTCAAGAGACCTTTTACGGTTTAAAAGAGTATGTAAGTGTGAACATCTTCGAAAGCATGCTAGGCGTCACGGTAACTTCCATCGAACGCATGCATAGGCTAGGGAAAAATCAAAGAAACAAAGTGCGACCAGTTATAGTGCGGTTTTTTGACTACAATGATAAGATGGCCCTCTTGAAAAATGTTACGAAGCTAAAAGGTACTAATATCGCTATTGGCGAAGATTACTCTGTTCGTGTACAGTCATTGCGTCGTAACTTATGGGAGAGCTCCCAAGCCGAGAGAGCTAACAAACAAAAGGTTAAACTCGTCTATGATAAGCTCCTTATCAACATTGACGCCTATGTTTGGAACTGTGATACTGCTCAGCGTGAAAGGCTGCATGCAGCTTCTTCATTTTCCCAACCTTGACGTCAACTTACAGGGCCAAGTAGTTTTAAGCTGATTAACGTAAATGCTCGTAGCCTTTTGAACAAGCTTGACGATCTTGACATTTTGTTAGCTGAGCATGACCCGATGTACTGGTCATCACTGAAACATGGCTTCATAGCTCTATCAGTGACTCTGAAATTGTTCCCAGCGGATTTAAAATCATTCGAAAAGACCGGTGCTCTCGAGGTGGAGGGGTCGCAATAATGTTAAAAGATACGCTGAACTTTACGGTTATGAATGATGTTGATGGAACCGAGTCTTGTTGGGCTAGAATAAACTCATTTTCTCCTCTCATTATTGTTGGTGGTGTTTATCGTCCCCCTAATGCTGACTTGTCGTTTTTAGAAAATTTATACTCACACCTCACGCCCATTGTAAAAAAAAATAAGCACGTTATTATTGCAGGTGACTTTAACCTTCCCAATATTAGCTGGGAAAATCTTTCTCCTTTGAACCACAACTGTACTGATTCTGTCTTGTTAACTGAAATGTCGTTCAATCTAAACCTGTATCAAACCGCCACTACAGCCACACGTGTTCAAGGTTCATCGTCAAATACTCTTGATCTCGTGTTTGTTTCAAGTGATGTCGCGAAGCGCACCTTTTCATGTGAGGTCTCGGAAGGCATCTCAGATCATCGCATTGTTGTTTTTGAATATAATCCCTCTAGTGTAGGTTGTGCTAGTCCTGCTCGTAGGAGCACACGCAGAGTGTACGATATTAAGAACGCGCTCGACGAAAGTGTTATTGACCAATTTGCAATTAAACATGACGTTTTTCTTAGTCTGTACTCTTCGCCAGAAAATAATGTTAACGAAATGTGGTTGTATTTCAAAAACCTAGTTCATGGGTGTTTGAATCTTTATGTGCCTAAAAGAACTCTCCGCTCCAAAAATCATAACAAACCGTGGTTAACGCGTAATATTATTCACTTAAAACGCAGAATTCATAGACTGCGCAAAAATAAACACAATCTTCTACTAGGAGAATGTACTGACAAGATGAGGGAGCAAAAGCAGGTGTTAAACAATTCTATACGCAAATCCAAGTATAACTTTTTAACGTCTCACTACCTCGTTTTTTAATAACAGACCCAAGGAAATTCTGGCGATACATTTCTCCCAAGAAGGAACAGCTAGATAAAATAATTGTTGACGGAGTAGACGTAACTGCGGGGAAAGAAATGTCCACCGCCTTTAACCAGTACTTTTCCAGTGTGTTTTCGCAAGACAACGGTGTCGAACCGAGCTCGCCAGATTTTCAGTTTGCACAGTCACTGCCTGATATTGCCGTCTCTGAGGAAGGAGTGTTCGCTTCTCTGCTCAGTCTAGATACTAAAAAAAGTTCTGGTCCCGACGATATACCGAATGAATTTTTAATGAGATACGCGGAATGGTGTTCTAAATATTTATACTGTTTATTCGAAAAATCGCTACGAGAAGGTTCAGTGCCAGATGACTGGAAATGCGCAAGAGTCGTTCCCATCCACAAATCGGGGAGCACCGATGACACTACTAATTATAGGCCCATTTCTTTGCTCTGCACGGTCAACAAACTGCTTGAGCATATAGTACATAATCATATTTCTTCTTTTCTCGAAACAACCAACGTTATTTGTTCTGAACAACATGGATTCAGGCGCAAGCTCTCTACGACTACGCAACTTACGGAAACGGTTCATTATTTTTCGGAAATTATTAACAAAAGGGGGCAAACGGATGTAATATTTTTAGATTTTTCGAAGGCCTTCGACCGTGTGTCACACCCCAAACTTCTTGTAAAACTATCTAAATTATTACCAAATGGCAAAGTGCTTCGCTGGATTAAAGACTACCTATGCAATAGGAAACAGCTTGTTGAGGTAAAGAAGGAACGATCATCATTACTGCCGGTGCATTCAGGTGTTCCCCAGGGATCCGTGTTAGGCCCTCTCCTTTTCCTCGTTTATATAAACGACGTAGTAAAAGATAACATAAACATAAATTTTCGCCTATTTGCCGACGATCTGGTTATATTTTCTGAAATTAAAAATGGCGCAGATCAAGCTAATCTCAATTCGAGCCTGAAAAAAATCAGTGACTGGTGCCAGACATGGCAAATGCAGTTAAACCTTGAAAAATGTGTTTCGATGACAATAACGCGTAAAAAGTCTCCGTTGGTCTTTTCATACAGTTTAAATAACTCTGCTCTGCAACAAGTTTCTTCATTCAAATATCTTGGAGTCACTATATCTTCTGATCTCAGATGGAATGCCCACATTGACTCGCTGTGTCAGAAGGCGATGTTCAAACTGTGGTATCTGAAACGTAACTTAAGACACTCTACATCTGCAACAAAATTAATAGCCTACAAATCTCTCATCAGGCCACTTTTAGAATATGCTGACATTATTTGGGATCCACACACATTATCGAACATAAATAAACTCGAAAGAATACAAAAGAGGGCACTAAGATTCATTTACAACAAATACAAAAGATTAGATTCTGTGAGTGCCCTATACAGCATAGCCGGTATCCAGCCCCTCCAAACGCGTAGGAAAATTAACAGACTCACTTTCCTATACACACTGATAAACGATGGGTTTAGAATAGACAGGTCACGCTATATCACCCTAAAATCTGCGAGAAGCACACGTAGCTACCATGCCTTATCACTTACAGACTATCAATGCCATACCGACTGCTTCAAGTTTTCTTTTTTTCCTAAAACCATTACTGAATGGAATGAGCTGCCTTTTGACATCGTAAACACGACTTCCATCCAATCATTTAAAGCCTCGCTCTTTTCATTGTTTAAATAACCTCGAGACTACTTATTGCTTATTGTTTTGATTTTGTTGTGACTGCTGTCTGTTAGCCAATTTTTCAATGCACTGCTCCTGAAATAGTTTGGCAGCTATATATCTCGAACTAAGTTGTGTTGGTCGTTTGTGTATATAACATCGTTCAATGTCTTGTTCGCTTTCTAGCGTAAATGCTAAAATGTACATGGCAAAGTGTAATGATGCTCACTGTTTCGTTTCATTGTTGTGCAGTAATTCGGTTGTCGGTTTCACGGTTTCTGCTCTTTAATGTGTTCGTTGCACTGGCCTTGTCCCATATTGTACGTTTCAGTCATTGTTTAGAAGCCCGTCCTACAACGCCCTCCTTGAGAAGGCAGTAGTATCTGTAAATAAATAAAAAAAAAAATACATACTTGGGAGATTCAGGTGCAAGCGACTTCACTCCGCGAATATGTAAAGCCATTCTTCTGCTCTCGTTCGGTGTGGAAGGACAATAGCAGGTCGGGAACGCCGCAGCTCACTTAATCACATATTCCCAGCGTATCATATCTGACATGGTCCATTCAAACATTCTGTTTTTATGCGAAACGCATTTTCGGAAACCAAACGCCCAATGTATCACCACATACATATCCCGGTATTTTTCGCAAAATATAGTTCGAATATACACCACAAGGGGTCCTACAGGCGCCCGCAAGATGGCTTCCTCCAGCAGAAACGTGGCCGGCGTGCCAACACGAACTTTTAACGGTCGGTCTGCAAAACTAGGAGGTCAGTTTGCGATATTGATATTCGATATTTGTTTGTTAAATCACAGTGAACGATCAGTGCACAGTTTTGTTGACTCTACATTATCAGAAGTTAGTGGCATCGATAAGCATAATCGAGTGTATCATATGCGATACAATTGGCACCTGTCAGAGTCACTTCTTTTCGGATGCTTTAAATTTGAGATGTTTAAGCTGGACGTTTTGTTACCTCCTTTACAGATTGCTCTGCACGGCACATTCTCAATCGCATCTGTGCTGGTGATGACTGCAGTGATATCAAGCTTTCTAAAGAACAGTGTCGAGGAGTATTTGGCTTCGGAGCAACCTCCACCAGATCCCAAAGAAACGTCGTCAGACGATGAGGATGAAGAGAGCATGTCAGGCCAGGCGTGCGCTGCATAAACAGTCGATAGCGGACAATGGAAAAAGAGATACTTATCGGCAATCCAGGTTTGTTGTCGGAAGAGAGTTCCGCACCTGGTGACCTCGGTGCACCCCTGGGGTTCTTCAGAAAATTTTTCACTGTAGCTATATGGAATTTCTTGCTGGGGAAGCAAACATCTACACCACTCAGAAAATGGGGGAGTGTGTGGCGAAAACCAGGGCAGAACTGGAACAATTCGTTTGGTTCAGGTGGCAAGCGTTCGCCGCTACAGGGAAAACGGTACACGATACACCCGATCTGTGATGTCACGTCTAGGAATAGGTTTCAGAGACTAATGCAGTACATTAATTTTGGCAACAATCGCGACGTTGCTCAGGAAGACAATGATGGCAATGTATGGAAACTTTGTCCCTGGACTTCAAGCCTGCAATGCAACTTTGGACAGGTCGAGCAAGACGAGCTGAATTCTGTTGATGAGATTATGGTAGCTTTCACGAAAAGAAGGAATCTGAAGCAGTACCTCCCCAATAAACCAATCGCTTGGGGCTTCAAACTTTGGGGACGTGCCGGAACAACTCGGCTCCTATACCAATTTGAGGTGTACCAGGGTCTAAGCAAAAAGAAGTATGAACATGGTATTGGAGGCGGAACAGTCTTACAAATGTGTTTACTACTTTCGGAAAACAAAATCTTCAAACTTGCAGCAGACAATATTTTCAGCAGCATTGACTTGGCGGCTGAGCTGCAAAAGAAAGACATTTATTACGTAGGAACATAGCGTCAAAATCGACTGCGAGACTGGAAACTCATGACCGGGAAAGAGCTCAGAAAATAAGGAAGAGGTTCTTTTGACTACCGTGTGAACACGGCAATGTTCATCGCAATTGTGAGATGATATGACAGTCGTGCTGTTTCACTCGTGTCTACTTGCCCGTCGAACCTGTTGAAACCATGAGGCGATGGGTCAGAAAAGAAAAAAAAAAAAGAACATATCGAAATCTCTCGCCTCCACATCGTTAGAGCATACGAAAGCTTTATAGGCGGAATTATCTTCTTAAGTATCCAGTTTCTGTGTACAACTACTTCATCAAGTCACGAAGGCGGTATTTATATATCTTCTACCACACAGTCATGATCGCGGTAGTTAATGCGTGGAATGTGTACATACGGCACTATAAGCGACTTCACATGAAACCTGTGAAGCTTCGCGTGTTCATTGCAGGCGTGGCGGACAGTCTGTTGAAAGCAGAGAAGAATGTGAGAGGAAGACCATCATCTCTACCATGCCCCACACCCAAACGAAGGAAGCGCGCAGGCGCGAGTAGAACTGCGGAGATAGATGTCCGCAGGGATGATGTAGGTCACCTTAATCTGATGTCTGAGAAGAGGTGGTGATGCAAAAACTTCTTACCTCATGACAAGTTTAGTTTCATTACATTCTGTAAGTGTAATGTCTATCTGTGCCTCAACAAATAACGCAACTGCTTTTATGATTCTCATAAACAGAGTTGACGTACTGCCCAGTGTATCATTTTTGATACGTTGAGTATTTTAAAGTCTAAAAAAAAAAAAGAAACGCACATCTTTTTTTTTTATTTATAACCTGTAAGATTTAGAAGCAGCAAAATAATAAGGTTTGTCAATTTTCGTATAATGCTCACACTGTCTGTGCATTACAGGGCTAATAAACTGCCCCTGCACCTCTTTCTTTCGATGAATCTGGGAAACAGAACAACGGGATGCCCAAAGGCGGGAAATCGCCACTAGCGGGCGAAGTCAAGCTTGCTACATGTGACCGCCTGTTCTCAACGTAAAGGAGCGTCCTCGTCGAGCGTACCCGGTCGGAAAGAAACGGTAATGTAGAACCCCGATGAGTCTAGCGAGGCTTACATTGCTGGCTTATGAGACCTTGCAAGAACTTGCGAATAGGACGGTTCTCCTGACTTTTCCGGTCGGGACCGGCTTGTTCTGTCATCGCGTCGGACAGGCTACGTGAACGCTTGTTGTTTGAAGGCGTAGCGCTGTGCTTGGAAAGGGCAATTGGGATAGCTAGCCGTTACGAAGAAACGTTAAAACATTTGCCAGAATTTTCCGCTTCGGTGGGAGTCAGGCGGAGACGCGAGTCACGTACGAACGTGACGCAGACTCTAAACTTTGTTTCTTCACGGTCGGCTTCGGAGCGGGATGAGAAAGACTGTCTGTGCTTTTGCTGCAGATCTGCATGGCATATGGACAGTTCCTCAAGCTGCTAGGCCAGAAATGGGCGTTGTTATAAGTGCACGAATATAGGCCATTTCTAGCGGTGTGGCTGAGCACTGAAGACGAACAGTGCGTCAAGCAAGTTCAAGACAAGTTCGAGACAAAGGTATACTTTCGCGGAGAAGGTGCAAAGTCTGTATGTGATGCAGTCAATTCCTGCGTTGAAAACAACAGATCGCAATAGCCACACATAAATTGCAGCACCTCATGTTTTTGTGATTTTGGAGGCGCGCCACCAAAGCCAACGAAGCAAGGGGGCTTTGACGGCCATCGCCGCAGAGAGCCGACAACGAACAGGTCACATGACGTATTTACTTGATTTAATCCGACGTTGCCCCCCGATCGAAGAGAATAGCGTGAGTAATTACTCCGGAATAAACAACCTGCTTCTGGAACGCGAGTTCCGACGTCATCGAGTAAGCACGAGTAAGTTTTGAAACGCCACGGTACGAATCCGTTACTCCGGAGTCGGATTGAGTAAATTTTGGAACACAGCCTTTGTCGTCACTCCAAGGGCTTGCGTGTCTAGTTCCTTCGGTTCTCCCGGGGTGGCGGTACCATGGCGCGTGTCTACTCTCCGCCGGGCGGAGGTCCCGTCGCGCGCATCTAGTTTCCTCCGGTTCCTGAAGAGGGGGGGGGGGGGGGGTTGAGGCTGGCGATCGTCGTCCACTCGAATGTCGATAAAAAGCCAGAAAAACAAGTTGCCTTCTCTATTTTCGCTTTCACTTGTTTCTGCGTAATGATGAGGCCGCGTATAGTCCGGTCTCCCGAAGAGTAACGTTCCTACGAACAGCAATGGCGGGAGCGGCAACGAGAATGTCAGCTCGGAGGGGGAAGGGGGGGGGGGGGGGGGGGGGGAGGGCGGGGCGGGGAGGGCGGGTGGTAAGCACCGCCGTTTGAGTCGTGTGCTAAAAAGGTTCTCTGGTTATCCACTTTCACAGCGTGGAATGGCTTGTAATCTTTAAAAAAAAAATCGTTTCCCTTGCCGGAGTTTGGTGTGACCACCGACTGAGATCGCTTTGTTTTGTGGGATTTGTTTTTTGTACAGTTCACTGGCGATTTAGCTGTGTATATGCCCCGAGAACGGTTAAAAACCAAGTTCCTTATTTTCTGGCTTGCACATTTCCTAGATCGTCAGAGCACAGTTGTTCTGTTAGGGGATTTTAAGTACGTTGTCATTGCAGGAGACTGAACGGCGTCCCGGTAATGCACTCGTAGAATTGTGACACTTCTCACATTATTGCTGAAAGATTATAATCTAATAAACGCAGGCATCATGAAGAACGACACTTGCGAAATGCGATTAATTTATTTCCAAGCGTCGTGCCACCTCCGCTTGGACGGAGTGTATCTGTCTCAGTACCTGTGTTGTTAACAAAGTTCCGCATGACGCCTCTGTTTTTTTTTCTGATCATTGTCTAAATTGGCGCTCGATCGCTAAAAGAAGGCCAAGTTTCATTGGGGGCTCTGGAGGCCGAATACAAAGCAGCTCAGATCAGGCTTTCCTTGAAGCAGCTGAACCAAATATTGAGAAACTTCCTTAAAGGCGAGAAAGGTGACGTTTTCGGGTCTGGGAGCTATCCAGTCAGGAGAATAAGATCATTGCGATGGAGTGATATTACTTGTTGGCATCCGCCGCGCGCTGCAGGCAGCGTGAGTAGGTCGGCAACCTACAAACGCTCTCAA
Organism: Ixodes scapularis; assembly: GCF_016920785.2. Lineage (NCBI taxonomy): Eukaryota > Metazoa > Arthropoda > Arachnida > Ixodida > Ixodidae > Ixodes > Ixodes scapularis. The sequence goes on from NW_024609857.1 coordinate 89,995,402, forward strand.
GCGAGGACAGCGAGAGGGCTGGTGTAGGTCTGAAATACCTAGGAAACGTGAAAGACTAACTGAAAGAGTTGGTTTCTTAGGTTTTTATCAGATAGTATTTTCAGGATATCAAGAGATAAGGCATTTATTTTATCGTCTGAAACAATACATTCTGTTTGACTCTCTATAATGGGGCAATGTAAGCAGCACCATTTTATAGGGTGCCGAAATGGCATAAAACGACAGTACAGTGCCAGTAGACTGATTGTCAACAAAGACTGACCGAGGTGACAGATAATCGATCGTCAGTGAGGCAAGGCCGCCCTTTCTCGTTTTTAGTTTTTGATCGTTTTATGGAGCGTTTATGCCTGAACCTTTCAAGCAGTGTCCAGTGTAATAGGTTTTGGTTGGGCGACGCAGAAAGAAAAAAAATTAGTTACGCAAATTATATTGCAGTTTTTGTAGTGTAACGAAGGTATCATTGCGACTGTGCCACTGGGGAAAAGTTTTTCAGCGGCCAGAGGTGCTGCCGTAAATGGGGAACAATGTAGCGGGTTTTACCATGGGGCGTTGTTCACAACGCCTCCAGCTTTTAAAGGCGTTAGCTGAGACCCTGGTGTGTGCGGATACTTCGGCGTGCCCTAAATTGTTTTCGTAAAGATAAATGTTTTTGTCGGTGTCTCTTTCAAATCCAGAGGTGTGCGTCTCGGTATAAAGGTCGCGACCTGTCGATTTTCGTTTGAGCGAGAGTGTGTAACATCTTTCTTACTGCCAAGGGTTGGTACGTGCTACTAGTCATTCGCTGCGCCTGTATGGACGTCCAAAAGATTTCCCGCTTGTTCGCAACATTCATCTGAAAATAATTTTAAAAGCTAATGAGGCGGGATAATCTGTTACGTTCTGTACGTGACGACGAGTTGGGGCTGTCACAGTTGTTTGGTTAGACAACTGGTGTCGCGTTTCATTTTAATGCCATACCATCAGTATCCACATAGCAGCGAAAAGATAACGGCATCTGTGTGTGGACAAAACATTGGAAAGTAAAGCGCGCCCCGTAGTGTGGAGGAGAGTAGGGAAGGACAAACGCGAGAGGGAGGCGACGTCATGGTGTGGAAGCCAATGTGCGCGGTTGTGTGGAGCGCGTATGCCTTGATTTGTGCTAGAAACCAAATTAAAGAAAAATCCGTTGGTGGATTCTTAGGGAATGGGTTAGCATGTCCTTGGGAAACGTCACACACGTCCTTGTTTGGGAAACGCTAACACTGACCCCGTAACGGAGCCAAAAATAGGCAGCAACAAATGAAGCCAGTAGGAGAGGAAGTTAAAAGATAAACGCTAACAGAAAACTGAAGGGGGCAGCGTTAGCTTCTCTCAAAGGGGCGCGTTTGTGGCGTTTTCCAATGGTCGTGCTAACGCATTCTAGATCCACCAATGGATCTTCCTTTCTTTCTTTCTTTCGTTTCGAGAAAGCAAGAAACGCTAAGAATGTTTATTTACACGATTTGTCACCTAAACTGAACTGCCCCCTCATCTTTCAACTTTCCTTTTGTCATCTTCCGACGGTATGCAATCGAGAGTTTTTGGTTTCCAGAAAAAGGTCGTTGATGCACTTCACTTTTTCTCTACACGTTCTTCTTTAGACTATTTTGCTGCTGTAAGCACTATAACTTTAGAACGTGATTGGGTGATAAGCCTATTTACTGCACTGCTTTACCGAAATAAAGCTGTGCTGCGCGAGTCACAGCATGTCATAAAGCGAGTAAAATTTAGGTGTATTCCGCCGTGTATTAAGACTCCTTTTTCCGGGGCAATAGGTTTTTCGTGAAGCTGTTTCTTAGAAAAAAAACAAAAAAAGCCATATATGTCTCTTGGTCTGAGGAGTGGCTGTTAGGTAAGCAACCGTAGACTGTGGATCACGTTTTCTTTGGCTTTGTGAGACTGTCTTTGTTATTTTTATATTTTTTTGACTGCAGCGCTCGGTTAATAAAGATCTTTGTATTAGCCCATCAGGAATACGTTACCTGAATGTAAAGAAGACTCTGTGTCTTACGACATGCGTTTTTATTCTGGAGCTGTGCAGCATTTGCCAGTAGAGTATGGCCATCACGCATGCCGACCCAAACTCTAAAGAATTTGGTCATGATGTAGAAAACCCGAGACTGTGGTAAAAGCAGGGAAACTTGGTCGAAGTAGAAAGAGAGGGGAAGAGGGGTCATAGCAGTTCTCGTTTTCCGTGTGTTTAGTTTGTTGTGTTTGTTTTATTCAAAATCCTAAGCGTTTAGTTCGGGATTGAGGTCACCGTTTACGGTTGAGGTGAAGATCAGTGTGGGTAGTACTGTATAGATAGCACAGGTTGACCTTGTGACGTAGGTGGTCGGTGGTTAGGTTGTGAGTATATAAGACTTTGTGGAAATAAAAGCAGTAGCTTAGTTTGAGACGTTCCCAGGCAGCACACCATTGTTGGACCCCCGTTGGCACAATGTTGGCAAAAAATGGTTCCAATATTGGTCTGACGTTGGCATTTTTGAAAAACGCTACCCGATCCAATGGTGGTCCAACATTGATGCCAATGTTGGACCACTGGTTTGCCAACGTTCTAGCCCACGTTGGACCATCGTGGTTTCCGCTTTTTTATCCAATATTGGCATAGAAGTTTCACCGTTGGCTGAACCAACATTGGCATCCAACGCCTTACACACTGGCTCTTCCAACATTGGCTTAAATATCGGCTATTCTAATATTGGCATCCAGTTTAATACACTGGCAAATTTTTGCATCTATTGTCTATGACATTATCAGATGCTATTTTTCAGCCAGTGTTCTAACCAGTGTCACAAAAACAGTGCAGAGAACCAAGCAAGTATCTTTCCCTTTTTCCTGAAGCACCGTTTTCTTTCTTATACTAAAATCTAATAAGTGCGGCAATTTGACCATATTTGGGCACATTAGAAATCATTAAAGCATGCAAATGAATTGTTCATAACGTTTGACAGTTCATAATTTATTTAGATCGAATTAATATATTTAAAACATTGTGCAACCACGGGGGCCTGGACAGACTCGGTGGCAGGGTCGGCGGCAGGCTCGGTAGTGGACAGGGCAGAGGGCTGGGCAAGGAAGGGGATACCACACAGGGGCATGACCACAGGATTCTGAAAGAGACAGAAGCGGGGGTTGGATTCAGTTGAAGGGTTTCAGAGGCTCTCAGTTCTCTTACGCCTGTCAATAAGTAATATCAAAATAAAAGAGAGCTTCATTAGTAATCGCTGCCGTTTAATTAAATATTCGATTAATCGGTTCAGTTGCTCTTCAAGTATAAAATCTCGGAAAAGTCTACCGACTTTTTTATGTTTACTTTTCTATATGATAAACTTTATTTTCCAGTGAATTATTTTTCATTATTTAGTATATAAAAAACTTAGTACTGCCTTCTAAAATAAATAGATGCGCAGGAGAGACACCGGGGCCAGCTTGCTGAAATCACTGTCTCAGCTCAGACTGGGTGAAAGAAAGCACTGTAAAGGCTGGAACGCGCGAGCGTCTTGAGTCGAGGTTTGAGTCCCGTTCAGCTCGTACGCTGGCTTTGACAGTGCTTTCTCTTCCCCCGTCTCGGCTGAGACACTGTTTCTAGCAAGACGGCCCAGGCGCTTACTATTGTTTTGTTGGTCCGACTTGTTCTTACTCAAAGCTCGATCGATCTAGATTCAGATATTTATAGTGATTTAAAAAAAAAATATTCGAATAGTACGAAGGTTATTTTATCAATTGCTTAGCTCTAATCTTGCAACATCATGGCGTCCCTTAACCTTTCATCTAGCTATAAAAAGTTTTAAGAATTATAATCTCGCCATCTAAGTTTACACCGATATTTCTACACGTAAGAACATGACAGTTCAACAAAATTTTATGCTTAAATCAATCAAGAATAAAAAAAAAAATCACACATATAAAATAGCTTGCCGTGTAAAGACAATTAGTGGCAATTACATTCGTAGAGCGCGGTGACATAGCTGACACTCAACTTGCACCCAACAAGCCGAACCTTGTCAAATAAGCACTACTCAACGCTTTGTAGTATTCAGCTTTGGACACACCTGGAGGACTTTTTACTGCAGCACACATCTGCCGCCAAAATGACAGCCGTATTTTAACATGAAAAATGAAATATAAACGAGCACAGAAATAACCAATCAGAACGCCTCTCGCGGTCTATTAGAATAAAAAGCACTACAAATAGCGCTGTACAGGGCCTTTCGGGCCGATCGCTGTGGATTCCGCGTTGAACTCGTCGGAGATCCCTGGCACAGAGTCCGACACGGTTCAAACTCATCGGAAAGTGACAAAACGTACATTGCGTAGCAAGAATACCCATCCCCAATGGTCAAGAGGACCTCTCTTTGTCACTCACATGGAAGAGAAAGCAGTCCGTCGTGTCTTCGGTCCGTCGAAGCTAGTGGTCACACGTGTGCCCACAACAAAGGAAGATCACCGGTATGTAGGCGCTGCCGAAAGAATATCCATGGGTCTTGGCAATCCGCATGTTGAAGATCGCACTTGGCACAAGACGAAATGCGCTGGTGATGATCGGAACCCTAGAACCACCGTTCTTGCCCATGGATGGCGGAGATGCCGAGCCGCTTCGCCCGATAAAAGCAGTCTCCTAAGCAATCAAATGCACTCGGACAACCTGGAAACGGACCCACGGTGTCCTGGTATCAGCATGATTATCTCGCCATTCTTGTTCCTTAGAAAAAAAAGCTATTTCTGCCACAAAAAAAAAAAAATGCATGATTTGCGAAGCGCACCTGCCCACTTGCAGTTCGCGGATGCGCGTGTTGGAAATTGAGGAGACCGTCCCCACCGCCTTCCAGTCGTTGCCTTATCGTGTGGCCTTGGTGCTCGCGATCCCACTTTCTGTGTGCTTTTGTGTGCGTGTGTGCGTGTGTTTCGCGGTCTGGGCTCCATCACCCCTAAGCTGAGAGTGCAGAGGAAGCTAAGAAGCTCGGTGAACCAATCTCAGGTTTATATTTATTCACGTGGTCACACTCTCTCCCGTAACCACGCGCAGAGAGCGGTGCAGGTGATGACTGGTCCGGCCGGCGCGTAGCTTCCCCGGCACTGTCAGCTTAGGAATGCGCAGTGTCCTCCTCCCTCAAGGTCGTCGAGTCCTCTTCACCCACAAAGGAGAGATTAGTGACGGCGTGGGGAAAATGGGAGGGGAAGCCGTTCAGGGACGTTAGTTCCGAGGCCGTCGGCGCGACCCCTCCCCTGCATACTTCTCTCTCCAATTCTTTCGTTTCTCTCTGCTGGTATTTGCTATCCGGGTTTCCAAAAACCAATGTAGAAGAGATTGCTTAGACATGATAAACTCTACAGCAAGTGGACGGAGAAGGACTGACTGACACGAAGCTCTGAAATCAGCTCGGAGCCTAATGTCAATATTGAAGAGACAGTGATAAATCAAATGCGGAAAAAAGGGGCTAGACTCCATATCAAACCAACATTGTCGTCTGCTATCAGTGCCTTGGCGCCATGTAGGTGGCATTAGGGCTCTTATTGTAGCACCAGTAGTGCCGTAAAGTCATAGAGCCGTCATTGTACAACCACATTTCAGAATAGTGTCCTGTTCCAATCAATCGCAAAGAAGTTCTTCACCTGACACGAGGTGCAGCCCACAAGCCCGTAGTTAGAGTACGAAGCTTTTCTGTCGAGATCATAAAGTCAACATAATAATCTATTATGGTGACTATAACGCGCACATCGATTCTTCTTTTTTTTTTTCCCCAGTGGGCGGTCCTGATGAGCCCATATCGCTCGCGACTCCTTAGTATGCACAGTGAAGGAGCAAAGCATCGCCATTAAGTTCTGTACGTTGTTATTGTTTTGTTTACTTTGCAGAAAAGCACCTCAATCGCGCTTTGAAAAAAGAACATTAAATTGACAATCGCTCGAGCAATTTCAACTTGTTGAGGTAAAACGAAATTTGCCAAAACCAGCCTATTTCAACATGCTTCCACTATTAAGCCAATGGTGTTGTGAGACTAACACACTTTGACCATTATATGCCACTGTGTTTTTTAAATGACGATGAGCGAATGGTACTAACAAGACAACAGTAACCATTATAAGCTATTCAACATTGGCAAGCCAATGCTGCAGACAAGCCAACAGTGTCCATTTTCAGTCCCCATCAAATATTGGAATGCCAACGGCACGGACAGGCCAACGTTGACCATTTTATTCCAGTGTTCATCCAATGTTAGCAAGCCAAGGGTACTCAAAGGGCAACATTGTCCGGTTTACGCCAGTATTCATCGAATATTCGGAAGCCAATGGAACTGACAGGCCAAGATTTCCCATTTTATACCAGTGTTCGTCCAATATTCGCGAGCCAATGGAACTGACAGGCCAACATTGTCCGGTTTACGCCGCTATTCATCCAATATTCACAAGCCAATGGAACTGACAGGCCAAGATTGCCCATTTTATACCAGTGTTCATCCAATATTCGCGACCCAATGGAACTGACAGGCCAACATTGTCCATTTTATGCCAGTGTTCATCCAATATTCGCAAGTGAATGGAACTGACAGGCCAAGATTGCCCATTTTATGCCAATGTGCTTCCAATATTGGTTGGTCATTGGAGAAGCTGGGCCATCACTGAAGATGCTACATAATGGCATAGACAATATTGGGTGAAGATTGGTTAAAGTGGACCATCGTTGGACCTTTTTTTGCCATTGCTCTTCCAATATTGGCCCAACACCTTGTGCTGCCTGGGTTCTCTTCCCTGTCTTACTACTTCGACCAAGTTTCCCTGCTTTTACCGCAGTCTCGGGTTTCCTACATCATGATCAACATCCACCAAATCGCCTGCGCACTCACAGTTTTTTCTTAAAGAATTTGAATTCCATCTTTTCTCTTTGGTGAAGCATGTTGATGGTGTCTTCCATTCGCGACTCAAAGCCTCAAAGGCTAAATTTATGCAAAGTTCTGTTCGATTAAGAGCATTTTAATGTGTGCTGCAGAAGTGTTGCAGTTAATTTGAATGTGATTTCAGATGTATCTTTTTTTTAAAAATAAATCACAAATATAAAGCCGTGCTGGCGCCAAGGAAAATCGCAAGCGTACGTTTTCACAGATGGCGGGTTCGGATCCCGGCCGAAGTAACCGCAATATAACGGAATCTTATTGTGAAAAAGGCGCCGTGTACATTAGATTTCGGGTGTACGTCTTTAATCCTCAGGTGGTCGATATTAATCCTCAACCCTCCGCTGGGGCGTGCCAGATGCCCTTTGTTGGATTGGCACTTCTCCCCCCCCCCCTCCCCCCCCTCTAATTTGACTTCGACGCATTCTGTGTTCTGAGGGCTTATACAATAGCCCAGGGCAGAATTTAATGTTTTTGTACCACTAAAAATGTAAAAAAAAAAAACGGCAATTAGAAACAAACAATGTTAATATATTGTTTTCTTACGTGTCAGCGACACTGTATCACTTATTTTCCCAGTAAAAGCTAAGCGTTCAAGCGACTGTAACTCGGAAGTTTTTATAAAGCCTACATTTTATAGGGACAACTTTACAATTTTCATAGCTATGTAACGTATTCAGGATGACGACACAATGTAATGTGTGTCACTGTGCATAGTACATATAGCGCCCTGACATTCCCTGAAACTGTGACGCCGCAGGACACCGTTACGCATCATGACAACATGACACAACGTGACACCGTGACCTCAAGTGATAGTGTAACGTCATGGTGCTACGTGATGTTATTTGACGTCATGTCACCTGGTGGTGTGACGCCATGTGACACGATGAACTAACCTTGTGGCGTCATGTCTGGGGACATCACATGACTCAGCGACGTAAAATGACATAATAACATGATATTGTGACGTCACCTAACACCATGATGTGACGCGGCACCACGATGCCACTGGGTCACGTAACACTGTCACGGATTTATTTACAAATTCCTCTCAACCAAGCTTTAAGGTCTCCTTACATTGCCCACAAAAGGAGCAGCACGAAGGCCCTACCAAAGCCATGCCTGTGGAAAGTGTACAAGACACTACCAATTTTGCTTGTTTCGTGAGTGACCGGAACACGTTGCCATGTCTGTTTTTCTGACTAGTACTCTCGCTACTATTGTCACGAATGTAAATTTATGAGGCGACGAACAACCGAATTAAAGTAAACGTTCAGTGGGGCGAGCTTCGCCCAAAACAAAATAGAAGGCTATTTTGTTTTGTCCACATAAAAGAGGTATGTTTTGAACGACCGAAGGAAAGTAAATGTTCAATGGGGGGAACATATGCCCAAAACAATATAGAAGAAAGCTAGCGTCGCAGGAGTCGATATTGACGTAACGGCAGGATCGAGTGCTGGGACGGGACTGAGTATACACAGTTACGTTGTTAGGAAGGGGGGGGGGGTTGCCGTGGTGGGGTATTAGAGAGGGTAAGGGGGGTGGGGGGGGGGCGGGGAGGGGGGTGCCGCGGGTGCCGCTGACCCTAGTGACGCCATTGGCAGACAAGTTCATTCTGACCTCCTTAACTTTTAATCTCTATGTCATTAAACGCCAATCTTATAGATTTACAAAGTGTTTTTTCTCAGTGATGCACGTGGCACTATAACATCCTAATTGTCTAAAGCAGAAGCTAATCAGCGGGAATGCCATTTAAACATCTTACTCTTGCGTGACATGCTCTCACCCAGACATTTTGATTTTACATTGCTAGAAACTCAGTGATTATCTGAAGTTTACGGTGCTTGATACGTCCAAGATATTACTTACATCGTTATGTTTTCTCCAAACTGCATTACCAGAGGGTATGCACCATCCTCTTCTTTTTCCACTTGACTGGCCTTAAAGCATTTGGAAGCAGCAAATGCCGGGTCTTCCTCGTAGCTTCTATAAAGGATGTAAAAAGGCTCAACGAGCAGGTACACCTGCGTGATTGTAGAAAAGAGATACAAGAGGTGAGAACTTGGAACAAGCATTCCAAACGTTGCTCTTTTTAAACATGTTCACATGAACATCAGGGTGTTTAATCAAGGTCATTCGATTATAAAATTACGCATCAAAAACTTTACCCACGATATCAAACGCTACGAGCTCTAGGCGAAAATCACGTGGCACAATATATGTACTTTTGTTGCGCATGTTTGGAGTTACCAGAGCCGGGGTTTACTTCAAGCATCCGTCATTCGTCAACATAAGTTATGATTTCTATTTGGGTTAACTCGTTTTTACGCGACATCGTTACAATTTGGCGATAGCAAAATATATATTGCTCGGAGCTTATTTGGGTCACTCAGCTGCAGCCTACTCGTTAAGCCATACGCCCGATACATTACTGATGTGTATTGTATCTGGCTCGAACAATTTTTTCTTTACCAGGGTTATCCTTCGAGACGACAGACTTATGTACTTTTCAAAGATTTTGAAGAGACGAAGAAACTGACCCGTTATTCACCAACACGCTGTAGAGTCTATAGGAACAAGCTTGAGTTTGCCTACACGAGGTGTGGGCAGTGCGTGTGTGCAGTAGCCAGACACGCGTGAAGTGAAGCGTTTGCACATGCGCAGTGGCGAGAGGAGCACCTCCACGGCCACGTGACGTCCAAGGATCGAGTTGGTCTATTGATTGCCCAGGGCAACTACACTGTTATATATGACACGGTATTTCAAATGCAGAAAAAAAAGAACCATCGAGGTATTTAGTGTTACATTTTTAAAGCAAAAACGACGTCGACCGCTTTTTCGCATTTTAGTAGCATGGTATTGGTGGGAACCAAATCGCAGCGCTGAGATTAGTGCCCCAGCTTATCTGACAGCTCTGTGAGATTTAAACAAAACCTCTTAATGAAAAGAAAACTATATTGCGAATGCTTGTTTGCGTTAACACTGTCCCGGTATGTACATACCAGTTGTAAAACAGTGAGAGGGCCTCTAGACCAGACGAGGTAGATAACAGGTGCCATAAATTTTTGAAGGGCATATGATTTTCCATGAGTTCTTATTGTAGACATTTCGTATATCTACATTTTGTGAGCTAGATTGAAAGGTTTCAAAAGTGATGTCCAAAGGTAACCTCGCTGAGAAAGGCGTCACTCAGGCAGAAATTTTGCCGCAAACAGAACCAAAAGAGGCCCAGGTCAAACCAAAGCGTGCACTTGACCAGTCCCTTAAAGTCGTCACTTAGGCGTGAACGTTGTGTGAACCAATCTGATAAAGCTTAATGCAACACATCAATATACGTTATTCTTTTTGATGTGCAAGTATATTACAAATATATTTCTCTTTTGTGAGTGTACAGGAAAAGTTGTCCACGCTCAAACGAACAAGGTGATAAAGAAACAATAGCTTTCAAGTAAATGCAATACTCTGACTGATAATGTGAAACACGAAATACATTGTTACGAAGAACGCTTTCGAAGTTTACGTTTCACAGCTCACTCCCTTTTGCATTTTATATTTTATTCACATTACGCTATCTAACGTCAAACAATTACAAAATGCACATACCGTAGATACATCCTGATACTTTCCGAGATCTGGATTGAGCTCTGGGAAATCGAACGTCGCACTGGCGAAAGTGAAGCCTACAAGAGCGAGGATTTGGAACAGACTAATAGACATGGTGGAAGCGGTATGTGGTCAGCCTGATCAGAGAGCCGCGAACTAGGATATATGGTCGTTCGAACTCTCGAGCTGTGTTTTATTCACAACTCTCGATTAGTTCCGCAGTTTAATTTTTGTAATATTATTATTATTTTGATTATTGTGGTGGGGTATAATTACGCGTCGTGAGCACTGTTTTGCTAATTGCGTTGTGACGCTATCTGGGTCTGAGACGAATCCTAGGTTTTATGGTGTGTGTTCGTGCATTACTACTGCGTTAAATACCCAGTTATGATACAATTTAAGTACCCCGGGTATGACGGCTAATGGCGGAAGTGGCACCGGCGGGACCGAGGCTTCGCACAGAGGTGCGAAAAAAATTATAGAGGAATCCGCGCGGCAGGCGAGTTAGAGTTAATGTGCCGTAGATATAAATGGCTAGTGATTTGTGATGTTTTGGCTCTTGTTACGAAGAGAGTGAAATAGTTAATACGCACGAAATCTTAATCTTCGAGGGCTGAACGCACTGGCGCATTCTGATGCAATAGAAATAAAAAAAGAACTGCTTTTGATTTGTATTTTTAGAAGAATGCGCTGCAGCAGGTCATCACCCACACTATCGCATGTATCTTCGGTGCTTCCGAAGCTCGTTATAGTGGTTTTCTTTTTATTTGGAAACTATCAATCACGCGCGCTTCAGCTATTTTTAGAATGGGCCATACCTCAGATAGCGGTAGAAGAAAATTGCGACGAACATAGCATATAATTCAGAAGTGAATTTAAAGTAACTATTTATTAATTTGCAGAAATCGCGTGAAGAGTACGAACCAAAGGAAGAAACTACTCGCTTCTTAAGCAACCTTTTTTTGGTCACTGCGTTATTTTTTCCTCGAAAGAGTGCACGGTTTGTACCGCTTTACCTATAGCTCTAATAAAATTGACGGGCGTTGGTAAGTGCGGCGACATTTTATTTCAGTAAAAAATCAGCGAAAAGCTTGAAAAGAGGTTCTCGTGTCTACACATGTTTGATTTTCTAAAATGTTTATAAATGCCACACGCAGCAAGCTGAGAACTGTACCGAACTAGTCGAAGCCAGTATGTAGACACCGTCTGGAGATAGAGGTCTATATGAAATTCAGCCTCCATATAGAACTGTATATGATGGTGGAGCTCTATATGCTGTACCTCCATACTGTCTTCAGTTCTTACCGTCAAATCTTTTTGTCGCTCTCTCCGGTCTGCACTCCGCTTGGCCCCTAAGATTCATCGTTTCTACTGGAACGCCGGGCTCATGCTTTAACATCGCTCTTGTCTTATCAGGTCCACCTATCGGTGATTAATCGTCACACTATCACGCCTAGATGCACAGCACAGGTCAAGTGCTTATTACGAAAGTTCCCCATTCCGCGGGAACTAAGGAGACCACAGCCTGCTTTGGCAGCAGTCCTTGTACCCCGACATTCTCTCTTGGCTCTCTGCGCACAGTAGTTCCGTTGCTTCTACGCCCTTGCTCGCCTCCGCTACCATTCTTTTGGTGCTTGAGGAGTCTTGTTCCATGACCTTGCTACCTTCGTGTGTCCCGGCCATTGTGTCGACGTCGCCCGCCATCTCTGTTTTTGACTCCGACGAGTGTGCGTCCGTCGGCACCACCTGCTTCGCCTTGCTCGAGGACTCGGGGGCCACACCAATGGTTTTTGGGTCCTTCCCCGGGGCGACCTCCACGCTGGCACCAGCAGACCCCTTGCCTGCGCAATTCTTGCGTCTTTCCCCGGTTGGTCCGGCGTCAACTTCGCAGCCTGCTCCGCTTCAGCCTCGTCCATGATAAGTTCGTGACTGTCACCGTTGGCTCGGATTCCGTCATAACAACAATCGTATATGGCTGATCCCTACTTCATCGTTCCCGTGCACAAGACCGAGAAGAAACACTTCTCCGTACATCTATAAGTTTCAGCTTATTGTTAACCCGAATGTAAAGGATAACATAGTCAGATTGACCTCGCCTAATCAGCCTCGCGCTAGCTAACTCCCAAATATTGTAGTACGAATGGTAGAGATGACGAGACGAATATAGCAGATATATTATTGCTAAATTCGTCTCGTCATCTCTAACATTTGAACTCTAATGTTTCGGAGTTATCTAGCACGAGACTGATTAGGCAAGGTCAATATTGCTTAGTTAAGGAGGTCTGGCGGGTGCCAAACAATCACTCACGCCAGATAGCAGACATCATTCTCCAAGAGAACTATGCCAAATATCTTTTATCTCGAAATTCACAACTGATATACGACACATAAAGGGCACGGAGAATGTAGTCGCGGACACACTCTCTCGACCAGCATAGCCCCAGTCACTGGTGGTAATGCCGCGCCTCTGACTCCGGGCGCACTGGTGGATGCCCAGCATATGAACTCAGAACTTTATAGGTTTCGATCTACACCGGGAGCACTACACCTCAAAGACATCAGTCTCCCTGGGCTAGAAAGGACCTTGACTTGCGACATCTCTGCCCGCTCTCCCCGCCCATTCGATCTCTACTCGTTAAAGCGGCAACTTTTCGACTCTCTACACGGGTTATGCCATCCAGGCATACGAGCAACACAGACGCTCATAACCTCCATTGCTAGGTATTGCTGATTAATTCACTGATTCACTTTCGCGATAGCCAGCTGTCAGGCCAACGCACCTTCGGTCACTTCTGCCGCCACCGACATTGGATGCTGCTTTCTTGACGTTTGTTCTTCCTTTTGTATATTGCACAAGTTGGCGGGTTTAAGCTTTATTTTCAGTTCATTAATTATCGCCTCTTGGCCTTTATCTGTTTATTTTCTCGTGGATGTGCAGCGTGCAACCCATGCAGCGTACCTTCACGAGGGCCCACAGTGCTAGTTCCTTATCTAGCAGAAAGAAGACTCTTGAAAATAATGGCACCGCATGAACAAGCCTCCGATGGGTCGGAAAGCCAGGTTCCCCGAGATTTGCCCCCACCAGCCACGAGAAAGAAGAACCCGTCGACGAGATCAGCCATGACCACACATTTTGTCGTCATCCTACTAGTCGCTGCAGGTGCACCCGCGTTCTTTACGATGAGCTTTTTGAAGACGTTGCGACGACTGCCTCCAGCAGTACGAGCGAGTCACATAATACAAGCGATGCACAGAATATCAGCGACCGTAGAATTTGTACTTCGGGCTTGAAGGAACTTCCGGGCACTTTTTTGAGCATCAAGAGACATCTTTCACCTCGTGGACTGCCTACAATAATACGGTATAACAGATGTTCACCAGCCTACATTGACGGAAGAAGGCCGAAGCTCTCCTTCGAATGCGAACTTAGGGCCCCAACGAAACCGTCACGAGCTTCGATAAGGACGTCTTGCTCCTGAGCGCCCATGCCGACCGTCAGGCGACGGACGACGAGCTGCTGCAAGTCTTTATGCGTGGGGTGAAGAGCGACATCTTCGGCGGCCTCGTTCACAACGTTCCAACGACAGTTAATGAATTTTGCCGAAGCAACAAACATCGAACAGGCGCTAACAGCCAGAGCTTGGCACTGTGATCTGCTCAACGACGTCTTAACTCAAAAATCGTCCCGCTCTGAGTTAGGCACGTGCTCCCATGAGCTTCGTGAAATCGTCCGCTATGTTTTTTTGCGACAAGCTCAAGAAACTGCTGCCTTCTACTAACCCCCGGTATTGCGGTCCATCGCCGAAGTCGTGGGAGAAGAGCTTCAGAAAGCTATCAAACCACAGGCTCCTGTCAACCCTGCACTGCTGGAACAAACGACCCTCATCTGCACCGCATAGGCCGTCAATGGCTACCCACCTATACCAGGCCCCACCCAAAAGTGAACCTCCAGCGACCCAGTGTAGCTGACGCATGGACGAACAGGCGCCGCACATCTGGTCGCAACTTGTACCGAGAAAGACTAACGGGTGAAGAACGGCCAACCAACGTCCTGAATGCTACCATCGCGCGGAGGCGAGACGGGTTTACCAACGATGAACGTCCGCCCAATGGGCCTGCCAGGGTACGCGCCGAACGACCGCCGTCCTCGCCTTGGCGAGCGTACTCAAGACATCGAGGAGTAACTGCGCCCATCACCATCTCCGATGCCTCCTGAACCCCAAGGATCTCGTTCCTCGTCCCTACGACTTCCAGTGTCGACTCTTCATTGGTCTTGTCAACAAAGTTTTGTTCTCATACCTCGCAGGGAAAATTAAGTGCGGCCACCCCGGGAGGTGGAGTTGCGTTGCCGTTCACCGACGAAGTAAATATCATCTAAAAAGGTCGGAGGGTGCACACTCTAACGACGATACGCCGACCAACATCAACGTAGTTATCGACGGCCAGGACGCGAGGGCGATCATTGACACTGGAGCAGACTACTTGTCTCTGAGTTGGACGCTCTCTCGATGCCTTCGGAAGGATATGACGCCGTGGGATGGCCAGCAGATATTAACAGCCGGAAGGTGCACCGGGCGCATCCAGATTCGTGGGGAAATCTGTCAGGTGGATTTCTTCATTCTACAGGGTTCTGCGAGTAAAGTGATTCTCGGAATGGACTTTTTGTGCGCGTATGGTGCCGTCAATAAAATTAGAGGAATCCAGTTGACGCTGCGAAAGCCTGTACCGCCGCTGGAGGAACCCGACGTGGTGTCAGTTGTAGTCCGGGTCTTTGCCGACAATGTGAATCTTCCATAAAGGTGAAGTATTTTTTCGCCCATCGAGACTGATTCAGTAACTTGCGACGAAGATTTGATGGAAGGAAACGTTTAACTGCTCTTGGGGAGAGGAATCAACGTCGCCCTGAGTGTGACGGAGCTTGATAATGGACGTGTTGTGGATCTTTTCACAAACTTCTGGTAGAAGGCTCAACACCTTACGGAAGGCACCGCTGTCGGCCACATTGAGCGTCTCCTGGACCACGCTGCGATCACTGCAATCCTGGGGTAATTCTCGACAGAGCAGCACAAGAGCAGACCGCCCTGTCATCTAGACGCATATTCCGAGCTCTCAGTCTCAAAACGCCATTAACTTATTGATGTTGTTGCCGAATTCAAGGACAGTTTTGCGACGTCGCCGACCGTTAGCCAAACAGCGGTTGCGAAGCATCGCAACGTTAATGACGACGGTACGCACCCTGTCCACCAGTCGCCGTACCGTGTTTCTATGAAGGAGATGGAAGTCATCCAAGAACATGTTCAAGAAATCATCGACGCTTACATCATACAGCAGTCAAGCAGTCTGTGGGATTCCCCAGCCGTCCTGGAGAATGAGAAGGACTGAACATTCAGATTGTGCACAGACAACTGTCTACTAAACGCGAGAACAATGAAGGACGTCCATCCGCTTCCCCGTATCGACGATACTCGACCGTCTGCTTTGCGCCATAGAGTACGATGGAAGGTCAGGGAACGCCATCTAGAGACTGCGCTTTCGAAACGTACGCATTCGATAAGATACACTCCAGCTGCCATATCAGCTGTGTGGGGCGTCGAGACGACGGGAGCCGAGTCGTGGTGAGTGGGAGGGAGTGCTGCTCATGCATGCAGCGTCGATGAGTAGTTTCGTAACTGAGTTAATCTAATAACATTGCTCAAAGCGTAATGTAACGTTACACCTAACGTGAGGCCAGCTCATACCCCACCCCCTCCCGGCCCGCCTCAAGCGCCTGCGCTTACCAGTTAACGACTTTGGAGCTCAAAGCGTAATGATAGGCCTAACGTTAGGCCATACGTCAGGCCAGTGCATACCATTGTTCTTTTCTCCCGCTGCACCACCAGCAGTTCGGCTAACTCCTTAGCAACGATGGCGCCATTGCTATGGGGCGACATTACGAGTCCCAGCCAATTGGAATTTAAGTGCCCTTTCGCTGCTACAGACAACGCCGGCTTTGCTCAATGGTACAGTTTGTCATGATCCTTATGACAATGATTCTGCCGCGGCAGCGATTGAAGACGAAGAAGATTATGAACAGGACGAGGTGCAGAGCGTGCGACCAAGCGGGCAATTGGAAGCTGAGCACGGACCGCACCCGCCGGCCTGCAGATAGCTCGACAGCTGTCACGGTCAGCGAAGCACTGAGTCCAGCGTTCTGATCAACAGAACCATCGCCGGACTCCGACACATGGGGATGCCACGCACAGCTCTTAGCGAAGCCTGGGCTATGACCTCCAACCATCGAGGCGAAGAGAACCGCCTTCACGAGGGCACACCACGGAGGACTCGTGAGCCAAGATTCACCTCATGTGTTTATGACTTGACCGAACGTTAATTAGTGCTGAGACGCGTGCAGGGATTTATTTGTTGTACTTTTTCTCCTGTGAATTCTCTCTTTCTTCTCTGACGGGTTACTTTCATCTTTCTTATGATATTTTACCGCTCCTTTAAATCATATCCACAGTGCACATGGTCTTTGTTTTCCTCCCGCTACGGGCGTTACACAGTGAATGCTTTCGCTTTATAAATCTTTCGGGCGCCTTACCGCAACCGTGTGCCTAGTACCTGCTCCACCAGTGGTAAACTTATTGCACTACTACGCTCTTATGCGCTCATAGTCTTTGTGAAACTGACTGATTTAGTGGTTTTTGATGACGATCAGGACAATTTTAGTTGGAACCATGTGTCCATTTTCACAAATTAAAAAGTTAGTTGGTAATTTTTAGTTAATTAGCGAACTAATTAGTAAGTATCCCGCATTTTATGATGTCCGCTACCGCGAGTAATGCGGAAGTGAAAATGTTGACTTTTTATCTCGAATGCACTAATTTTAGGAATTTTTGTCACGCTTAAGGCTCCGGTACCACGGCGGCCATCTTGAACAAAACATTAGTTGAACCACCAGGGCGGCGTTGGCTGTCCGTATGAGCAAATGCTGCAAAACCTGCGCGCCAATTTCGAAACCCTTTTTCCCATTTTTTTAGACCACCTGAGACTGGGTGGAAGAAACACGACGACGTCTCAACACGACGACGTTTGAGACGTCGTCGTGTTTCTTCCACCCAGTCTCAGGTGGTCTAAAAAAATGGTAAACTTACACCAGCTCGCCTGCGCCCTAACTGTTTTTCCCTTTTTCCCGTCGCTTGCGACCTTGAGTTTCCTTCTCCACTCTTACGCCCCTCCTTTCACGTGTTCACCCTCTGGCGCGTCGCGCCCACGTTCATTGTTGGGAGGACAATGTACCGGATAATCCCCAACTTGAGGCCCCCTGCCAAAATTGTCCGGCTGCCAAGTGATTTGAGCGAGATGGGGTTTTGAAGCGGTATGGAAAAGTGGGACCGTCAATTTTGAACTATGCATTTTCGATACTGCGAAAGTTGTGTACGGGGCTGACCAAGGCACGGGCGCGGGGACATAACTGTATACAATGCTTGGGTTGCAGGAGCACTCGCGCGCAGAAATGGTAGGACGCGCTTTCTGAAATCACACGCCTACATTCCGCAGCGTTGCAATCCTACGAGTACATCTTCGAACAGTGCGTGAGTTGATGCCGGCCGTACGAAAGCCACACCTCGCGCTTCATATCACTACTGCCTCTGCTTGCACGCGCTGCCGATTGGCGGTCCTTTATTTATTTTGTTTCGTCGCTTTTGAAAATACTGAAACTAATATTTTCTCAGACCCTGCTCATCGTACCTCTGCACTACAGTTGTGTAAACACATTGTGATGTAATTTGAGATATGGGACGGAGTGTCTACATTCTTATTTCGTGTGTAATGCCGGCATAATATTCCTTTGCTGCCAGAGGGTCAAAATAAAGGTAGGGTCGGCAGCGAAAACTATTTCAATGACCGAATTATGATCAAACACCAGTAAGAACATAAAAAAGAAATCACATGGGGACAATAAAAATATTGCTACAAGAGGATGGTGCGCGGGGCACAAACAATATTCGGAGTGACGTTGAGGCAACGCGACAAGCCAGATCTTTCCTGATGGCAGCCGTAAAAGTTGATCTGGTGCCTCGTTTTGATCGGCTTTGCACGGAAACTCGTCGACTACCGACTATCTTGTCAGTGGTGAGCATAGTGAACATGAACTGGATGATTTTTTTTGTTGTTTTTGTTTTTGTAGTTAAATGAGAGTATGGAAATATGAGACGTCCGCTGACGCTTGCGTCGGCTAACGGAACCTCAATCGCCGATCGCAGCCGATGTCATGGGCGTATACAAATACATCAAGTCGTCTGGGCGGGAGCAGTTGAAGCGCCGCACTTTTTTGGCCTGTCAGTAGAGACTCCGCGAATTCTGACTCGAGGCTACTCTGTGCGGAGGGAGCCGCTACTGAGCGCGACCAATCGGAAACCAAGGATGGCTGAAATTTCCTAATTGCCATGAGATTTGCAAACTCGTTCTTCCCGTCGTAGTAAATTCGTCCGAATCGCTATTCGATTTACTAATCGATTATTTGGATGAAAAGATATATTTCAAAATTCGTACGTGGCTCACCAAATGGCAATAAAATTGGTATAGGATTTCAAACCTATATAGTGTCACCCTAATTTACAAACTTGTTTCACTTGAAATTAGAGTTCACGCGCAAGCGAGCTGGTGGAAGCCTATACTAAAAAGGCCATAAACAAGAGAAACAAAAATTAAATAAATAAGAGCGGGATAAGCGCAACACAGTCTCAAATCACAGCTGAAAATGGTTACTTGGTAAGTGTAAATGTCCAGACATTGTATTAGTAAAATGTATATATATATATATATATATATATATATATAAAGTCAAAAATGCGTACTGTCGGAGTTATTAATTCGAAGTTTACTCCGACGTTTCGAGCGGAGACCGTTCTTCATTAGGTGATGAAGAGTAGTCCCCGCTCGAAACGTCGTAGTAAACTTCGAATTAGAAACTCTGACAGTACGTATTTTTGCCTTTGTATATATATATATATATATATATAGAGAGAGAGAGAGAGAGAGAGAGGTAGATAGATATTTTTCACTATTTGCTGACGGCCGAAACTAACTATGCAACACAATTTTCGCTAAAGGCTACCGTTATTTACAAAATATGACGAGCGTAGTTATTATATCTGCAATAATTTGATAGCAGAAACATATTTCGATCAAGCTACTTGATGAGTTGGCGTTCAATGAAGCGGTGTTCGATGAAATGTCCACTATTCGATGAAACGCCAATCAATAAAACAGAGCTTCATCGGACGAAGATGCCTAGCTGTTGTGATCCGCAATATTTCGCGCAAAAACGAAAGACACCAGAATAAACAACAAGTAAAACCACAGAGCTGCCCCGCCTCATATCACCCTCAGTTGGAGCTCGACTGACACATTGCGCCGATCAAGCATCACCAACAGCTCAACACCTAAACGCCACGGCGTTCACTATCTTTGTTTGGGTGATTCCACCCACTAATATAACAACTCATACAATGCGCCGATATAAAGTGCTTTTTGTCTTTGTGTATGTGTTTTCGTGACATTTAACCTCTGTTTGCGCTCTGACTAAGAATGAAACCATGTATACTAACACGTCGATAGTGGTCTCTATTTTTAGCAACGCTCGCACACGTCTTGTCTTTGACGCAGTGGCATTCTCATCTCCCATACACGGACAATTGGACGAAATAGGTTGGTCGGTCTTCACTCATTAGCTGCGGAACGTTTTGACCGTGACGTATGTATAATTTAAAGAAGCACCGACAGGCGGGTGCCCCTTTGAAAACAAATCATGCTCGCGTAGAGATATTTAGCGGCTATAGTATAGTCCGTGGGTATTTATTTCTAGGCCAACTCGTCGGCGTCAGTCGGTACAGGCGCTGGAGGCATGATGAAAATGCTGGCAGATGTCGGCTTGACGAGCCAAACACTCTCCCCTTACACCAGATGGCAAATAAACCAACAACAATATTTGTCGACGGGCAATTGATTGAAGAGGCCAATCGGTAGTAGGATGACTCGACAAAGGGTAATTCATTAAAAATTCCAACTCGTTGACAATTGTCTGTGATGCCATTCAGTTTCCACATTGCGCTCATCTTCTGTATTAGAACACATACACATGTTAGGCATTTTAATATAAGCAAGTTTCGGGCACCGGATATTTTTTTGAAAAGCTGTTTCACCGAATTTCGCATCTCCCGGCTTGTCAAATTTTGATATGAAATTATAATATAATTATTATACTTGTCACTTCTTCCATTAGAAATGGTTACAGATAATTATAAAATAAAAGTAGGCTTTCGCAAAAATTATGTCGATTATAGGCTATGCCAACGTAGCCGAACAGTAAAAAAAATGTTATGAGGGTGTTTTTGTTAGGGTTCAGGAAAGACAAAGGCGATTCTTCAAATGAGCACTGGTCACACAGGCCGACTGGTAACATAATTAAAATAAAAGCACCGACTTCACAGAACAGGAAAAAACAATTTCACTAGACGTTTCGCCTCCCTTGCGGGAGGCATCTTCAGTAGTTACACAACAATGCCTGTGTAAGCTTCGTGGAGAGGGCCGCGTTTTTTGTTACACACGGATGTGTGTGTCTCTGGGAACAAACAACGATTCTAGGAGTTTTCGAGACCCCCATCTGTCCTCCCTCGCCAAGGTCGTCGCGGCCGGGAAGTCAAAATAATGCCCTATTGACCACACATAGTACACCAGTTCAGACTTCAGTCGGGTCGCGTGGAATGCGCACGTGACGTCACGCTTGTGTTTACAAAGCAAATGAAAAGTTCAACCTCAAGTCAACGCTATTTGTCAAATATGTCCGTACTTCGTGGAGAGGGCCGCGGTTTTTCTTACACACGGATGTGTCTCTGAGAACAAACACGATTTTAGGAGATTTTCGGGACCCCCATCTTTGTCATAGGGTGACTCGTCTATCGGACTGTTCGTCGCGGCGAGAGTACAGGGAAGGATAATAATTCATACCCTATATCGTGCAGAAAAAAAGAATATTAAAAAAAAAAAAAAAAAAAAACGAAGCGAAAATTTTGATTTCCCTTCTTGTGGACAGGGCATTGTAGGTGAACGTGGCTTCCTTGTTTGATTCGCCAAAGTAGCAACAAAGCGGCATTTTACGATCGAGCGAGCACCGTCGGAAACACTGCCCAAAATAATTTTATAGGGAGTTTCACGGCTTTGCACTGCGACATAAGCACGTGGATAGAAAAACAAATATTGACAACAATAAATGTCGAATATTTTTGGCACGCTCACACCTGGTTTTCCTTCATAATTTGATGACTCATATGTTGATTTTGTTTGCGAAACCGTACTTCTGACCGGCAATTTTATGGCGTACGCGAAGCTTTTGCGTGCGATCCACTAAAGTTAATTATTTTGGGGTGTCCAAGTTGAAGCGGTGCGTGTTATTTTTCGATCTCTGTCCGAATGATACAAAGTTTCACGTTTTCACCCTGTGAGTGAAGTGAGTTGGTCAGTGCTAGCATCGAAGGCTAACTTCGAACTCTAATTTGGAAATAATGTCTCTGTTGCCGCATCGCGGACAAAGATATATATGCTCTTATCACTGTAGCAAAATAATGTGGAAGGATTTGTGCTCTTGTTATGATCGTGTACCATTGTAGTCGACGTCATCCCAGCACGGCGTATCGTTTTTGTATTCGGTTCAGCCCTGCAAACCACATTTCGGAAAAAAATAAAAGTTTGCACCTTGTTTGTTCATTTTTTTTTGTTATATTGCAGAAACACATTGCGCCCGTGTTTTTGAAGGCACGGTAGACGGTGGTGACGGTGAGGTGACCGACCCCCATGTCAGCCGGCGTCTCGCTCGACCTCCTCGGAGGACAGGTCGTTTTTACTGGTGACTGGTGCATACGTGGAGCAACTCCGCGCGCATTGCGTTCTTCATCTCAGAGAACGCAATACATGACTCAGCTCTATCTCGTCATCGCTCCAAAATGACTAGTGGAATTCGCAACTGTAGTCGGTGACAGGTCAAGAACGAAGTGGGAGCTCCACCCACCCTGTTCCACTTCAGCGGAGCGAACGGGGGAGAGGATGTCGCCCCCTCTCCAGCGTTCGCAAATGGCAAATTTTAGTTTATAATGCCACTAACTGTCAATTTACGCTCGTTCCTTTACGTCCGCCGCAGCCGATAATGTTATCCCGGGGAATACCAAAAGTATAATTTCTTTCAGCAAAAAAAACAAAACAAAACAAAACATAATAATAAAACGCCCGGTATATTACAGCTTTGACAACGCTTCACGTGTGTGAGGTTCGATGACCGACAGAGAACCACCGCTGGCCGTGCTCCCGAAGCGGGGAAGTGCAATTTATGGAGACCGATCATATTATCAGAAAGGTGCAGACTAGGGAGCCTTCATGTGCGCGAAGCGCACATGGAGGCACTCTAATGCAGACAATCCGGGAAAAGTATTCTTGCAACTATGAGGTTCCAGTTGTACTTACACATGCATTATCGTCAAATCTGACGGAGTTCCTTCCAACACTAAAGAGTTGTCAAGAGTGAAGATTATAAAGGAGAATATCAGCAGGATTCTATTGTCTGTTTACTGAAAACAAAACAAGCATCAGAAAAACGCATTTGGGCGGCCGGGGAGGCCAGAAGCACGGACTGCGCGCACCCAGCGTGGAACCAGCGAATGGGAGGGCACTCCTAGCCATCTGTTTTCAGAGCCACGGTATGCCGGCTGCCGGCCAAATGTCCACTTGAATTCTATTATGGCTTTCGAAACGTATATATACCAAGGTATATGTACATGGGTAGCGAAGCTTCCATAGAAGCCCACATGTCGAAAAAATGGCGGCCCATGGAGCTGCTTTAGCGCCATCTATGAGTCGTGGGAACACTTCCGGCGGAACAAAAAATCAACAGGAAATGACGACACTTCCGGAAAAAAACGTGACGTCATGCGTGCATGCGGTTTGGCGCGAAAATTAAACAAAACTAATTCCAGAGATCACAGGTAAATGAACGACATATACACTAAAAAGTCTCAAACATAGCTCCGTGTTTGAGCTTTGTTTGATACTTTTTAGTGTATATGTCGTTCTTTTTACCTGCGGTCTCGGGTTTTTCCTGGGGTGTTTACACCCTGTGTTTACTCTATACTGGAATACTGGATCGTTTACACCCTTATTTGCCCTTGCTCTTATATTTTGTTCGAAATGTTTTTTTTCTGCAGCCGACTTTGTTAGCCGACCTGCTATGAGAGTAGTTTCATTTCGTCACAACCATCGTGTCTTTGCACTGTGGTCAAACTCCAGCCGCAGTGTTTTGCTTTTTGTTCCTTCAGGATCCCTGGGAAATATGTGAGAAACCTGAAAGCAAATTATGTAATGTCAAAAAAAGAGTGAATCAAATTGCTGGAGTGTGTTGGGCGTATGAAATACACAACAGTAACTCTAATGCAAGTCCAACGTCGCTTTAACAGTCGCGTTTTATTTGTTTTATTCACTTACAATCATTCACTCAGATTACTCACTAGAATTATACAATCGGCATCAACTATTTTCAAAAGGTCATGGTCGAAGAAAATTAGTAGATCGGTACATATGGCACAATGTTGTAACATAAGACATTGTACAATCGGCTGGACGTTGTGAGGACGTTGACAGTTGATAGGCAGCCACTAATAACTCGGAGGTTCCACAGTGTTCCGACGACAACTGAGGCCACCACTGTAATACACAGAAAAGCTACACTTTTCTACACATTCCTTGGGCAAGGTACCATAATGCTGAAAATATCTTAACTTGCATCTGCTGGTGCTGCTACACGGCAACGCAGCGATTGTTTGGTGGAGGTCAAGGAAGCCAAGTGGAGTAAACCGTCTTGGAGCCCTGGGGTATGCTGCACTTCATAAGCCAGTTTTGCTTCACAGCTTTAAACTCTATATATGTGAATAAGTTAGAGGACCACATTACTCCTCAAGAAACCGAAGAAAATGAAAGGCTCGAATAGAACATGCCTGCACTGCTTTAAAAAGTACTCTGGGTGGTCTCACATACGTAGTCTGCGCACTTGCTGTCTAGCTTTACACTTTGCTACTGTATCAAATAGTCAGCATTTTTTTTCCGCGCGAACCAGTGCAGAATGGCTCTGGCAATCAGAGAAAACAAATTATCATAAACACTTTCGTCACATACAGTCAGAGACTTTGAAAGCTTCTGGTTAAAAAGGACACAAAGAGTCCGCCCTACGTTCTCCTTTGAAATTAGGTTGTTGATACATGTCTCGAAGACTTCCTCACAAGCTTCAACAAATAATATGAAAGAAGCAGAAGGAACTGAGAGGATTCCAAAGTGGGAGTCGGCACTCCCTTCCACACTCAAATACAAGAGCACTTGATTTCCCTCAGAAAAACACGCATTTTCTGTCCTCAACTCATATTTCTGGGATGTTCCTACACAGGAATGAACCTTGAGGAATTTCGATGCCAGCCACCCAGCAAAATAAACCATGTTGTTCTCTCCTATTGCCAAAGGGTAGTTTGAAGGCGAATCGTCTGCCGTGGCAAGAAAAACTGTGCTTCCTAAGGCAAGACGAGGAGAAGGTGTCGAAAGGCCTGCTAGGAACGTAGCAAGGAGAGACATGTCATCAGCACAGTTTGATTTTTCCGACAGCTTGAATAGGTTGCTAATCAAAAGGTGCCTGAACGCAGCCTGAAATTGACGGAAAGTGGAGTTCGTGTTTGCACCTGATTTTGAATGTACAACAGCAAAAGTGTTTTCAAGGGTGTCCTGGTTCAGATAGCGGTTTAAAAGGTGGGAAAAACCGCAATTAACCGCGAGGTGATTGCTGAGCAGCAGTAGAGACCTAACTGTTAAGCAGAAGCCACGAATGCAGTGTGGCTGCCTTCCACATCCGAGTACTTGCAGGCTCTTAGAAACCAGAATGCACTCTTTCAGAAACTCCTCATGGATAGAGCCGTTACAGATTGCAGAGGCATATGGCGTCTTTGCAGATTTCTTCGAGCTATTTACGCTGTCAAAGAGACGGTCGATTCTTTCAACGAATCTCGCTGTGTGAACAGCTCTGGCTGGCAATTGCTAAGAAGTAACAAGGGCGTACATTGCAGCTGCGCAGTGATTGCTAAACACTTGAGCTGCTAGTTTCACCGACATCTTTGACGAGAAGGTCAAATTAAAATGCTTCTCCTTCAGCTTTAGCATAGAACCGATTTCAAGTTTACTGTCCTTTTCATAAGCTTCCTTGATGTAGGAACTTTTCACTATGTAATCACCAACTTTTTAGTCGTATTTAAATAACATGTTTCTTAGTCAGTTCAAAAGGTGCGGAGCATTGAAAAGGGAAAAAAAAAGTGGCTTGCCATTGATCTCTACGTAAGGCTTTTCGGCAGTTACGATGCTTGAAAAAGAGACACGTTCTGGCACCGTTCATCGCATACAACAGCTACCGGCTTCAGGCCAGCGTCCACAAGGGCGCTGTAGCACTGGAAAAATAGATCTTTTAGTACATCTCAAGGTGTGCCTTTGTGAGCAAAAAATAGCCAAGCGGCTGCTTCCACGGTGTTCCGACTCCTTTCGCCATGAACATGAGAGCCTTATTTGCCAGTTTTTTGCCTTGCTGTCCACTATGTTCTTTAAGTCTTTCAAACCTGTCAGACGAGGGGTTGTATGAAAGCTCGTTTTTGATGTGCATTTCATCAAAGACTATGCTGCAGGCCCAATCGGCTCGAGGAAAAGCAGCTGCCCGCCTCTTTATCAGCTCTAAAATGCCAGGGTAAAATCCAATCTTTAGTGGCACACGCTGAAGCCATAGCTGCAGTGACCTTACTGATGGCAGCCTGAGCAGTCGCCTGCAACACTTATAGCCTTTGGGGCTATGAAAGTAGAGGCCTAAAGCCAAGGCTTTGTTGTGGCTGCACCATCTCTGGCCAAACCGGCTCATATTGCTCATTCTAAGCTGGGCTTCAACGAGTGCGGCGACACGAGGAGACACATGAACGCGGACACTCTCAACGACTTCGGCAACAGTCCTCATCTGACGTTGCCGTTGCAGCCTTCTTTGCAGCCTTCTTTGCAGCCTCTTGTTACGCTCTTGAAGCTGTCGCACCTTGGCTCTCAGGCGTTCACCTTCTTGTTGCCGATGCTGCAGCTTTTGCAGGGTGCTGCAATTTGACAAATGACCCAGATTAGGTCCCCAAGAAAAACTTGCATTCGCCATCAATTTATTAAATGTGTAGTCTATTCACGCTCAAGAACATTCCTCAATGATCTGAAGTGTCTTTAAACAAGAACTGTAAGTTTGACAAACTACACATGCAATTCAAGTTTAGGAAAGCAACAGTACATCTTTATGTTCGATTAGGCGCTTCATGTTGGCCAGAGACCTGATAGTCCAAAAAGACAAGGGCGCACACAGAAACATGCAAGTCAGAATAGGCATCCAAACTGTGAAATGCATTTTCTTAAAGCTTGACCATACCTTACTTATGCCCATGGCATTGTAACAGTGAAGCGCTCGCACAACAACAAGCAACTAAAGTTTGGCAGATAGGACAAGGGACCATGACAGGCTTAGCATCCCACACCTATGACCACGGCAGCTTTTCGATAACTTTAAAAAACACTGTCTTACGTGAGGTTTTGCGGGAAGACTTGTGATTCAGTGAAACCGGTTCAGCTGTTTTAATTTGACGGTGTTAACACCTGCGTGTGGAACTTTTTTTTGTCTTTTTTTGTGCTTGACAATGACAATACCGTGAAACAAAAATGTGGTGAACTTTGAACAAACTTCGATTTGTAGCTGCCAGCTTGTCGGTCTGGTGTTATGTGGCCCCTTGCGTCATCTGCTCTCAAGATAAAGTTTAGTATCCCCTGGTGTTTTTCGAGCCTTGGCTTTTTTATTTTTGCGGCCTGATCTTTTATAACTTCACACAAAAAAACTGCAAAAGAAAAAAGTTTGCATCATAGGAAGCACTCACATTTGTGAGAAGGCCCAGCAGCACAGCCAGAGAGAGAGTCTCTAGGCGACGGTGTAGAAACCAAAATCTCCATGTCAACCACGTCCCCGCTGGACTCTTAAGCAGGAGCAGCATCTTGACGTAGAGCGCAGCTGTGATCAACCGCAAAAAAAAAGTAAGAAAGAAAGAAAAGCTTTTGTAAAAACTGCAAGTAAGAAAGCAAGTTCAACAGAGTGGAAAGTTGGACGAGTTGGTCGTTCATTTAAGCTGGCAGAAACAGTGCCTCTCTGTGTACTTTTACTGCGCCTGTCTGTATACTCCTTGTTTCCTGTTTTACGTCAAGTTGCGCTGTTTCTACCACTTGAGAAAGCAAGCTCACAAAGAAAGGGGAATAAAAAGATAGAACAAGCAATATTCGGCCACCACTTATTATTGGCCCCTAGTCGACTGTTCTCTAGTAAGGTGCACGAGTATGTGTGGTCCGATGAAACCACAGAAATCCGCTCTGCAAATTTAATGTGAACTTAGCAAAGGAGAAGAGGAAGTCCTCCCTTATTCCCCTATTCGAATCCATAAAAATTATATTCACCTTCCTTTATGACAGGTTCAATTCAGAAGACTGGTCAACAGGGTGACTACAGGAACTCCACCAGTCTGAGTGGCCGGAGTATGTGCAGCTCGATGAGGCTGGCGAAATCCTCTTTGCAAATTTAGTGTGAAGTTGGCCATAGAATAGTAGTTGAGTTCCTTCCTATGTGTCTATTCTAACACACGACAAAGAAAATCACCTTGTTCCCACGAAAGTTTCATTTCGAAAGTCTGGTCTTCAGGGTGACTACAGAAGCTCCGTGAGTCTGAACTGCCGAAGCATGTGTAGCTCAATGAGGGTGTCACACTCACCTCTGCAAATTTATGGTGAATTCGCCTATTTTAACACAAAATTTAAATCACTTTCTTTCATGGGCAGCTTTATTATGGAAGACTGGGTGTCGGCAAGGCAAAATATGCTCTGTGACGTTGATTATGTCACCTCAAGTAAAACATGTCATTATAAACGGGGCTGAAATGAACTTCTAGCAGTACCTCTGTCCTTGTTCAACCAGCTTTTCCCAGCTAATCTCACCTAGTTCTTTTGCAAAATGCTCAAGTCATGAAGACCATGAGTTAATGCAGTGGTGCTGGCAGTTGCTGCCACTTTATGTTAGTTTCAGTGAAAAAGCTCACCATGCAAAACTGCTGAACCTGGAGAACTTTTGCTGGAAATGTCGCTATGTGTCGTCCCTGCAAATAATATAAAAATGTTATGAGCCCACAAAAGCAATATTTCAACCCCATGTGGTAACCATTTTTCTAAGAGCGGGTTAACCATGCTTAGTCACAAAGTGCACGGAAGGTTTATTGGTCTGCTTACTTTTTGTGGGAAGCACACTTGTCAACGCATTGTGACGGAGGTGTCCAGGGCGCAGGAGAGCTGACTCCTCGAAATGTAAGGAGCAAACTACCCTGTCTCGTAGCTACCATGGAGTCTTCCCCTGTAGACTTCGGTTGCTGCAGAACCGAACCCAGGCTTCGTGCCTGCAGATAACGCATGGTGCTATGAGGGTGCCATGAATACTTACGAAAAGAAAATGTAGCCAAAATGTCCATAAACCAAAGCAAATCAGTGCAAGGACCTTAACAAATGCATGACATCACTGCTCCGTGTACATGATGAAGAGTAAAAACACGAGTCTTACGCACAGATGCCCTATTATATATCTGTGTTGTACCACTGATAACCACGCCGAGGATCACGACACTAGGTTCCTCAGAGCCAGGCCGGTACAGGTAAATTTTAATATCGTGGACACTTTTATAATGACGGCACAGAACGCTGTGAAGTCAGAGTGATTTCGAACTTAAAACATTCCTAGTATAACATATTACGCCTTCAGGTGTAGTTTCTTGTGCACATCCAGACAACCCTAATAGTTTTAGGTAAAATTAACAAGAGTTAAGAGGAGACCGAACAAGGGGCATACATCACACAGCAGGCATGTCACTGACAGTAGCGAAGTCTCACCTTCGAGCGTCGAGGGGAAACCGGTGCAGCGAGATGCCAGCCGTGCGGGTGTTGCTTTCACACATTTCCGCGGAGCACCGTTTCTTTGCGTATCGCGCTGTGCTCATCATCGCAAACGACGTTGAGCCCCTTGGGCGCAGTAGCGTCCAAGATCCAAGCGCACGACAGCCGAGTTCCCGCGCAGGTAACTGGGCTAATCACGCCCGAGCAAACAACAAAACTCCCGAAACGGTGTTAACTGCCGCTAAAACAATAAAAGCGAAGAGCACGTGGAGGCCCAAACACAAGCAAGCAGACGGACGTCAGCAGACTGCCTTTCCGCGCGCCACGAGGTCTACAAAAAAACTGCAAATATCGCTATTGCTAGTCGGCCTTTTTGCTAGTGGCGTACAGAGGACGCTAATAAGAAGTATGCATAATATTAGCAAAAACAAAAACAGTTTTGAATTTTGTTGCACGTTAAATATGATTGATATTATCTAATAATTTAATTTAGCTTGTTTAAAAATACCAATGATTATACTTCTAGTCACAAACTAATTAATTTTAATAATGTTTGTCCCCACCTCTCCTAGTCGCGCTTCAATCGCATCCTTCACGTGACCCTCCAGGTCGATGTCGCTGGCGATTTGTTTTGAACCGCTTTTTGGCCGAAGCTTCGCTACCCATGTACATATACCTTGTATATACGCTCGAGAATTTTCAACAATATCACGCGAGCACCGACCGGCCTGTAGATCAGCGCATCGTCACGGCGCGAAGTAGCGATATCAATGACAGTACGCGCGTGCGCAGAAGAAACGCGCCGAAGTCGGCGTCGGCTGCTAAGCTGTTTCCCCAATCACGACCCCCCCCTGGCGCGACGCCCACCGCTTGCTCCACCCCATAAGCAGGGGACCTAGTAATCAAAGTGACACACACGGTACGCAAACACGAACAGCAGCCAGTAGGAAGGACACCGACACGAGCTTAGTCAGCGAACGAAAAGACAGACACAAACTTCACTCTGGGCAAACAGAGCAGGGGTAGTTACAAGGATGAGAGGCGTGCGCAGACGGAGGTAAGCAGTGCACAATAAATACGCGAAAACTCGCAGCAACCGAAGAACCACGCAGCAAACACGTACGTGCACACGCACCAGAAGCACGTGCGTCACGCTGCGTACCTACGCGGAACTGGCGATTTTGGCATTTCGGTAATTTGAAACTTCGATATCGATTGCGTGAACAATTTATTCAGCAAACTGAACCGGTGGAGCCTCGCATAAAAAAAAAATCGTTTGACAATATGAAAGCGACTGAAATTCTTCCTAAAAGCTATATTAGCAGAAAGTACCGTGTTATAAAGGACCTCACGAGTTTCGACCAAGTTTTCCAGCACGTTATTTTGCAAGAAACGGAAGAAGCCAAGTGTACAACCAGTTTCCGAAGCTGGCAACCACAGCTGGAATCAGCGCCATCCTCGGCAGTTTCCTGAACCTCGCGTAGTCACATTTCAGCCACCGCCACATAGAGGGTGCAACCAGACATTCAATTTGTGTTTTCTGTATGTTTTATGATTTGTTTTAATAAATAGGCTCGATTAGTGAAAATGAAGGCTAATAATCAGGACCTGGAACAGTAATCTCCATTTAATACTAAAAATATCGGCCTAAATGTCTGCCAAAAAGGGTCAAAATACTCGGTTTTGACTATCAACAAATTCGTGATTTCGCCTATATTCAAACTTTTTTTATGGGAACTCAAAGGTGAAATTTAGAAAAAGGGCCTCTAATGACAAAGCAGAATATGTTTTTCTTTGCAGGTCTACAATTTTATTCAAATGTGCCCATCCCTAAGCGCTGTACCACTGTACTACCAAATGAAGTTTGCCAAAAAAAACTGTTTTTGTCACTTTTCACGTGAGCATTCCGAAAAAAGTTTAGGCCATATTACAATGAAATTTAGCGTACCTCTTTCTACCATAGTTGCAAACACATGTAAAAGGTTTCAAATAAAATGACCGAGTAGGCGGCCAAAAATCCGCGACTGAATGTGCTTCCGCGAGGTACATTTTTTAAAGTAAATATCTGTCAAAATAAAATGAAAAACGAAAAAAGGGCCTCTAGTGACAATGAACGCACTCTTCTTCTATAACATTCTAAAATTTGAAATAAATTGCTCCAATTGTGCACCCTGTACCACTGTACTACAAAACCATGTTTTGCCGAAAAGGCCAATGTTCGCGGGTGCCCACTGAATTAGCGTTTTGCACTAGGAAAACAAATCCTACATCAGAGGAAAGATAATGTTGTACAGGACAAGATTATATATAACACATAATTTTAGAAAGCTTGAACACGCCACAATCGCATTTCGAAAACGTGCGAAAAGCGTCATATGTCATGGCCGCCGTGGGACCGCAGCCTTAAGCGAAAGACCCTGCATATAAAAAGTGTTGGTGCAATGCGATTACATTTTTTAGTTAATGATTTGGTATAGTGCTGTAAGCAATCGTTGCAAGTGGCACCACAACTTTGCTGGCCAACCATCTTCATAGCGTGGATTGGATGCCCGAATTTTTTTGTTCTCCTAAACACTTTACAAGTGCGACACAAAAAGCTGTCCCAAATGCTCATACAATTCAGGCTGCTTCGCAACGTGGAGCATAAATCCTTAACAGAAAGATACAAATAGAGCTATGTTAGTACCCCTTGTCGTTTGGAAAGTATGGTAGAAATTCCAGCACCTAAATTATAGATATAATTAGAGGTAATTACCAGAAAAGGGCAAAATGGGTAAACCAGCTCGCGTAACTTAAACATAACAAACGAGGAGAGGGAGCAATGTCGTCCTGCGTACGGTTTCGCTGCCAAAGTTTTCATTTTTTGTTATGATAAATTATGAAGTTGATGTAAAATTAGTACCAAAATTTATTAGAGTTCTTCTCCTATATTTAGATTTTTATTAACCATACGTTTTGAAGGTAAACGTTCGGCAGCCCTCTGCCTAGTTAGGAATAGACATGAAGCGAAAAATAGTTACTCTAACCAAAAATTTAATAAACGAAGGGTATCTATATTCTGCAGCGTGCGGGGGCCACTTTTCGGACGACGACGTTAATAAATTTTTGGTTCGAGCCCCTATTTTTCGCTTCATTAACCATACGTTCAAAGCTCGAACATATCTGGTGCGGTTTGAACATAAAGAACCTAGACTACGTAGTTATGGAGGTTTTTGTCGGCTAAAAACTGAACACCTGTCATAAATCTAACGCTAAAATAATAAGCGGGAAGTTGACTTCATTATATGGTCAAAACATGAGACTACCTATATTCTAGTACATATTTAGGCTTTAATAGACCGCGTTAAAAAATCTCGGAACGGCTCCTGTTTAAACAAAACAATCCCACATATCATATTGCTTGACACATTTTAACAACTAAACACATATGATTAGTCATGCGTTTGATGTCAAATGAAAGTGTCTGTATCTAAATATAATTTAATGCACGAAGAATTACCTTGATCTAGAGTTGTTAGGTAAGATTTATATTTTGGTAGGAAGCGCTTTTGAAACTCGAATAATATAATCCTCGAGGAAATTTTTTCCAGCTGAAATGATAATTCATGTGCTCTCTTACTGGCGTATTATAATGTAAATATAGGCACTTAAAATGATATATGTTGTAGCTCTTAAACAGCAATAACAAAACATAGAACGAGAGTATAACTCTCTTTAATACCGGTAGCCTAAATGGCACGTGTTAGGAACTGGCCTGATGCGTACTTGAGCCAAAATAGCGCATTTCATTTTTCCCCGTAGCGCCGGCTTCCCGCACGGACCGGTCATTATGCTCGTCACATGACTGAATTCTGCGAATAGCCGCGCCGCGCGTTGCTGGCCTGCGGCAGTTTTGGCGCAACCGTAGCCAGCCAGAGGAGGAAAACCTGGGGGCTAGATGATCAAGTGCTGTTTCCGTCAAGCTTGACAAATGCTGTGTGCCTTGGTGTAACGGCAATTACAAAACGGGGCCCAAAGTGCACGTGTTTGGCTTTACTGAAGATTAAGCAGTGCGGAATGCCGGCATAAGCGTCACCCCCCGAAGAAAACAATTATTTTCCCAGAGAACGAATTTAAGGATTTCCCATTTTTCATTGTTTATCTCGCATTCGTAGTAGCATAGCGCCATTCGGACGGGAGAGCAATACAAGCGTTGTATGAATAGGCGATAATGGCGACGTGTAGCGTTTCATTGTAATTCGCTATTATTTATTCGAAGGGTATATATATTTTGTAGTGTACGAGCTCCACTTCTCGGACGACGAAATTATTCGGGAGGTTTGCCTCGCCGACTAGGTTACCAGGAGGACGGTGACTGCTCCACTGTCTAGGATGCTCTTTCGCCCAGGCGGAGTGCCATCAATGTTCCCTGTATCTCTAGATTATTTATCAAAATAACGTGGGAGGAGAAAGAACCTGTACAGCAAGCGATTATATCAAGAAATGAAAGAGAAATGAGTGAAAGAAATGTCTGAAATGGAGAGAGCTCTTGCGGAGTCGATCGATCATATCGCAGTGGACGAACAAGGGGACCGAATACTGACAAGAAAAGACTTGGCCGACCACTTGAAAAACGTGAAATCGGCATTCTGGCATGCTATTGAGGTCAAAGAATACCTCACTCTGCTGCATATTGTTGAGCCTGAGGACCCTTGAATAAACTCGATCGTCGTGAAGGCTGAACTAACACTCGCATTGCCTTTTGCGAAGACTCCGCTCGCAACGTTGGCTCCAACTTGCTCATATCAAGCATCGTAAACAGCAAAAAGGGGAGTAGTAGATCTCCCCAAAAGTGTCGAAATTTGGAACAACTCTGTCAACTAAAGTTCTTAAATCTCGCACAAAGACATCTAGCCACAATTCATTTTCTGCCTGACATGATGCCCGCATCGCGGAGTGCAGATCAAGCAGCAGTCATCCAACTGCTTGCCGAACAACTGGACCTGATTTCTACCAAGACAGAGCAAAGGCATTATTCATTGTATTTTATGATGTTTGCATGCATTGTTTTCACAGTATCGCGTCATGCATTCTAGTACATTCGTGTCTGTGCAAGCATTGTTCTGCCATACCCTAGGACCAACCAATCGATATGTTCTTCGTTTGGTATGAACCCTCATCAAAAGCAGCGAAGTTAAACTTTCCCCCTGATACATGGCGAAGAGGATCTCTGACTTGAACGATGACCAACGTTATGTGACCTTGGTGGAGGACGAGGTCCACATAAAACCGTTTATCGAAACTAGAGGAGTCAAGATTGTGGGTGTCGCACATGATTCCACAGAAGTAGCGAATGGTGCGTTGATGTTTATGGCGCAAATCATCAAGTATCCATTTAAGGAGGTCCCTCACACTGTTCCCGTGTACAAAGCCAACGTAGAGTTTCTGCACAAGTGCCTTGGAGACGTCATTTGCCGGCTCGAGAACATCGGCTACCGGGTGATGTGCGTTGTAACGGATAATAATGCAGTGAATTGAAGGTCTTTGGCTCTTTTTAAGAACTTGATGTACAACCACGACACGCCTGGTACTTTAACGCGTCGTTCAAACGAGTTTTTCTACCAACATCCGCTGAAATCAAGCAGGCCGGTTCTTTTTGTTTTTTGTTTATTGACATTGTACACATAATCAAATTCATACACAATAATTGGCTGAAGCAAGATAATCATTGCTTCTGGTTTCCCGAGCTTCAGTTTGACACGGAAGGACAGCGGCGGATGCTGTGTGCGTAGTTCAATACTATCAAGACGGACTTGGAATGTGACCAACCGCTGCGGTATATTTACAAAGTGTCAAGGCAAGCCCTTCGCCCGCCATGCAATGAGAAGCAGAACGTGAAACTTGCTCTCGAGATATTTGAAAGCTCTCTTCCAACTTCCCTTCGTGCTATTTGTGGGAAGCACAATCTGAAGTTTTTCAAGGAAACCGCGACTTTCATTGAAATTACCCCAAGCAGCACCAGAAAGTGAATTTCGATTGGCCGACGGTTGGCCAGTGTCTGGAGAGCTTGGCCACTTTAAGTGCTTGGCCACCGGAGACATAAACAAGGCCGGCAAGAGTCCGGCCACAAACTAGCTGTTTTTAGCTTGTCCACCGGAGACATAAAGACTGCCGGCAAGCGCCTGGACAGAAGTGCTGGTTTTCAACTTGGCCGCCGGAGACCTAAACACGGCCGGCAAATGTTTGGCCAGCAGTGCTGATTTTCAGCTTGGCCGTCGGGGACATAAACACGGCCGGCAAGTGTTTGGCCAGAAGTACTGATTTTCAGCTTGGCCGCCGGAGACATAAACACGGCCGGCAAGTGTTTGGCCAGTACTGCTGATTTTCAGTTTGGCCGCCGGAAACATAAACACGGCCGGCGAGTGTTTGGCCAGCAGTGCTGATTTTCATCTTGGCCGCCAGAGACATAAACACGGCCGGCAAGTGTTTGGCCAGCAGTGCTGATTCTCAGCTTGGCCGCCGGAAACATAAACACGGCCGGCGAGTGTTTGGCCAGAAGTGCTGATTTTCAGCCTGGCCGTCGTGGACATAAACATGGCCGGCGAGTGTTCGGCCAGAAGTGCTGATTTTCAACTTGGCCGCCGGGGACATAAACACGGCCAGCAAGCGTTCGGCCAAAAGTGCTGATATTCAGTTTCGCCGCAGGGACACCCATAATCTAAACTTTCATCGCGTTGACGAAACTTTGGCATAACGACGAGCAGCGAGAGAAGCATCATGAGCAAGTGGTTGGCAAAATATTAGTGCGTGCATCGCGCGAACACTGTTAGCGCAAGCAAACGATCACCGTTTTATTCAGTTTTTTTTTTCGTTAGACTTGAAAGGCTATTATTGTCTTAACTAGCACTGTCGTGTGATAAGTTCATTTAGAAGATTACCAAAAGTGGGAAAATATTGTGCCCGTCCTTTTTCTGTGAAAATAAAATACGAAAACAGCGCCGACGTCATCTTCGCGCTCACAATACCGCTCTGTCGCTGCGCGGCACTCTTAGCGCGAATACCACATCCGCGATTTTTTGGTTAGTGCTCCACATATTTGCTTCCCAACTGCACTCGAAGAAGAAAAAGTTGTAGTCTGGTGCATCGGGCGCACATGCTCCCCTTTCCTGGAAGACGCACCGTCCGTTACCCAGCCAGTGAGTGTACAGGGTGTCACAAAAGAAAATGTACACGGTCTTTTTTACCACAAAAATAAACTAGGCATTGCCGAACGCTCATTCTACGCCCAAAGGTAGCGCTAAACGTCACAATTAGATGCCGAAGTTTCAGCCCGATCCGATTACTTAATCAAAAGTTATAAGTGATTTTCTGAAAATTTCAATGGGGAAATGGCGGCCGACGGAGTTTTCAAACACATGGGGCTCTGTGGCACCAGAAACCGAAAACGGGCGAAAATGGGCTCCATTTTCCCATTGAACTTTTCAGAAAATCACTTATAACTTTTAATTAAGTTATCGGATCGGGCTGAAACTTTGGCATCTGGTTGTGACCTCTAGCTCTACCTTTGGGCGGAGAATGGGCGTTCGGCGATGCCTAGTTTATTTTTGCAGTAAACAAGACCGTGTAATTTTTCTTTTGTGACACCCTGTACTTGTACACCGACCATAAGCCGCCTTCTATACCTTAAAAACCTATAGGTATATCAATGCACTCAGCTTAGTAAACCGCCACGCTGGCCACGCGTCCCGATCAGCTTGTGCTTGAATCGGATAAGATTGGATATTTCAGGCTTTGTGTTTTGGAAGAGCCTAAACAAGACGTCTCTCATATATTGATTAAACTTAAGCTAGTCTCAGTAATGTTTTATATAGGTGCTAGGATACTGATTTCCTGAGCCAACGAAAGCTAACAGCTTCAGTTAAAACCGCAACGGAAACGTTCAAAATCGAACCACACGTAAAAGAAAAAGAAAATGAACATCTCGACCTAGATGCATGCAGAATGCTGGTTTTGTTATTAACAACGTGGTTGTTGACGGTTGGTGGGCAACGCCGTGACGCTATTGACGCTATCGTGGTGATTGACGCCAGTGATGCTCGGCCGTACTACACAGTAAAAGTTTTTACACTTTTAAGGGCGTAAAAGGGGTGTTGTAGCAACTTACACCCTCGGATACACCCTTTTAACACCCTAAAAACTAGGAATACAACCTTATATTTTACCGAAAAGGGTGCTGTTTCGTGTTACACCCTACATTTAGTGAAGAATGTGAGAACGGTGTAAAAGAGGGTGCTAAATAAATAATGTGAAATGGTTTTGGAAAGCTTCTATATGGCTCTGTCCATAATGTACAGGTAAGATTTCTGATTGAAAAGCAACAGTTGTTAGCAGTCTAGTTTTTTTATAATGTCTGTTGTAATTCATGCAAATAGCTGATAATAAAGTGCCTCTTTTGCATACAATTTTTATGTTTGCAAACAAAATTTTATATATGAGTTCATATTTCATTTTTTTACAAATCACTCCTTGCTCAGAAATTGAAAAGTATGGTGAAATGCTCTGTACTAGCATTTTTTACAAATATTTATTGATGGAAGTGTACAGTAAAAAAATCAGTTAGTCTCGAGTTTGTATCTGGCAACATGAAATCAATATATATTGAAAATGTTTGACAAATATTAATGACATGCTGCTAGAACCTATCACATGACCATGTGCACCTGAGTAAAATTTTAATTTGAGAATATGGAGACATGCACAAAAACTCACACATACAAAGAGGCAAATCCCATAATAAACGAGTCCGAGACATCCCATACAAAAATGGCCTATGGTCGTCTATGGAAAATTCAATGGCAGGCTATCATCCCCTGTAGCTTTGCATGGTGGGCCTTAGAAATTCTATAGACCGTTCTACTAAAAGAGGGCGAGAGCGAAAAGGGGAAAGGGCTACCGGCGCTTTCCCCCTTTCTGGTTGTGTAGAAAGAGTGAAAGCGCCGGGATGAGAGGCTTGGCCGGTGTTGGGTGTCTGCTGTGCCCCAACTTCGTTCGCGCTTTCTTTTCTGTTTTGAAGTCGCAAACTTAATTAGAGCAACGGGCTTCGATGGCAACAGTCCCCCGGTCATCGGGACACCAGTGCTCGGTCATAGGGTGCACGAATAACGACAGAAAGCGTCGAATACTTCCCGAGGACCTATGCAACTTGCAAGGAATCTGGCAAGGCGAGAGCGGCTGCAATGTCTTTCTCTATCTCTTTCCACATGACCCCGGTCTTGGCGGCAGTGGATTGCGTCCGAAACCAAAAAGACGTTTCCTAAACGCCATCCTTTCGTCTGTGCTCTGAACACCTTGTGAATGGAGCGCGCCGATCGCTGTACCGCCGATGAACATGGGGTACGCTCGCAAGGTGCGTGCTAGTTTTCTCGTGATAATTGCTGTTTCAGCCTGTAAAATTTTGTAACTGAATTTATCTTAATATTGATAATTTGCAGTGGTAACTAACTCGATTTCATCATTTACAACACTTAGTTGAAGGCTCATTTCCGCCGCCGGGTGGGGCTAGAAATTGTTGAAAAAGTAGTCCTATCGGTTTTCCTGAATCGCGATCTCCTGCGCGATACCAGAGAGCCGGCAAAAGCGCTCCTTGGAGTGCCGCTGGTGGATTGTTTGGGTTGTTTCCGTTGATTGGGCGCTTTGAAGCGCTGGATAGTCGCTGCAGGGTACGTCTCGTGTGTTGCGATTTGCGTTTTCGAGCCCAGAGTGCATGGGCGTATTAACCGGGAAGGGGCAAGGGGGGCGCTTGCCCCCCCAGTTCTCAGAGTTTGTGTGGAGAGGGGGGGGGGGGGGGGCAAAGTATGTGTTTTGCCTCTCCTGAAACAGCCACCACTGGGCAAGGCAAACACTGGGCGGCGGCGCCCTAGGAATACCAAGGGCATCGCCTCCCGACCTGCGGAGGCATATTTTTAACGCGCAGGCGATACAAAACTTAGCAACGGCGCTAACGCCGGAATGGATGGTTCATGGAGATGGGCGCTGTCGCCGTCAACATAGGCAGGGGTCACAATGCGAGTTTCCGAAGCGGTAGCATAACTTAGTGGTCAGATGTCTGCCTCATACGTAGAAGACCCGGATTCTATCCACGGTGTGGGCTTACTTCTTTTTTTTTCCTCGTACACTTTGTTTTGTTGAGGCGTTTGGCGATATTTACGACATTTCTTTTTTGCGATTAACACACAAAAAAAAAAACGAATGTTGTTGACGAAACATCGCTGAACTAAATTGTATGGGGCTCTATTTACGGAGGTGCATGGGGGAGTGCGGTGGTTGGGTAGCCGGCTGGACGCCGCAAAGCGGCGTGTACGGGGGGGGGGGGGGGGGGGGTTAAGTGGGTTAATAGTTTTGTAATTAGCGGCCGCACACTGTCGCCGCCAAGAGCGGGTGGGTTAACGCGCTTCGAGTGATACACGCGCAGTCCGAATCCGAAATTTAAGTTCAGGTTGCCGAACAGCCGATCCGGTGTGAGCGTCGTTGCTAGGACGTCTGTCGCCCGCGCCGTAAAAGTTAGTGATGGACCGCATCTGCCGTACTTCAGATTCGGCAAAGTTCCACACATGCCGAAATTTTGAAGGAAAGGTCAGCAAAGGTTCGGCAAAAATCTGGCAAATGTCTGCGTTCGCGCACGAACACGACGGGGCTATGGATCGCAAATGGACACCGCGCAGTGGCGCGGTTACCATCGTACAGTTTATTACAACCAGCGGTTACGGCGGGGTGTGGAGTAGGCGACACGGTAACTGTGCATTTGTGAGCTTTTGCGAGTGCGGTTTTCTTCAATATGTTCTGCCTCGAGAACAGAAGATCGACCAGTAACTTACGCAGTCCACTGCTCAAGTGACAAATGATGTGGTGCATTCTGAATAACGTGATTTTCATTTGACCTTTTCGTTGATGCAACGAGGTAGTCGAAACATTGACTGACAACTGACAATTACGTTCAGTGTGCCTAGCCCACTGCCGTCAAACGGGGCCGAGTCACGAGAGCTGGCCGGAACGTATGGCTGGCATCCTCGTAGTATTGTGATACACATTTTCCACCTTCTTTTCTTTCCTTTTTACGTACTTTTTGTAGTGTGTATATTCTGTACATTTATATTTTATTCCGCCACCAGCAAGGCGGAGATTGGCGAGTTGGAGTCCAGTGACTCTGTCCAGGGACTCCGGATGCTCCGGACCCCCCCGGAGTTTGAGGCTTGAGGGGAGGGGAGTGTGGGAGACAACGAGCCACGCTGAACGTGGATGGACGGCCCCGTGAAAGGCGAGGAAGAAGAAAAAGGGACGCTGGAGGTAGGCGCGCGTAGACAGAGTTCGAGGGGCCGTGACGAACGAAAGAGGCGGTGCGGAACGAGCCCAGGGAAGACCCGGACCACAAGGCAACCTTGGCCCCCGCAGCACAACTTAGGTATCGATAAAATGTTTGTTTATCATAGCGCTCCTTGTGTGACTTCCTCGGAGCGAGTAGAACTCGGCCTGATCGGGAATTGTCAGGCGACCCACAGCGCATAGCCTCCTCTATACTCACAAAGGCTGGCAGTTCGACGATGGAGACATAGAGTGCCCGGTCGCAGATTTGGAGCGCGAGCATCTGGTAGCACAGAGCACAGAGCATTGATCTGGTAGCACAGAGCATTGAACACATGACTTGGGAATGTCACATAGACTGCATTAAAAAAAGATTAAGAACTGTAAACGAGAAAAGAGTCAAAGTACAGGCTAGCTGGTGAGAGTCAACCATTTCGTCGTTTACCCTGAGACTGGGGTTTTTTTTGAAGAGAAGAAGTAACAGAAAATACAGACAGGTTGAGACCTGTCTGTTTTTTTTTGTTACTTCTTCTCTTCAAAAAACCCCCCAGTCTCAGGGTAAACGACGAAACGGTTAAGAACTGTCTCATCATTTATATATCGTATACTTCAGCATGTGCTCAAGTAAAGAAAAATATTTATTGTGCTTTAGGAGAGTCTATACTGAGATATGGCATTTTGACTTATGAATCCAGCTCCAGTAACAAATTACGAACCGTAGATAAACTAATATATAGGATAGTAAACAATATTGCATATGGTACACAGGTTCAACATTTAGACCTCATCAACAAACTTGAAGCATTTAATATAATTCCGTTGAGTATTTTATTTAAATATATAGCTATAATAACATATTATTTCTCTAGAACAGAATACAAACATCCGGTACAGAAAAGGCCTCTCAGAAATATAGACAGATTTTGTTTGCCAAGAATAAACACGCATTACGGAAAAAGAATGAGAAGTTTTAATGTCCCTTATATATTCAATAAAATACCAGAAGAACTCATTAGTTTAGACTCTTTAAAAGAAGTTAAAACCAAATTTAGAGCATGGTGTTTGCAAAATCAGATGTAAACATTTTTATATACACAGATGTTCTATTTATAAATTGCTTCACAATGTCTCTGTAGTCTAAATATGTTGTTTTGCGACGCAGAATTGTTTTGTTCTAAATTCTTACGGTTAAAAGTTCTTGTTTTTATTGTTTGGTTCTTATAAGAAGAAAACGTTCCCGTTTTTTCGGTGGGAGTGATATTTTGTATGTCAGCTATTTGGTTCCGATAATAATAAAACAAGATAACACTTTTTTTTCTTTATTTTTATGTATATCTCCAAAGGAGTGAACTTTTCATTGATGTATTGTTGTTTTGTTTGTGTTTTGTTTGCTTTTCAACGCAAATGGCAGCGTTGTATAAATAACTATTCGCGGCTGCCGGGCCACGTCGTACAAGCCTCTGCGCTTTGACGGACCCGATTTTCTGTATTGTGAAAAAAAGACCAATAAAAATTATTATTATTATTATTATTATTAAGCGCGTGCTGATGACGAGCTTCCACAGTTCTTTTGTCACGTGCATTCCACACCCTCAAGATTGCCGGTCTTAGCAGCCTTTTAATGTGGGCTCGTTCTGAGCATGCGCTCTAAACAGCACCCACAAATATGGCGCCCAGTGAATGCTCCTTATAGAAAAGTTTAGGGCCCTGTGTCTAAGGACTCAGGACTATTTTTCAATAACAACAACAACAACAACAACAATAATAATAATAATAATAATAATAATATTCAATAAGTTAGTGTTTTAACAGTGTCCAGGGACATCCAATTGTTCTTGCGGGCGCAGTGCAATAGAACGCACAAACAGACGCTTGCGCGCTCGCAGTCGCACTCATACACGCGCGCACGCACTTACACACGCATGCACATGCGCAAACCCACGCCCGCGCGCAGACGCACACGCACGCACAACAAGAGACGCACACACGCATGCACGCGGACGCATCCACACGCGCGCGCACAAACACGCACGCGCATGCAGGCACACACACGCAAACAATTACGACAAAGGAAATGTTGCTTAAGTTAGTTTCGGTTTCTGTTTACACAGAAACGAGAACAACCTAAAGTTTAAATAAAACCTAACATTTACTCACTTTTTGTAATGTTTTACATTATTATTTTAAGGACATTCTTATTGTTACTAATATAATAATATTTTGCTTAGTATCGTTCTAAAAAAATTAGCACTAAAGAAAAAAGAAAAGAGACTCTTGAAGACTGCGCAAGACCATCGCTATTGTAATCAGCTTCCGTTGGGCTCAGTTGAATTGTCGTTGAAGTTCCAGAGGCTTCGGAAATCTCCTTTTTTTACGTTTTAGCCGTTTTAGTGGATATTTTAGATATCTTCCTTACGAATACCGTGTTCAAGAATAGCAAACGATGACTGAGAGCTGGGAGACCCGTCTTGCCAACGCCCGTAAGTTCAGAACCGCCCATACACGACTCGTGCAAACGCCGCGGTAAGCAACTTTCTTTTGTTTCTGCGATGTGGGCTGCTGTTTCAAACTTCATCCTGTACCGTGTGCTTGCTAAGCCATGCTTGATTCTAACTATCCCAAACAGCACCAGAAAGTGAATTTCGATCGGCCGACGGTTGGCCAGTGTCTGGACAGCTTGGCCACTTTAAGTGCTTGGCCACCGGAGACATAAACAAGGCCGGCAAGGGTCCGGCCACAAACTAGCTGTTTTTAGCTTGTCCGCCGGAGATATAAACACTGCCGGCAAGCGCCTGGCCAGAAGTGCTGATTTTCAGCTTGGCCACCGGAGACATAAACACGGCCGGCAAGTGTTTGGCCAGCAGTGCTGATTTTCAGCGCGGCCGCCGGGGACATAAACAAGGCCGGCAAGTGTTCGGCCAGAAGTGCTGATTTTCAGCTTGGCCGCCGGAGACATAAACACGGCCGGCAAGTGTTTGGCCAGCAGTGCTGATTTTCAGCTTGGCCGCCGGAAACATTAACATGGCCGGCGAGTGTTTGGCCAGCAGTGCTGATTTTCAGCGCGGCCGCCGGGGACATAAACACGGCCGGCAAGTGTTTGGGCAGAAGTGCTGATTTTCAGCTTGGCCGCCGGAGACATAAACACGGCCGGCAAGTGTTTGGCCAGCAGTGCTGATTTTCAGCTTGGCCACCGGAGACATAAACACGGCCGGCAAGTGTTTGGCCAGCAGTGCTGATTTTCAGCGCGGCCGCCGGGGACATAAACACGGCCGGCAAGTGTTTGGCCAGAAGTGCTGATTTTCAGCTTGGCCGCCGGAGACATAAAAACGGCCGGCAAGTGTTTGGCCA
The DNA here is from genome assembly GCF_016920785.2 of Ixodes scapularis. NCBI lineage: Eukaryota > Metazoa > Arthropoda > Arachnida > Ixodida > Ixodidae > Ixodes > Ixodes scapularis. Next base: position 90,039,648 of record NW_024609857.1, read on the forward strand.
GCAGTGCTGATTTTCAGCGCGGCCGCCGGGGCCATAAACACGGCCGGCAAGTATTTGGCCAGAAGTGCTGATTTTCAGCTTGGCCGCCGGAGACATAAACACGGCCGGCAAGTGTTTGGCCAGCAGTGCTGATTTTCAGCTTGGCCGCCGGAAACGTAAACATGGCCGGCGATTGTTTGGCCAGCAGTGCTGATTTTCAGCTTGGCCGCCGGAGACATAAACACGGCCGGCAAGTGTTTGGCCAGCAGTGCTGATTTTCAGCTTGGCCGCCGGAAACATAAACAGGGCCGGCGAGTGTTTGGCCAGAAGTGCTGATTTTCAGCTTGGCCGCCGGAGACATAAACACGGCCGGCAAGTGTTTGGCCAGCAGTGCTGATTTTCAGCTTGGACGCCGGAAACATAAACATGGCCGGCGAGTGTTTGGCCAGAAGTGCTGATTTTCAGCTTGGCCGCCGGAGACATAAACACGGCCGGCAAGTGTTTGGCCAGCAGTGCTGATTTTCAGCTGGGCCGCCGGAAACATAAACACGGCCGGCAAGTGTTTGGCCAGAAGTGCTGATTTTCAGCTTGGCCGCCGGAGACATAAACACGGCCGGCAAGTGTTTGGCCAGCAGTGCTGATTTTCAGCTTGGCCGCCGGAAACATAAACATGGCCGGCGAGTGTTTGGCCAGCAGTGCTGATTTTCAGCTTGGCTGCCGGAGACATAAACACGGCCGGCAAGTGTTTGGCCAGCAGTGCTGATTTTCAGCTTGGCCGCCGGAAACATAAACACGGCCGGCGAGTGTTTGGCCAGAAGTGCTGATTTTCAGCTTGGCCGCCGTGGACATAAACATGGCCGGCAAGTGTTGGGCCAGAAGTGCTGATTTTCAACTTGGCCGCCAGGGACATAAACACGGCCAGCAGGTGTTCGGCCAAAAGTGCTGATTTTAAGTTTCGCCGCAGGGATACCCATAATCTGAACTTTCATCGCGTTGACGAAACTTTGGCATAACGATGGGCAGCGAGAAAAGCATCATGAGCGAGTGGTTGGCAGGATATTAGTGCGTGCATCGCGCGAACACTGTTAGCGCAAGCAAACGATCACTGTTTTATTCAGCTTTTTTTTCGTTAGACTTGAAAGAACTTAACTAGCACTATCGTGCGATATGTTCATTTGGAACATTACCAGAAGTGGGAAAATATTGTGCCCGTCGTTGTTCTATGAAAATAAAATACGAAAACAGCGCCCACGTCATTTTCGCGCTAACAATACCGCTCTGTCGCTGCGCGGCACTCTTAGCGCGAATACCACATCCGCGATTTTTCGGTTAGTGCTCCACATATTTACTTCCCAACTGCACTCGAAGAAAAAAAAGTTGTGGTTCGGTTGCATCGGGCGCACATTCTCCCCTTTCCTGAAAGACGCGCCCTCCGTTACCCAGCCACTGTATACTTGTACACCGACCATAAGCCCCCTTCTCTACCTTAAAAACCTATAGGTGTATCAATGCACTCAGCTCAGTAAACCGCCACGCTAGCTACACTTCCCGATCAGCTTGTGCTTGAATCGGATAAGATTGGATATTTCAGGCTCTGTGTTTTAGAAGAGCCTAAACAAGACGTCTCTCATATATTGATTAAACTTAAGCTAGTCTCAGTAATGTTTTATATAGGTGCTAGGATAATGATTTCCTGAGCCAACGAAAGCTAACAGCTTCGGTTAAAACCGCAACGGAAACGTTCAAAATCGAACCACACGTAAAAGAAAAAGAAAATGAACATCTCGACCTAGATGTGCAGAACGCTGGTTTTGTTGTTTAACGTGGTTGTTAGCGGGTGGTGGGCAACGCCGTGACGCTATTGACGCTATCGTGGTTATTGACGCCAGTGATGCTCGGCCGTACTACACAGTAAACGTTTTTACATCCTTTAAGGGTGTAAAAGGGGTGTTGTAGCAACTTACACCCTCGGCTACACCCTTTTAACACCCTAAAAACTAGAAATACAACCTCATAATTTTAACGAAAAGGGTGCTGTTTCGTGTTACACCCTATATTTAGTGAAGAATGAGAGAAGGGTGTAGAAGAGGGTGCTAAATAAATAATGTGAAATGGTTTTGGAATGCTTATATATGGCTCTGTCCATAATGTGCAGGTAAGATTTCTGCTTGAAAAGCAACAGTTGTTAGCAGTCTAGTTTTTTATAATGTCAGTTGTAATTCATGCAAATAGTTGATAATAAAGTGCCTCTTTTGCATACCATTTTTAGCTTTGCAAACAAAATTTTATATATGAGTTCATATTTCATTTTCTTACAAATCACTCCATGCTCAGAAATTGTAAAGTAGGGTGAAATGCTCTATACTAGCATTTTTTACAAATATTTATTGATGGAAGTGTACAGTAAAAAAATCAGTTAGTCTCGAGTTTATATCTGGCAACATGAAATCAAATTATAGCGAAAATGTTTGACAAATATTAATGACATGCTGCTAGATGCTAGAACCTGTGACATGACATGCTGCTAGAACCTGTCACACACGCGCAACCTGAGTAAAATATTCATTTGAGAATATGGTAACATGCACAAAAACTCACACACATAAAGAGGCAAATCCCATAATAAAACAGTCCGAGGCATCCCATACAAAAATGGCCTATGGTCGTCTATGGAAAATTCAATGGCAGGCTATCACCCCCTGTAGCTTTGCATGGTCGGCCTTAGAAATTTATAGATACAGCTACAGCCAGTTATAGAAAAGTTTTCGGCCCTGTGTCTAAAGACTCAGGGCTATATTTCAATAACAACAACAACAAAAACAACAATAATAATAATAATAATAATAATAATAATAATAGTATTAATAATCATCAATAAGTTAGTGTTTTAGCAGTGTCAAGGGACATCCAATTGTTCTTCTTGCGGGCGCAGTGCAATAGAACGCACAAACAGACGCTTGCGCGCTCGCAGTCGCACTCATACACGCGCGCACGCACGTACACACGCATGCACACGCGCAAACCCACGCCCGCGCGCAGACGCACACGCACGCACAACCAGAGACGCACACACGCATGCACGCGGACGCATCCACACGCGCGCGCACAAACACGCACGCGCATGCACGCACACACACGCAAACTATTACGACGAAGGACACGTTGCTTAAGTTAGTTTCGGTTTCGGTTTATACAAAAAGAAACAACCTAAAGTTTAAATAAAACCTAAGATTTACTCATTTTTTGTCATGTTTTACATTATTATTCTAAGGACATTCTTATTCTTACTAATATAATAGAAATTTGCTTAGTATCGTTCTAAAAAAAAAAAAAAGGAAAAGAGACTCTTGAAGAATGCGCAAGGCAATCGCTATTGCAATCAGCTTCCGTTGGGCTCGGTCAACGTTGGGCTCGGTTAAATGGTCGTTGAAGTTCGAGAGGTTTCGGAAATCTCCTTTTTTACGTTTTAGCCGTTTTAGTGGATATTTTCGATATCTTCCTTACTGAGAGCTGGGAGACGCTGCGTCTTGCCAACGCCCGGAAGTTCAGAACCGCCCATGCACGACTCGTGCAAACGCCGGTAAGCAACTTTCTTTTGTTTCTGCGAAGTGGGCTGCTGTTTCAAACTTCGTCGTGTACCGTGTGCTTGTTAAGCTATGCTTGATTCTAACTACGTTTCTGCCCTGTGTTATTTCGTTATTTGAAAAGGGCGTATCTTCTTCAAAACCTGTGGCTCGCTCCGCAGTGTGAGAAAGATTCCCGTGCGGCGAACCGTGGGCATGTTCTGGGCGCCGTCGTGCGGCGCTCGTCCGACGACGCTTGTGCGGAGCATCCAAGTGCCGTCTGACGGCAGTTCAAGCATTCAGTCGCCGTCCCAAAGTGTTAATCACAGGTCATACTAGTTCTGACGTCTTGTCCTAACAGCCGCTCGCCACCGATTTGTTTCATAAAGCGGGAGCAAGAAAAACGTTACAAGAGCGAGCATGCAGCATGATTTTTTGCATAAGCTAATGCCCTTTGCCGTAGAGACGCGCGGTCTCTTCGTCATATTTCCGAGGGTAAAAGCGCTGAAAACAACGAACAAACAACGCCCTGTGTTGTTTGTTTCTTTTACTTGTCCGTTGTTTTTAGAGCTTTTACCCTCGGAAATTAGGTCTCTTCGCGTTTACCGAACCGGCACACTTTTTACGTTTACGATTGTGTGATGCAAAAAATAAAAGGAGTTTAGATGTCACGTTTTTTAGTAGTGGCGAAAGCCCTTTCAAAAATCAGAGCAGCTAGAAAAAGCAAAAACATGAAAAGAGGCGGAAAAAATTAACTAATGTCAAACCTGAATATTTGATGGAGTTCAAAGACTACCACCGTACCAACCCGCTCGGTTATTCTTTCTGTCAAAGAATAATAGCCAATAGTAATAAACAAATAAATGCCAATTATTAATTGGTTACAAAGTCGTAATTGGTGCAGTGCAGCCCTACGCTACTCTACTCTTTTGATGATATCAGGTAATTTGTAAATGTATAGGGCAGTTCATAGCAACCATTTATGCCCGACCCATTATATTGAGTTTTTTCTTTATATAAAAGTTGTTTGAAAAAAAGTGCTCTTCCTAAATTAAGCCGCACCACTGTATGTACAATAGCGTGTAACATTTATGTATGTTCTCAGCAAAAGAAAAGGATGCATTAAAAAAAGGCCAATCATTTTGTTTCCTCTCTGTTAGAGCTTCTTTCACGTACATCAAAAATGTGGGTGTCTACGTCTAAAAGAGTGGAATTGACATTTCCTGCAGGGCTGGAAGACCTGACTCAGTTTGGCTAGCAGCTTGAAACCTATGGGAAGCTGGGGAACTGAACCACAAGAGTGAGAGTGACACCCGCCTTCCACTTCCTGAACGAGGGCACCATGAGGAAGGGGGAGCTGCCCTAAAGTGAATGCAATAGCAGGTGGGTCGTTCCAGTGAACCCCTATACAGATGATACCAAGCAGAAAATTATTAATAAATGTGTCATTAAAAACATGGAATGTGAATGGCACGGACAAGAAGGAGGAGATCAACACAGCGCTGTGTTGTGTTCATATCCTCCGTTCCCATATTCATGATTTCTTTTCAATAATTGGCTACTAACTAGACCAATCATCAGCACTAGTCAATAAAAGTATGCTGCTATTTATTAGTATGCATTAACACCGTGCTTGCAGTTGAATCCTACAGTCATTTATTAATAAACAAAAACGAGGGTGCAAGCTAGCTAAACAGGCTAAACACATAATTTATTAAAGACGGATTCTCTGAAGGATGACACAAACGCAGAAAAGTATCAAACACAGCTGAGTATTAATGAGCAAAAAATGAATAGGCGAACCAAAAAAGAAAACGTAGGGGAAGACATGAAGTCAGTCTTTACAATTTCTCTTCTGCTTGCCACCACTTTACAAAGGGAATTCCTTCTGGGCCTTACAGCGTTTTACTGTTCACAACCCCTGACATACCCAAGGACAGTAAACATAAAAAAGCAACCTACTAACATTTGGGTAAATGTGATTGAACAAACAACAGGGAATGTCTTGAGCTTTCAACCTAGGAAATAAAATATATGCACAACATCAAGATTAAAAAAAAAACAGACGGACGCATCACACCTGTTTCTAACAAAAATATAGGCCAAGAAACTTCTTCCGTTCGATGGCAAAACACAGGGAAGGCACTAATAGATTTCTAGGTTTCATCATTGTTAGTGAATCTTTCAGTATACACTTGTGGTCACTCTCTTTAGTGAAAATTATTTCATCATCATCATTCATTAATTCATCATCACAGTTGTTTTCTTTAAAGGGGTACGGAATCAAAAATTGAAATATTCAAATTTCGTTCGGAATAGCTGAACGAGTTCCTTATCTATAGTCGTCTTCCAGAACTTTATAATTTTCTTTGTACGTGAGCAAGAGGATACTGTCTTCTACTGAAACGTTTGCTCTTTTGCCGTAGAGTGCAAGTTCATTCTGTAATATTTTTCATTACATGTTTGCACATAGCATTCTTTATTTCATGGAATGGCATACATTGCATTTTCCATTTCTCAAGGTTCAATAAATGTTCAATTTAACACATTCTAATTGATGTCATAATGAGCTTCACCTAATGAAATACTGCTGTGGTTCAGTCAAGGGCTAACCCCCCCCCCCCCCACTCTACCCTGCTTCCAATTAGTAAACATATGCGCTTAGGAGACAAGTGATAAGCGAAGCGTGTTCCCTGCAATCCTCTGAGACAAACAAAACATGTCACTTGATCCCCAAACAGGAAAGCTTTACATGCTTCGTTTGTGGCAGACCATGATGTTCACAATGGTTCAGCCGTGCAGTGCGAGGCTTGGAGCCACTGCTTGCTCACTTAGAGTTCGAGAAAGGGGGGTGCCGTAACACTCCCCAAGTGCCCACAGGGTTATGATGTGGCTTGCAAGGAGCTCTTTTGTATTACTTCTTCATGAAGTGAGTTGTGTTTAGTGTGACTCATTATTTCTTTATCTCGTGCCTCGTATATGGTGATGTGGCAATCCCTCTAAGTGAAAAATGTGTAAATGTGTTCAGTAAACATGATAAGCTGTAAATCATATAATAAGGATATAAGAATATGCAATACCATATATGATTTTCGTACAATTTACAAGTTCTGATATGTGTATTGGACACATTCCAATGAAATGTTCACTGGGGTCTATACTTCATTTCACCCTTCGTCCGAGCGCGGCGGACGCTACCAGCCAATCCAGCGTCGAGAGAGCGTCATGTGACCTTGAACTCCACATAACCAAAACGTCGCATGAAACTCTCCCGGCGCCAGATTGGCTGGGGCGGCCCAGCATCCACTGGGCCACCCCAGCAGGTGCCCATTTCATGCCAAGCACCCTTCACCAAGGGTGTTAGCAAGCACCCTTTGTGAAGGGTGCTTGCCTGAACGCCATAAGGGTGTTAGCCGAGGGACAAACTGATTTACACGCTGAAGTGTGTAAAAACCTTTACTGTGTACTCAAGGCTTCTCTTTCCCATTAGTGCCAATAAGCTTGTGTAAGTGAAAAATATTGTAACTGAACAGTAGAGAGTTTTAGTAGATCGCTCCCATGACTCCGATAACGATCCCCGATACTCCTGCACCGCCTCCCTTGCGCATGCATGGTATCGTTATCGGGGCTATCGGAGGTATTGGAACGATCTGCTAAAACTCTCTATTGTTGCACTGTCCCTTCACCTAAAGTTACTTCCTTTTTTTTTTTTACTGCTGCACTACCGGGGAATCTTAATGGTGGACAACATACCATCCCTGAACCTACGACGACTGGAATGGTGGTCGCAACCAGCGTCGTAAGGCTTAGTACTCAAAAAGTCCAATAAGTATTGATCAGCCTTGCAGCAGCTTCGCGTGTCATTACTATGTAAGAGTTTCTGGGGTTGAGTTATAAAGCGTGACCTCCCGAGACTCTTGACAGTCTTCTGAGGAACACTGAGGCAGTCTGTGATAAATTATGTATTAAGTGTATAACTACAGCCACTTTCGGCCAGTGACTGGCCGGAAGTCAATGGCCAGTGGCTGGCCGAAAGTGACCGGCCAAAGGTGAATGGCAAGCCACTGGCCTAAAGTGAATGGCTAGTCACTGGCGAAATGTGAATGGCCAGTCACTGGCCAAAGGTGAATGGCCATTCTCTGGCCTACAGTGAATGGCCAGCCACTGGACAAAGGTGAATGGCCAGTCACTGGCCTAAAGTGAATGGCCAGTCACTGGCCTAAAGTGAATGGCCAGCGACTGGCATAAAGTGAATGGCAAGTCACCAGACGAGGACAAAAACACTTCTATTGCCGAGCACTTTGGCCAAGCTTGGGCCATCGAAAATCTGGTTGGCCATAGTACACTTGCCGGCGATGGCCCATTCACAACGTGCTGCTTGGGATGTTTTTGCCCTGTGTTATTTCGTTATTTGAAAAGAGCGTATCTTCAAAACCTGTGGCTCGCTCCGCAGTGTGAGAACGATTCCCGTGCGGCGGAACCGTGGGCATGTTCTGGGCGCCGTCGTGCGGCGCTCGTCCGACGACGCTTGTGCGGAGCGTTCAAGTGCCGTCTGACGGCAGTTCAAGCATTCAGTCGCCGTCCCAAAGTCTTAATCACAGGTCATGCTAGTTCTGACGTCTTGTCCTAACAGCCGCTCGCCACCGATTTGTTTCATAAAGCGGGAGTGAGAAAAACGTTGCAAGAGCGAGCATGCAGCATGATTTTTTGCATAAGCTAATGCCTGTGCCGTAGAGACGCGCGGTCTCTTCGTCATATTTCCGAGGGTAAAGGCGCTAAAAACAACGGACAAACAACACCCTGTGTTGTTTGTTTCTTTTACTTGTCCGTTGTTTTTAGAGCTTTTACCCTCGGAAACTAGGTCTCTTCGCGTTTACCGAACCGGCACACTTTTTAAGTTTACGGTTGTGTGATGCAAAAAATAAAAGGAGTTTAGATGTCACGTTTTTTAGTAGTGGCGAAAGCCCTCACAAAATTCAGAACAGATAGAAAAAGCAAAAACATGAAAAAAGGTGGAAAAAATTAACTAATGCCAAACCTGAATATTTGGTGGAGTTCATAGACTACCACCGTACCAACTCGCGCGGTTATTCTTTCTGTCAAAGAATAATAGCCAATAGTAATAAACAAATAAATGCCAACTATTAATTGCTTACAAAGTCGTAATTGGTGCAGTGCAGCCCTACGCTATTCTACTCTTTTGATGATATCAGGTAATGTGTAAATCTATAGTGCAGTTCATAGCAACCATTTATGCCCGACCCATTAAATTGAGTTTTTTCTTTATATAAAAGTTATATGAAAAAAAGTGCTCTGCCTAAATTAAGCCGCACCACTGAATTTACAATAGCGTGTAACGTTTATGTATGTTCTCAGCAAAAGAAAAGGATGCATTAAAAAAAGGCCAATCATTTTGTTTCCTCTCTGTTAGAGCTTCTTTCACGTACACGCAAAATGTGGGTGTCTACGTCTAAAAAAGCGGAATTGACATTTCCTGCAAGGCTGGAAGGCCTGACTCAGTTTGGCTAGCAGCTTGAAACCTGTGGGAACCTGGGGAACTGAACCACAAGAGTGAGAGTGACACCCGCCTTGCACTTCCTGAACGATGGCACCATGAGGAAGGTGGAGCTGCCCTAAAGTGAATGCAGTAGCAGCTGGGTCGTTCCGGTGAACCCCTATACAGATGATACCAAGCAGAAAATCATTATTAAATGTGTTATTAAAAACATGGAATGTGAATGGCACGGACAAGAAGGAGATCAAAACAGCGCTGTGTTGTGTTCAAATCCTCTGTTCCCGTATTCTTCATGATTTCTTTTCAATAATTGGCTACGAACTAGTCCAATCATCAGCACTAGTCAGTAAAAGTATGCTGCTATTTATTAATATGCATTAACACCGTGCTTGCAGTTGACTCCTACAGTCATTTATTAATAAACAAAAACGAGGGTGCAAACTCGCTAAACAGGCTAAACACATAATTTATTAAAGACGGGTTCTCTGAAGGATGACACAAACGCAGAGAAGTATCAAACACAGCTGAGTATTAATGGGCAAAAAATGAATAGGCGACCCAAAAAAGAAAACGTAGGGGAAGACATGAAGTCAGTCTTTACAATTTCTCTTCTGCTTGCCACCACTTTACAAATGGAATTCCTTCTTGGGCCTTACAGCGTTTTACTGTTCACAACCCCTGACATACCCAAGGACAGTAAACATAAAAAAGCAACCTTCTAACATTTGGGTAAATGTGATTGAACAAACAACAGGGAATGCCTTGAGCTTTCAACCTAGGAAATAAAAAATATGCACAACATCAAGGTTTAAAAAAAACAGACGGACGCATCACACGTGTTTCTAATGAAAAATATAGGCCAAAAAACTTCTTCCACTCGATGGCAAAACACAGGGAAGGCAGTAATAGATTTCTAGGTTTCATCTTGTTATTGATTTTTTCAGTATACACTTTTGGTCACTCTCTTTAGTCAAAATTATTTCATCATCATCATTCATTAAATCATCACAGTTATTACATTAGATCACGTGTTTTGACATAGTTTAATACAGATCCCTATTTTTCTGCGACATGTATACTAAGTTCAATCGGTCTATAATGCAGGGTTTTGTCGCATGAAGTGTTCTATGAGTCGAGCGAGAATTTCTTGCGGTCCTTGGGACATGTCGTGCTGTAGACTTATGTATTACTGGCTTTTCTTTGTTACTTTGTTGGATATGGCAAGCGGTATTGAATTTATTGCAGGTCCCAGCTGCACCAAGCGAGTAGACTCACCGTCAAAGACCGCAAGCCGCTATCTTCAAGCCGCGCAGAGTGTTCTATGAGGTGAGCAGTCATGTTTGGCAGTCTTTGGTACATGCAGTGCTGGAGGTTTATGTAAAACTGGCCTTGTCCGTTTGATCCAGTTTTACTTCAGAAAAAAGTGGACCTCTATAGTGGATGGTGCACGGCTCCATGCACATGCACCCGGTATTTATTATATTTATATATACAAAGCTTTCTATTTTAATTCAAACGAAGTTAGGAAAAAAACGGCGTGAGTGTTACTTGGATGTTGACTTCAATGTGTGTTTGTGGGGCTCAGAGGACATTACATAAGGGAAAATCCCTTAGCAATATGTTATTCAAAACTAATTAACCAACATTTTTAATAATGGTTTTATGGGGTATGTTTCAATTCTAGTTTCAAAGGCAGTGAATATTAAAGACTTACACAATTGACACAATTTGCGAATGGCAACAACTTTCGAAATATTCAGTGCTAAAAATCTGCCTTTTCGTCGCCCAATTCCAAAATCTTGAGCTCAGAAGGCCTCAGAATGTCGTGCGGACGTGGTTGCTTCGGACGCACCTTCACTATACTGGAAGTATAACGCCGATGCTTCCGCCAAGGACAGACTATCGAGATAGTGACGACGTACCCGGTATGACTAGGTCACTCTTCTGCCCGTTATTAACGGCACGAAATCTTGAGCTCAAGCTGAGCTCGGTTTTTGCATCCGACATTAAAACGATAAAGTTGGACAATAAATACCTCCAAGCCGCTTGGCTTTTTGTGAATGGTTTAAATAGGGATAGCCTTTAATATTGACTGGCTTTTAACACTTCAGTTGCAACATGGTCCATAAAGCCATGAATTAGAAAGCTAACAGATTTTGGTCAATTAGTCAACGTACTGTCACAGTTATCCCCTTTACTAATGTCCGCCGAGTCCCACGAACACGCAGTGAAGAAGATATCGACAGAACTCTCACGGCCTTTTTTTTTAATTTTTTAGCTTTCAAATACAATGCTGTGCAGAGTGTATACATGTAAAACGACCTGTAGAATGTAATCATGCACATAATTGTTACAAAACTTTGCTTTTCACCCAATTAAGTATTGCATTTGTCATTGCAACCTTCCAAACATAAGCAAAGCATCCAGTTTGGTACTTAAAGTGTATTCTATTCGGCAATAAATCAACGGACTACTACTTGGTTCGCCTTTGGCTTCATTGTGAAAATATTAGGCGTGTGCGAATCATGGATTTTGGCTTAAAATGGATAATAATTTGAGCTTATTAACTTTTCAGTTGAATGTCACATTGTTTCTGCACCTCTCTCCAAGCCCGTGAATTCTGGGTCCGTTTACATGAAGTCATCCAGCAGCCGCAGGTTACCTTTTGCACCACCGAGCTTGCTCTTCTCTTGACGCCGACAGCTCATTGTATATTTCGTCAGAACGCCTTTGTTTGTCACCGATTCGAGGGGTGCATCGAGGTGCAAACGCAACAATGTATCATAGATAGCTATAGAAATATATTATCACGAGCACCTTTTAATATGTAATCACCCCCTCCACCGTTGAAAACAGTAGCCGTCAACCTCGACACGCTGCATGCTGGATTTTTGCTGCACCGGTTGGTGTTCGGACGGGGGAGTTCATATGGCCGGCGACTGTACTTAAAATTTAGCCCTTGAAAATTAGTTTCTACAGCTACATGCGAAACATTTTTATGTTGGCTGTTTTCTGTAACCTTCATCTTTGGGTTTTTCAGTGTAGAGGAGAAGGCAAAAAAATTAACATTGGCCAAGGGACAAATATTAGTATGTACCGTTATGGTCAGTCGGCAGCCCTATCTGGTTCATGAATGCAGGGTGGCGAGGTGAGAAGGGTGCGTCTGTGGCAAACATAGATTGTAGCACCTAAGCTCCCCGCCTTCTGTCGGTGTTTGTCCTTTTTTTTTTCTTTGCAACTTGACTTCCCTTGGCTATGTTCGCTGATACCGAAAAGAACCCATTATCGCACCCAATGAACGCTGGCGACCGATGACAACGCCTGACAATGCGTGTATGCCCAAACGTCCCTGCTTTTTGCCTTCTTCTAAGTTTAAACATATTGTTTCTCATCTGTACATTTGTTGGTGGCCTCTTACCCATACAATAACCTCAAATGTACAAAGGAAGCCTGCTGTCAGCAGAAAGAAAACCGGCCGCTGTAGAAGTTAAAAGTGAGAGCAAAGCAAAAAATCACTCCTTGCGAAAATAAACCAGTGATGCGTCGGATTTTTCCGTGGCTTTTGTTTTTTTATCTCCAAACCTGTCAGCTCATTTCTAACAATAAATGTAACAAGATACATAAGTCTAGCAGCGTATCATAATACATCGCAAAGTATTTCACTACTGACACACAAATAGATTTCGGAAATGCATTTTGGTACAGAAATAGAGATACTCACAAGTGCCCCTAAGATTATATCGCAATACTTGCATGTTGTGATGTTGCCCCGATTGTAATTCCTCATTCGTTTTACATTGCGGCAGACGCTGGTTACTTGTTCTAACATAAGCACTGTATGCCTGTGTGGAGGCTGATGCTCATGGCCTTAACTGCAGCGAATAATAGCAGTTGACAAGAGCAAACATGTTTTGGCCTTCTACATTAAAATATGTTTTGCTTTAACCTTTTACCTAACGCAGGACGAGAACACCCCACCGGCGCCATGTGTCCTCTACAGCAAGCAAGAGCTGGACGATGCAGACTTTCTTCACCTTCATGAGGATCGTTAGCGCTTGTTCTCCGTTTTTAATGCAGAAGAGGGGCTGTGCATGTTGTTGGCAGCATATTGGCTTTTCAGCATCTAGTACGAATGCAAGGCCTCCAACACACTGGTTGCTCTGGAGAGGATTTTCCTTGGCTTGAGCGACACCAATCCAAGGACAGTCGTAATTAAATTTTGGAACAAAGTTTGCAGAAAGGTATGTGGTTGAAGAGATGTTTTGTGAGCCGTTTTAAAAGTGTATAATCCACTTTTCTCGCCAGTATTATCAGGTTAATTTTTATTTTGCTTCCAGAACGAATGATAGAAGGTTTTATGGAGGCATGTTTTCTTTTTCTTTCTTTAAATGTTGAGCACTTTCTGTGATAACTAATGCTGACCTCCTGTAGACGAGGTGCTTAGAATTTAGCTGTACGAGTTCCTTATCCATAGTCGCCTTCCAGAACTTTATAATTTTCTTTGTACGTGAGCAAGAGGATAGCGTCTTCTACTGAAACGTTTGCTTTTTTTGCCGTAGAGCGCAAGTTCATTCTGTAATATTTTTCATTACATGTTTGCAGATAGCATTCTTTATTTCATGGAGTGGCATACGTTGTATTTTCCATTTCTCAAGGTTCAATAAATGCTCAATTTAAAACATTCTAGTTGATGTCATAATGAGGTTTACCTAATAAAATACTGCTGTAGTTCAGTCAAGGGCTAAACCACCCCCCTCTACCCTGCTTCCAATTAGTAAACAGATGCGCGTAGGAGACAAGGGATAAGCGAAGCGTGTTGCCTGCAATCCTCTGAGACAAACAAAACATGCCACCTGATCTCCAAACAGGAAAGCTTTACATGCTTCGTTTGTGGCAGACCATAATGTTCAAAATGGTTCAGCCGTGCAGTGCGATGCTTGGGGCCACTGCTTGCTCACTTAGAGTTCGAGAAAGGGGGTGCCGTAGCACTTCCCAATTGCCCACGGGGTTATGATGTGGCTTGCAAGGAGCTCTTTTGTATTACTTCTTCATGAAGCAAGTTGTGTTTAGTGTGACTCATTATTTCTTTATCACATGCCTCGTATGTGGTGATGTGGCAATCCCTCTAAGTGGAAAAAGTGTAAATGTGTTCAGTAAAAATCATAAGCTGTAAATCACATAATAATAATATAAGAATATGCAATACCATATATGATTTTCGTACAATTTACAAGTTTTAATATGTTTATTGGACACATTCCAAGTAAATGTTCACTGGGGTCTATACTTCATTTCACCCTTCGTCCGAGCGCGGCGGACGCTACCAGCCAATCCAGCGTCAAGAGAGCGTCATGTGACCTTGAACTCCACATAACCAAAACGTCACATGATACTCTCCCGGCGCCCGATTGGCTGGGCTGGCCCAGCATCCACTGGGTCACCCCAGCAGGTGCCCATTTCACGCCAAGCACCCTTTACCAAGGGTGTTAGCAAGCACCCTTTGTGAAGGATGCTTGCCTGAACGCCATAAGGGTGTTGGCCAAGGGACTAACTGATTTACACCCTTAAGTGTGTAAAAACCTTTACTGTGTACTCAAGGCTACTCTTTCCCATTAGTGCCAGTAAGCTTGTGTAAAGTGAAAAATATTGTAACTGAACAGTAGAGAGTTTTAGTAGATCGCTCCCATGACTCCGATAACGATACCCGATACTCCGCCACCGCATCCCTTGCGTATGCATGGTATCGTTATCGGGGCTATCGGAGGTATCGGAACGATCTACTAAAACTCTATTGTTCCACTGTCCCTTCACCTAAAGTTGCTTCTTTTTTTTTTTTTACTGCTGCACTACCGGGTGATTTTAATGGTGGGACAACATACCATCCCTGAACAAACGACGACTGGAATGGTGGTCGCAACCAGCGTCGTAAGACAGTACTCAAAAAGTCCAATAAATATTGAGCAGCCTTGCAGCAGCTTCGCGTGTCATTACTGTGTAAGAGTTTCTGGGGTTGAGTTCTCAAACTTGACCTCCCGAAACTCTTGACAGTCTTCTGAGGAACACCCAAATTTTCTGGTAGTCTATGATAAATTATGTATTAAGTGTATAACTACAGCCACTTTCGGCCAGTAACTGGCCGGAAGTCAATGGCCAGTGGCTGGCCAAACGTGAATGGCCAGTGGCTGGCCAAAGGTGAATGGCAAGTCACTGGCATAAAGTGAATGGCCAGTCACTGGCCAAAGGTGAATGGCCAGCCACTGAACAAAGGTGAATGGTCAGTCACTGGCCTAAAGTGAATGGCCAGTCACTGGCCTAAAGTGAATGGCCAGCGACTGGCATAAAGTGAATGGCAAGTCACCAGACGAGGACGAAAACACTTCTATTGCCGAGCACTTTGGCCAAGCTTGGGCCATCGAAAATCTGGTTGGGCATAGTACACTTGCCAGCGATGGCCCATTCACAACGTGCTGCTTGGGATAGTAATGTGGTGGAAACTCATGAATATGAAATCACCCCCCCAAAGAAAACAGACTGAATTTCGGTTCCAAGAACCTGTGCGCCCGGCTCCAGACGACGAGGAGGCGGATTCTCTCTACAAGATTTTAGACTGGTTGGATAAATGGGGAAAAATGCCAACAACTGTGAATTGTCCGAAAAAAAAAAACTCATAATGCACAACAACAGTCAATTTACGCGCTCTCGAAATATGCAGGTACTGCTTCGAAGAACTCAAGCTGTCCAACGTTCTCATCGCGAAATTTCAGTCTGAAAGTTTAGAGGATTGCTTTGGAAGGTACCGGCGGCTGGCAGGTTTTCAATACCTTGTGTCTATACGACAGCTTTATGAAAGAGGAAACAAGCTGCTTCGGCAAAACACACTTGAACCGATTGGCAAAGGTTCCTGAACAGACAGAGATGAGAAATGAGAGGATATGAAAAAGTGAGGAGGCGCGTCGCGTTCTCGCTACAACTTAGTTGTAACAGAAGACGACCTTCCAAAAATTAAAGACATCGTCCCCTTTCCAGCGTATGGGGCCGGATGTGTGGCGTGCGCGACGGTGAAGAAGCTAAAGTGTGAGAACTGCAAAAGTTTCCTGACCACAGACCGCACGATTCCAGCTTCCACCGGCCAAGAGCACTACCCTCTCATCAAATAAATTGACAGAGGAAGCCTTCTGAACCCAGCAATGACCGCTATCGTACATAACAACTTTTTTGTTAAGAGAATTTGAAGCGGGTGGACTTCTCAACGACGAGTAACCAACGCGAGCTGGTCGCGGACCTCACACTGGACTTGCTGATCGACGAGGATTGCTTCGACTTCGATGTGTGTGAACAAGGACACACGAGTAGGGTCGTGCTGAAGCATGTGTTGTGGTGCTTTACAAACATTCTACTAAGAATACTTTTGCAACAAGCTCAGCGTCAAAGTTGTCGAAACAAACAACAAATCTAAGGAATCTGGCCACGCTTACAAAAAAAAAATTATGTCAATATCCTAGCATGCACAGTCAGCACATTTTTTTTTTCAGATTTTTAACGCACGAGTCAATAAACACGCGTTTGTGCTGAAAAACTGAAGTGGTATCGATAATCATTCGCATTTTCACACCAATAGCCTTATTGTGCGTTTACACTTGTGGATTCTCGGGTGGGTCCGCGCCGGCGGCGAGCGGACTTCGGAGCCAGGGTAGTGAAATCCCGCATCGCTGATGGAAAACTTGTATTGGTCCTCGATCCATATCCATATTTCCCGCCGGCAACGAGTCCATTTCGCCACCCGGTTCCAAACGCCGCTTGCCGCCAGCGCGAACACTCCCCCGAATACGCAACTGTAGAGGTTCCTTTACGCCTGCTCCATGAATTACAACTTTAGCGAACGACCGCGCTTCTCACACGATCTGAACTTTTCCAGAACTTGAAGATTTAGTGATTTTCGATACCGGTTATTAAGTTTCTGATCAAAACACTGCCTATTATGACAAATTAAAAAGAAATTAAAAAAAATGTCGGGGCTTTAATGGACACTGTGAAGGTGGTTCGCCAGCGAAAATGTGATTTGACCTGCAACGACTGCCAACTGCACTTCACCAAATTATTGACGGAATAAAGTTAAATTCACTCTGCCAGAACTTTTTATATACAGGGTGCTTCACGTAAGAATGAAGAAAATTCCTAAAATTAGTGTATTCGAAATAAAAGTATAATTTTTTCGGAACCGCATTATTCGCGGTGGTGGATATCAGAAAACGCGCGATTTCGTTTTACTAGAGTTTCAAGTGACCGGTCATACGTGTTTTCTTTTTGGTTATTCCTTTGTTGAACTTCCTATTTTTAAGCTACTAAATGCTTGCTCATATTGCACACATTTCTCTAGTACATTCATATTAAAAAAAGAAAAAAGTTCCGAGTAATTGAAGTTATCTGTTATACATATTTGTAAAGAAAGTGCATTACAAATTGCTGCCGAAAAAAATTTAAGTGGCTATAACAAAATTACTTGAAAAAGTAACGAATTACCAGTTATCTGTTACTTGTAACGGATAACTTCCCAAATCTGCCAGCAGGCCAGCTTTTTGTAAATCAATAGGTAATTGACTGCATAACGCTCAGCTTCTTGAATGAGGCGGCAGCTTGGGCTATCTAGAATGCGTAGTTACCGCAAGATGACACGAAAAAAAAAAAGAAATGAAAAAAAACGAATGTTTTTTTATTCGGAGTTTTCCGCGTCACCAAAGTCATACACTACCACATGCAGCGTACACACACAGAACGAACACCAACCAACACACCGAACACTGGTACACGCAAACACACAGTGCCACAGCGCACAAAGAAAACACACCAGCCCCGTGACTTTCTAGTATAACCTCTACCGAACCTCTACAGACACGCTCGGCCAAAGCACTGCGGAAGCCAGGGAGCTCGTGCTGAAGGCGGAGCATCTAGTCTTAGCTTAAGGGTAGACGGAGTAAGATGAACACAAACAGTATTTGCAAGTATTACTGGTATATGAGTGCTCTTCGTGCTTAAATTATTATATTCTAGACACCCCCCTTAATCTAGCGTTTCGAAGGGCATCATGATATGAAAGCAATCGGCTAAGCTAACACCGCAAGGCGTGCTCCCGATCAGTTTCGGTTTGAGCACCACGCGGTGATAAGAATCCTCAAGCCATGTTGCCTCATGCTAGTTTCGGGCGTGTAATATAGCAACACAAGTTACAATTTCTCCATTCATAGTCTCATAATCGTTTATCTTGTGTTCATTTATTTATTTTTTTCCCTTAAATGCAATGGCTGAGAATAGGTGGCTGATATTGGTGCATGGGCAATTCGTCTTGTCTAAGGGGGCTGCACGAAATGTTTCTGCTCTTTTTCTTTCTTTTTTAAACTACACTGCCTGTAACCCTCAGCACGCATCGCAAGTTAACTGTAGCGGGCAAGCGCTGGCGGCACGTTTTTCAGTGTCGAGTAGCCGATGGGGCGCCCTACACGCTCCATCCTAAGAGCACCTGCATCAAACATCAAGCCGTCACGTAACAAATAATTGTATTGGGGTATCATTTGATAAAATGTCTAGCATAGCTAATTATTCTTTTATGTGCTGCTTTTATGTGCTGCTGGGGAATTGGAGCCGGCAGGGATCCCAGCATAAGTTCACCGTGCTTTTTTCGCATGCAGGCGACAGTCCTGTCGGCACTCTGCTTTATCAGTAGCGACGGCTTTGGCGGGAGTGGCCCATCAACGATCACATCAAGCATCTGGATTTCGACTGACTTCACGGCGAACGCCACCATGACATAAACGGTTCTGCATCGGGGGGCGTTCTTCAGTGTTCCCGTGGCTGCTACCCCTACTGCAACAAATGGACTATCCCAGCGGCTTTTTAAGACGACCGACGCCACCACTTCTTCGGGAATTGGAGCCGGCAGGGATCCCAGCATGAGTTCACCGTGCTTTTTTCGCATGCAGGTTGGTACTGTTTACTCTGGATATTATCCTAGAGTTTGTTTTTACCTGGCGGCTCCACCCAAGGACGTTTTCCTAATGACGTATACACGTTATAAGCATCATTGCTTTTATGTGCACCGTAGGTTTTGGAGAAAATTGGTATTTTTAGTATTGTTGTTATTACTGGCGGATGATGTCGAATTGAATCCAGGCCCCCCTACGAAGGCTGAACAGATGGCAAATATGGAATCCATGCTTATGAGCCTAACTGCTAGCATGAACAGGGTTACGACACAACTTTCTAGTATTCAAAGTAAGCAAGAAGAATTTGAAAAGAAACTGGACACCTTGATTAAGAGCAATGACCACTTAGAAAAACGTGTTGATGGTTTTGAGGGATTGACCAAAAATCTACAAGCACAGATTGATGCTCTTGAAAACCGCAGTCGAAGGTGCAGTCTGGTGTTTTACGGCTTAGATGATACGAGGAGCAATGAGACATGGGAAGAATTAAAGAACCATGTGCTACAACTATGTAATGATAAAATGGGCATCGACCCCATTTGGATTCAAAGCGCACGTCGGATTGGTCAATATAGAGCGAATGGGAAAAGGCCCATTATTGTAAACTTTGTGTCGTGGAATGAAAAAGAAAGCATATTACACGCGGGGTTCAAATTTAAAAATAGCAACTACAGTGTCTCAGAGGATTTTAGCAAAACACTTCGCGATAAAAAACGTATGTTATCGGATTTTTCTAAAGAAATAAGGTTAAGCAAGGCTAACAAAGTCTTTTTGTCGTACGATAAGCTGATCGTGAATGGAGAAGCGCATATCTGGGATACTGAACAAAAGAAGGCGGTCCTCGTGCATAACGATAGACATGTAAGAACACAAGAATGACATAGACCTTTCGCTCATACAACTTCTGATAATCTATCCATATCTTCAAATGCTCGCCCGACGGTTCTGTTGATAAACTGCCGCAGTCTTAAAAATAAAGTAGACGAGTTTTTCTGTTTAGTAGAGGCAATACAGCCATGCTTATTCATGGGCACTAAGTCGTGGCTCGATGACTCAGTGCTTAATAGCGAAGTGTTTCCTAAGGGCTTTGCAGTCTATCGTAATGACCGCAACGCGCATGGCGGTGGGGTGTTTTTATTGATAGACTCACGGTGGGCAAGCAGTGAGCTTCAAGTGCCGCCAAATGATACTGAATCTGTTTGGTGCCGAGTACACTTGCCCAAAGGAGGCACCCTTGTATTAGGCACTTACTATCGTCCCCCAACAATAAATAATATCGATGAACTTGGTCAAATACTGTCCACTATCTCTGATAGTTCTATTATTGTAGGAGGGGACTTTAATCTTCCGAATATAAATTGGGCAGGCACTGCATATACTTGTGATGACAGTTGCACCTTGTATAAATCTTTTAATGATCTCTTTATTTCATTTGCTCTAAACCAATTCGTACTCTCACCGACAAGAAAAAAACTCTATTTTGGATTTGTTACTGACGAATAACCCTAGTATTATTTCAAATGTCTCCATAATTCCTGGTATAAGTG